>NC_134853.1:132458689-132782023 GCF_049852395.1 Peromyscus maniculatus bairdii
ACACACGGGGAGGGGGAGAGAGACAGAGAGAGAGAGACAGAGAGAGAGAGACAGAGAGAGAGAGAGAGAGAGAGAGAGAGAGAGAGAGAGAGAGAGACAGAGACAGAGAGAGACAGAGAGAGACAGAGAGAGAAGTTTTGGGTATGAAGCCTAGGCATCTAATCTATACACACTTTTTAAATTTCCATTTATTCCTGTTGGAATTGAGGGCCACCAGTTTGGGTCAGGCATAGATACCCTATTCTTATTTCTGAAATATCACCCCTCTAATCTCCTTTAGCCCCGTGTGTGTGGTGACACACATACATCACGTCACATCAGGGTAACATGTGAACTGCAGAAGGCTGCAGAGCGTAGATGTGGATTTTCACTAGTCTTATGGTACCCTTTCTCCCTTTTCCTGGTGCATATGCAGATATGCAGCCTAAAGATCACCAGCATAATGCCACCCATCCCCCACAAAGGAAAAAAATTAAAAAGCAAAAATGAACTCCAAATGAATAAACAGTTCTTTAAAACATGTGCTATATTCAACAACTGCAAATGACTGCACCACATCTTCACAAGAAAGGGCCCATCAACAGCGAGGTTCGGATGAAGAAGGGACTCAGGGGACCTACCCTCACGGACCAACTGTTTTCTACTGTTTGATTCAGGGAAAGAGAGAGTCATTGTCTTAAGCTATATATCCACTGTTGACCCCATCAGTCTCCAATGGATAGTCTCAATTCAGTGGCCAGGCAGATAGTCATGGTAAAATTAAATTGGTAGGAAAATAAAACCAGAAGCCATAAATCTAGGGAGGGAATGGGCAGGGGGAAGAAGGGATTGATAGGGAGTGGAAGGGAGATGAGAGAGCATGGTGTGTGTGTGAGTAACCAGAATGAATTATATGCATCTATTAAATTGTCAAATAATTAACCTAATAAAAAAAGTACTACAGTTCATAAAATGGAAAAATGGAAAACCCCTGAATTTCCAAATATAATAAGTTTCTGTAGTAGCCTGCTACCAACTAACCTCAGGCTTGTTTATGAGAAAATTGAATGTTTATTTTGTAAGCAAAAGGTAATTGAATTTTTTATTTGCAAGTAAGAGCATTTTACCTGAGGTTTTGGTATTTTGTTATGCTCCATGCTATTATGATTTAAAAAAAAATCCCCTTGGAATCATGAGAGGTGTAGCCTGTGATGTTTAGAGTTCAGAGAATGAGTGATTTTAGGATGAAAATACTCAATGGAATGATAATAATAATAATAATAATAATAATAATAATAATAAAAAAAGGTTAGTATTATACTAGGTCTCCAGGACTGTCATCCAAATTACCAGAGACTGGGTGGCTTAACAAAAGTAACAGAAGTCTTAGATCAAAGGGGTCAAGTTGTTTTCTTCAGATGTCCAATGCTTGCTACTGTTTTGTTAACTTGATACAAGCCAGAGTCATTTGGGAAGAGGGAACATCAATGGAGAAAATGTCTCCAACAGATTGGCCTATGCACAAGTCCATGAGGCATTTTCTTGGTTATTTATTGATGCGGGGAAGGCCCAGTCCATTGGGAGCCACTTCTGGGCATGTGGTCCTGGATTGCAGAAGAAAGCAGGCTGAGCAAGCCATGGGATACAAGCCAGCAAACTGTGCTGCTCCATGACTTCTGCTTCGCTTCCTGCCTCCAGGTTCCTGAATTCTTGCCTTGCCTTCTCTTAATGATAGACTGTAATCTGTAAGTTGAAATAAATCATTTCACTCCCATGTGGTGGTATTGTGTTCCCCAAAATATTGTGCACCCTAATAAATTTATCTGGGGTCAGAGACAGAACAGCCACATATTAAACATAGAGGTTAGGCAGTGGTAGCACACGCCTTTAATCCTAGCATTCCAGAGGCAGATATCTACCTGGATCTCTGTGTGTTCAAGGATACAGCCAGGCTTGGTGACTCACGCCTTTAATCCCAGGGAGTGATGCTAGAAAGCAGAAATGTATATTGTTGTGCCCAGATCGCGACCCCCAGAGAGACCACCAAGGACGAGCAAGCCGGAATGCAAAAGCAAGGTTTAATCGTGGATATCCAAAAGCAATACAAGCCTAGGCAGGGACTTCGTCCAACAGATCCAACGCAGTGGAAGCTGGAGGAAGTGCCCACCTGTCTGCAAGCTCAGTTTTTAAAGGGAAAAATCACAAGGTTACATCATTTAGGGGGTGCTAGTACGGGTACAATTCTGATTGGCTTGTGTCTAGGAATTCCAGAAATCACAATTCAGTTTTCCTTCTAAGGAAGTAGTTGCCCACCACCATTTTTCATTGGCTGCCCCCAGATGGGGGCATCTGGTGATTACCCAGTCACTATGGAAACTAGGGTTGGGACATTCTATGGTCAAGCAGTTGCCTAGGGGGCTAGGGAGAGGACATTCCATAGTCCGGCAGCCATTACCTCCTGACTACCTTCACTATGGAAACTAGGGTTGGGACATTCTATGGTCAAGCAGTTGCCTAGTGGGCTAGGGAGAGGACATTCCATAGTCCGGCAGCCATTACCTCCTGACTACCTTGTGACTCTGTACTTTTACACTTCCTGGTTTCTGGAATCTGAACTGACTGGTCTCAGTAACTTCTGGCCTGTTCCAGTAACTTATGGCCTGTAGCTAAAAGGAGCAGTCTTAGGCCTTTACAGTCTTAGGCCTTTAGTTTTTGGGGTGAGAGCATTTTGGTCTTATTTTGGTTCCACATATATAAGGCATGAGGACCAGAAACTAGAAGCTTTTGACTGGTTAAGCATTCAGGCTTTCAAGCAGCAGTTCAGCTGAGAGCCATTGGGATGAGGACACAGAGGCTTCCAGTCTGTGGAAACATGATCAGCTGAGCAACTGGCGAGGTGAGGTAGCTGTGGCTTGTTCTGCTTCTCTGATCTTCCAGCATTTACACCAATAACTGGTCAGATTTGATTTTATTAATAAGAACGTTTAAGATTCTGCTACATTCCCAGGATGGTTTGGCCATTTATCACAGCTGTTGAAAACAAATTCATACAAAAATTTGTAGCAGGTTTGTGGAGTATTGTTGTGACAGACGTGTTGTTTTTGTGGGGGGCCTCAAAACAGCTTGACCACACAGCTGTCATGACAGGCTTAGGGGCCCAACTGAGTCCCTAGGAAAAGCCATAAACTGGCTCCAACCAGGAACAGGCTAATCAGCATCCCAGGAGGAAAATACCTAATGTTCCAGAGGAAATACCTAAGGTTCCAACCATTGTAAGATATTACCAGGTGTCCTTAAGCCCAGCACACACCTATTTCCCTTTTACCAAGATACCTCTAGACAAATATCAGCCAATCAGGGTCCTGAACCCAGGAAATCCCCTCACCCTCACCCTCTACTATGATAAAAAACAAAAACCCACCCTGTCTGGGCTCAGCACTCTGATTCTAACACTGCATCTGACACATGAAGGGTCCAAGCTCAACCTTCAATAAAGGCTCCTTGCTTTTACATAAGGGGTTCTGTCTCCATGGTGGTCTTTTGGGAGTCCCCATGATCCCCATGATCTGGGCATAACAGTTCTCAGGAGGATTGTGGAAGAGCTTTGGAACTTCAGGATGGAAAAACCCTTGAGTGCTTATAGCTTCCTGGGTATTCTGTGGAAGCTTTGAAGATGAGAATACTGAGAGAAAGGCAGAAAATTGAGGCCTGCTTGTGGTGTTTTAGAGTGAAGTAAAGACTCTATTAGGCTGTTTGCATGATGTTTTGAGCTTCGAATTTCTGGTTTCTGGTCAGCTAGGGCTGAATATTCAGCTGTAATCAACAAGAGGTCAGCACCACTGAAGAGAAATCTTGCTTTACTGATACAATCTATACTGGTTAGGTAGAGCTGAGAATTCAGCTGTGATGAATAAGAAACCGAAATCACCGAGCTGAAATTTCCTGGAAATATTTCTTTGGGCTCAGCACACAGAATCTGTGGTTCAGAGGGGATTAAGGCTGCATCTTGGGGTGGCAGCTGAACTTTGTAATGTGCATGAGTCTTCCAGATTTGGTTTTGGTGGCATGAGACCTGCAGGATTAAAGTATTCATGGAGAGCAGCTGAGACACTATGAGAGTCCAAGAGAGGCTATTGGCAAAAGTGCAGCTTAAGTTGTAGTGGAGGCCCCAGAGTTTGGAGAAGGCGTGGGGGGAAGCTGAGGCTTGGCCCTATGAGGCAAGGTTGGAGTCCTTGAAGAGGGCCCAGGGCAGGCTACTAGTGAGAGTGCAACCTTGGTTTCAGTAGAAACTCTAGGATATTGGAGATGTTGGGACTGTGGAATGACCATTGAGGACAGCAGCAGATGTAGAGTGGAGCCAGCCTGAGCTTACTAAATAAGCTGTATGTACTAGAAGCAGAGCTTCCCAAATTTTTTGTAACCGTGGAGTTCATGAGAAAGTCCCAGATGTTGGACACTGAGCTATTTATATACTATTGGGATTCACTTTTGCTTTTTCTTAATTATGGCTGTATCTTGGTGCTTTCTTCATGAGTAAGAAGTTTTGTTGTATTATATTTTGTTTGTATTCTGACAAATAAAGCTTACCTGGAGATTATAGTGTGGAGCTAGCCACTAGTTAACCATATAAGCCAGGCAGTGGTGCCACACACCTTTAATGCCAGCACTTGGGAGGAGGAAGCAGGAAGATAAAAAATTCAAGACCACCCTGGGCTACACGAGATTGAACCAGTCTAAAAGAGAAACAGAGCTGGCTGGTGGCGGCACATGCCTTTAATCCCAGCACTAGGGAGGTGGAGACAGGATCTCGGCCCATTCAGATATGATTCCCCTTTCACTCTGAGATTTCATAGAGGTAAGAAGTCTCTATCTCGTGGCTGGCAGTTTTGCTTCTCTGATCTTTCAGCTTTCACCCTCAATATCTGACTCTGGGTTTTTATTGTTAGGACTAATTAGGACTGTGTTTCAAAGTTTGTAAATTATTTTTATTTTTATTTTACAGGAGCTACCTGTTGAAAGACATTGTACTTTTTAAAAAAGAGACAGTGATCTTTAAAAGAGATTGAACCTTTACTGTTTGGGTTTTTGTTAAAGAATGGCGAGCTTTTAAAGCTATACTGTTGTCTTTTATTGTGATATTAACATGAGATCTTAGGGAGAAACAAGAAAGGAAAGGTTATGATTTAATAGTGGTGTGTCAAGTAGACAAAGGGTCAATTCTGCTGACTAGGTTTTCCTTTTTCTTTTCTCTCTCTCTCTCTCTCTCTCTCTCTCTCTCTCTCTCTCTCTCTCTCTCTCTCTCTGTCAGTTTGACAAGCTAGAGTCATCTGGGAAGAAGGGACCTCAATTGAGAAAGTGCCTCCATCATATTGGCCTGTGTTCAAATCTGGGGGGGCTTCTTGATTAATGACTGTGGGAGTGCCCAGTCCACTGTGAGAGGTTCCATTCCTGGACAGGCAGTCCTGGATTGTAGAAGAAAGCAGGCTGAGCAAGCCACGGCGGGGAGGTGGGGTATGATGAGGGGGCAAGCCAGTAAGCAGCATTCTTCTATGCTCTCTGCTCCAGTACTTGCTTCCATCTTCTGCCTGGACAACCCTTGATGGTAGATCGTAACCAATAAACCAAATAAACCCTTCCTCACCAAGTCATTTAATGGCTGGTGTTTTATCACAGCAACAGGAAGCAACTAGAAGCCTCTTTCATTAGTGTGTAAATGGCTGTCTTCACCTGGTGTCTTCACAGGGTTGTGCACAGTTTATGTCAAAGTCTTAATCTCATCTCATGAAGACAACAGCGATTCACACTGCTTAAAATGTATACAACTCTAACGGCTCTGTGAGAACTGTGTTGACGGGCTTTTTGTTTTGTAATGGAGAAGTAGGACTGGGCCTCAAGAGGCCCTCCACTAGGTCAGAAGTCATGCCCACTTCCAGGAAGTGGTTTGTACCCAGGGCTCGAAATTTCACTGTGTGCTCTTCCACTGTCTCCAGTCCCACTCTGGCTCATTACTCATGCCTGTTTACCCTGAGGTTGTCATATAAAAATGTGGATGTGATCCTTCACTGGCTTATTACTTTCTAAAGCTCAGCCAGAGGAATGATACTCTAATTCTTATTGACTGAGCTAGCATCTTACTTAAGGGAGACAAGGTTAATAAAACAAAGCATTCTTCTGGGTATCTATTATTACATGTAATTGGAGAATACATCTTAAGCCCAAATGCATTTTTCCAAAGGGTACAATTCATACTGCTCTGTACAATGAAATTCTTACAACAAAGTGATTTCTGCTTTAGTGTGTTTTATGGGTCTGTGCAAGTTAGTATGCATGGGGCACACATGTGCATGTGAGTGCATGTGTGCGTGGAGGCCAGAGGTCAACATGAGTATTTGTATAACTTTCCACCTTGTGTTTTGAGACAGGGTCTCTCACTGAACCTGAAATTCACTGATTGGACTAAGCTGGCTGGCCAGCAAACTCCTTGGAGTCCTTCTGTTTTGGTGTCCCCAGCATTGGGGTTACAGGCGTATTACTACACCCAGCCTTTTATGTGGATGCTAGGGACGAAACTTAGGTATTCATGTTTATATGGCTAGTACTTAATTGACTGAGCCATCTCCCCATCATCTCTTTTGTCTGTCATCACAAACTATCAGAGACTTGAAAAATCATAATATTTCTGTAAGGCTTTTGTAGTATTCTTAGTGATAGCTAAGCATAGTGTTAAAGGTTTAGAAATGGTTCTCCTATAAGGTGCACAGAATTATCAACATAGATGATCGGGGCATGTTTTAATAACAGAATTCAAATTGTATTTTTTTTTTTTATGAGACAGGGTTTCTCTGTGTAGCTCTGGCTGTCCTAGAACTCAGTCTGTAGACCAGGCTGACCTTGAACCCATAGAGATCCGCCTGCCTCTGCCAATCAGGCATTTTAAACACCTCCATTGGTAACTGACAGCTGATCACATTTTCCCAACTGCTGGCATTAAAGGAGTGTATCACCACTGCCTGGCCATAAAATTATTTTTATAACATCTGTTTTGTGATAATAATATAATCACCACGGTTATCAGGAGTATTTGGTGTATTTTGTCTCACTTAATTGGCATATTTTTTTACTCATAATACTAAAATAAGACACAATACAGAATCATCATTATAGCAAAAAGAAGGCTGCCTTTGCATTAAGACAGTTCTAACTTTAAATTCTTGCTCTGCCAGTCACTGTCATTGTTCCTGGGTAAGCTAATTTATTCCAACTTTGCTTCCTGTTTTGTTAAGTAGGAATACTGAAACCTTGCAGAATCATGTGAGGTATGTCATTATGTTCCTAAAGTACTTTGTGCAATGCCTGATACACAATATCAGTGAGTAGTGATGGTGGCTGCTGCTATTAAAATTCTTTCTACTAATGAAGACAATGATTGTTAGAGATGAGTTTCCTGAAAGATACTGAATACTAATGAGTGTCAGCCACCAAGGAAGGTGTTCAAAATGCCTCCGATTGGCTGTCAGCCACTAATGAAGGTGTTCAAAATGCCTCTGATTGGCTGTCAGTCACCAATGGAGGTGTGTAAAAAGCCTGTGATCTGCTGTCAGTCACCAATGAAGGTGTTTAAAAGTGCCTCTGATTGGCTGTCAGTCACCAATGAAGGTGTTTTAAAAATGCCTCCGATTGGCTAACAGTCACCAATGGAGGTATTTAAAATGCCGCTGATCCGCTGGCTGTTCTGAGTTATCATCCTCACTTCAAATAAATGCAAAGTAGATAGTAGAAAAGAAAAGGTTATCTACAAGTGTTCATTAAGTG
Source organism: Peromyscus maniculatus bairdii (assembly GCF_049852395.1). NCBI lineage: Eukaryota > Metazoa > Chordata > Mammalia > Rodentia > Cricetidae > Peromyscus > Peromyscus maniculatus. The sequence goes on from NC_134853.1 coordinate 132,466,481, forward strand.
AGGTAGTGAGGTTAGGGCTCACATTTCCCACTGCACTTGCTTCCTGGAAAGTTTCATGCGGGATCAAAGGGGGAAGTCCAGAAGCTGTGCCGTTTCTGTTTTCGTGTTGCCTGTGCTTGAAAGTGCTGCCGCTCACACCGACTCTTCCTCCGTAATTCTATGCCCAGACTCAGGAACTAGCAGCAGACTTTAAGGCAGTGGCAGAAGGAACTACTCCTGCCAGTCGGTCACAGCCTGTAGGGAAGAGTGAACACACCTCAGCTCTGGGCTGAGGGAGGATGCTCCTATCCATGGCTGACCGCTAGCTCAAAGAATTCAAACCAGATCTGGTGGTCTTCAGAAGACTTCTGACCTGGGCAGTGCTGATATGAGAATAGAAAGGAGAGAACTCAAACCCACTGTCCTGAGATCGCTGCTGTCTGTCCTGAGGTCACTGCTGTCTGCCCTGAGGTCACTGCTGTCTGTCCTGAGGTCACTGCTGTCTGTCCTGAGGTCACTGCTGTCTGTCTGTCCTGAGATTACTGTTTCCCCCTGCTGTCGTGGGCCTGGTACTTTTCACTTTGTCTGTGAGATGGACTGCACATACACAAGGAGGTGAGGCCTGGTCACTGAACCAGCAGGTGGCAAAGACAGCAACAGCCCCATGTTAGTCTGAATTTAAGGGATGAAATTTAAGAGGTCCGTGGGAACCAAAGATTCCCCAGGATGTCTGAATTTTAACTCAACACATCTGTAATTAAGCACATTTTCTATGCAAACTTTTTTAAATACAAAAGAAAACAAAAAACAAAAAAACCAAGTTGCTGCTGCACTTACAATCTAGGGGAAAGATCTAGGCCAGGTTAACCTGATCTCTAAGTGTCCTTTCTCTACCTCTGGCCTGAAATGTGAGGTAATTAGAATATTTTGAAACATTTTATCGGAAGAATTTTTTCCTATGGATATTTTAAAAAGACTATCATGTAAATAAAACCGGACGATAAAGCACACACAATAAAGCATTTAACTCACTCCTCAGTCAACAAGAACTTCTTTCACTGTTTAGTACTTGATTTAACCCTAAACAAATCCTATGAGGTACCCATTTCACAGATGAGGAAACTGAAGCCTAAGGAGTGAAGTGTTCCATTTCAGGTGGGCTTAGAGTCAATGGAGTATCTGAGCAGGGATAGAAAACCAAGTCTCCAGAGAGCCACCCCACACCTCTCTTCTTATATAATGTTCTAGCTTTGTTTTTGTTGCTGTGATAAAAACATCCTCAAAAAACAACTTAGAAAAAGTTTGTTTTAGCTCACAATCCTGGGTGACAGTCTGTGGTGGTTTGCATAGGAATGGCCCCCATAGACTTCTGTATTTGAATGCTGGACCCAAACTGTCAGGAAGTGTGGAGGAAGTGTGTCGAGAGGGTGAAGGAAGTGTTGGGGCAGACTTTGAGGTCTCATGTGTTCAAGCTGTGCTCAGTGTGGTACACAGTCTCAGTCTCCTGCCGCCTTCAGATCAAGATGTGGAACTCTCAGCTCCTCCTCCTGCACCATTACTGCTGCCTCCAGTAACTTAGAGCTTGAGGCGGAGCCAGTGCAGTCAGCAGATTATCACTCAACTTGACTTTTCTGTCTGAGGGAGTAAAACTTAACTCTCTGGGGCCAGTATAAAAGGGAAACACACACACACACACACACACACCTCTAAATCTCTAATATGTCAGGATCTCACCTAGGGTGCTGATGAATGGCAAGCCTTCAGTAGGTCAGAGAAACAGAAGAGGAGATGCAAAGCTGGTGAGCTGCTGGACAGACAAGCACACCAGGACTTTTCTCAGGGCCCAAGCTTAGTTCTTCATTTTATTATTTTTACTGATTTTTTTTCTACTCTTTTTCTTTTCTGTTCTGTTTTTCTACTCTGATATATCCCTTCTGTCTCTCTTGGTGTCTTCCTTCTAGCTTTCTTTCTATATCTTTCCTGGTGTCTTCTTTCTCTCGTGTCTTTCTTTATTCTTTTACAGCTTATATACCCCAGCAAAACCTCTCAAGCAATATAAAAATTACATCTTGGTTACATTTTATTTTTCAAGTGAATGATTACAATGAATACAAGTAAAAACCAGCATGCTTTTCATATCCCTTATGTGATTAAATATTTTACATATTACAGGTGAAAAACAAGTTGTCCTAAGAACCCACACACATTCATACCCAAGTAATTTGTTATAGATTAACAGAGTATAAGAAAGTAAGATATTTTTCTCAGCCAGTTCTTTAACTGACAGGTTGAATTTTGCAGTTACAAAGAAAGGATCAATCATTTTATTACTTGTTTCAAAAGGTATTCTTGTAAGGAATCTTAAAAGAATCACAAACATAAAAACCTAAGCTTTTATATATCAAAAAGAATCAGTCATCTCTACTTTAAATCTTCATGGTGTATACCTGCTCATCAATAGTTTTTTTTTTTTTATATCAGAAATCTGAGGGCAGAAATGGGTACAAGGAATCAATCATCACCCTTGATCACCAACCAATCCTAGCAAGAAAGGCTAAAAATAATTGGGCTGCTTTGTTCTTGTTCCATGACCTTAATGAGTCCCTCACTCAACTATGTGCCTTTCTAAACTTTATATTGTTTTCCAAGGTTTTTCACCTCAAAGCTATTAACATCTTAACCTAACCTTAAATCATTATTTAAAGGTTTGTTTTAGCTATGGTGCACACTGAAACCTGTGAACATATATCTCAACATTAAGATTAAAATAACTTGAGCTAACTTAGCTTCTGGGACTCAATTTTCTTAATCATTAACCTAAGTCACAGTCTATATGGTGCCTCAAGAGAAACTAGATTGATGACATTTCCTTGTTCCTATTTTCTATTCTTTGCAGCCCTTGATTTATCAGGGATGGGGGCAACACCATATCTTGCTCTTACCTATATTAGTTTTCCCACTAAACTAACCTCTATCATAATCTCTTCCTATGTTTATTAAAGGCCCTCAATCATCAAAATCCTATTTAAACTAATACTATTATTGTATAAAATCATTGATTCAGTTAAACAGCACAGCTTAGGTTTAAATAATCTTCATATTAATCCACAGGTAAAAATGCCCAGCATGTAAGCATTACACCATGGATATACAGGTATCCTGGCAGCCAGGAGCCAAGGAGTACAACAAAGTCACACCTCACAACAAAACTTGTACAAGAGATTTATTGGTAAGGGAAAAAACAGGAGGGTGGCTGCCTCTGCTCAGGTGAGAAAGAGCAGCCAACTGGACAGGATACAGTGCTTATATAGAGTTTTTTTTTGGGGAAGGGGGTGGAACTTTTCAGGGTGGAGTTTTCCAGGGTAGAGACTGGTGGGATTATATGTCCAGAGATTGGACTTTTTATTCTGCAGGATGGGGGCAGGGTCCAGCAGTTATGGCAGTTAGAGTATTCTGTGGGTGGAACCTGGCAGTTAGAGGTTCTTGGGGCCTGTTCATGTGGCTCGAGGGGCTTACACAATAGAATGAGATATTTCCATGAGATAATTACATTATATTAAGGTCAATGGGGACCCTCCCCACACAAATTCGCACTATGCCAGATACTAGAGAAAAATGGCAGCGGCAAACATGCAAAGACACAGCAGTAGCAAGACATATTCTGGGGCTGAGGCTCTCAGGCTCTTGCCTATCCGAGATGCATCCATCAGTGCTTTGTTTCCTGGTGAGCTGATCCCCTGAAGTCAATTGCAACCTGCTGCTCCTCTGACATGGCCAACGGCACACCATGGCTGCCTGCAGGCTTCCGTGTTTTCCACCGTGATGACAATGGACTAAACTTCTGAACCTGTAAGCCAGCCCTTATTAAATGTTTCCTTTGTAAGAGTTGCTGTGGTCATGATGTCTCTTCACAGCAATAGAAACCCTAAGACATAGTCTATCATTGCCAGGAAGTCAAGACGGCAGGAACTTTAAGCAGCTAAGCACATCCTTAGCCATGAGGAGGGAGAGAATGCATGCATTCATGCATGCCTGCAGCTCAATTCTCCTTCTCTGCTCTTCATATAACTCAGGATCCACAGCTTAGGGGATGGTTCTGCCCTCCTTTTAGGCTAGCTCTACCCACATCAGTTAACATAATCTAGACAATCACCCACAGACACGCTAACAGGCCAACATGATCCAGATGGTCACTCATTGAGACTTTCCCCAGGAGATTGCAGATTGTGTCAAGTAACCATCACAAACACACAACAGGAATTCTGGATTCTTGGCCCAGGCCTCACTGTAAACAGAGCAGGGGTTTAATCTTTTAAAATCTCTACTTTGACAGGACCTCACTATGTAGCCCAATGTGGCCTTGAACTCAGGATGTTCTTGTCTACCCTCCAAATGCTGGATTAACCATCATGCTTGGCAGGAGGGACATTCATGATTTTTAGAAGTAATTTGATTTCTTTTATTATGTGAACCAACTTAAATAAAACCTCTTATGGATTTCTTTAATCTCCAAAACTAGGTGCTGAGTTACAAAGAGAGGTTAGAAAGGGTTAAAAGGCTAAGCCCAACCATTTAGAGATATTTAACATTGTGAACTCTTAGTGTGTTTGATAGCATGTATTATCTGACAGATTTAACTTGAACACTGATATTAAACTTCCTTCTGAAACATGCCACTCATTTAATTTTTACAAGTCACCTGTTAACATATGCCCAGGCTAAAGAGCTTTGATATTAAACAAGAAAGGTTCTTGTGTTCTGATATAGCTCCCCAACTGGAATAACTGAGTTTTATTATAATAATTAGCTCTCCTGCTTTAAATAAATGTAAAATTAGATAAAGTACAGAAAGCAACTGGTTTCAAACACTGGATGACAGGCAGTGTAAGTCTGATCACAAGGTGAGTCCAGGCTCTGCATGAGAACAGTTTCCCAGCTGTAGGTCATGTAGAGAGAAGGTACCCAAGCACTACATGCTGGCCCCATTGAACAGAGGAGGCAAGGTCAGGTTGATAGATGGGGCTACTGGAATCTTTAGTTCAAAGAATCCGAGAAAAACGAACTGTGCAGAGAGAACCTAAGAAAGCTGTGAGGAATTTCCTCAAAAGTTCAGGCAGAGGGATAAATTTGATTTGCAAGGAGTTGGACCACTTGAAGCTTGCCAGGTAGCATCTGCTACAGGATTGAAACAGCACAGAAATACTTAGAATCAGCTGTTCTAGGGCACAGTAGAACTCAAAACTTTCTCAAACAGACAGAATTTCCCCTCAATACTTTGTAAATGCAGAAGTTCCTAGAAAAAAAAATTATAGTCAGTATGACAGAGTGTTTGTAGAAGACACCAGGCAAGGCAAGCTTTTTACTTGTGAATGGGCAGGAAGTGTAAGTAGAAGTCTATAATCTGTGTCAAGCTTATCCTCCAGGACCCAGGAAAGATGCAACAGAGAGGATGGAGTCTCATCAACATGCACCCCACTACACACTACAGCTAAAGAACCACACAAAGCACTTAGCTCTGAGTTTATACATCCTAGGAGTCACTGGCCTCCCAGAAAACAAGTGTTCTAGGAGGAAAGAAGACACGGCCTGGGTTATGAGAAGAACACTTTCTCCTTGTCAAGCTTATTGTCTTTCTCTTCTGCCTGAGGATTACACATAAGCTAAGTCAGCCAAGGCTGTCTATGGAGACTCAGCAGTGGGAACCATGCCCCACAGGATGGTCTACAGACTCATCCCAGCAAAACCTGCAAATAAGCATAACGATATCCAGAGGGAAACATAATTCAGAAACCAAGATAAATTCTACCAGTTAGTGGGGCTTTAGAAACCCCACAGGCTCTTCACTAGTAAAGCACACCATTACATCTACTCAGCTTTAAAGTATGCAGACATTAAACTGCTTGCTAGCATAAGAATCAACACTTCAAAAAAAAAAAAAAAAAAGCAGAATTCAATGTTAAACAGTGTGATAGTAAAATATCCAGGAGCCAATGAGATGGCTCAGCGGGTAAATGCACGTGCTGTGCTAGCCTGAGGACCCAGGTTTGCTCTCTGGAACCCATGTAAAGTTAGGAGGAGAGAGCTGACTGATGCTACATAGCTGTGCTCTGAATACCATATGCATGCTGTGGCATGTGCATCTCAACAGGACATCAATGTTGGACAGTGTGAAAGTCTAATACTTTAAAACAGCTCAGTGTTTGTGTGCACCTGTAATCCCAGCACTTGGGAGACAGAGGCAAGAGGAATGTGAGTTCTAGGACAGCCTGGACTCCATAGTAAGTTCCAGATCCAGCCTGTGCTCCATAGTGAAATTGTGTCATAAAAACATGGGGGTAGGAGGTCTTACAGCACAATGGGAGGACCCCGAAGGGCAGAAGTTCGCTTCTACCCCCTTCAAGAAATGACATTCGACATTTAAAATTATATATATAATTGAATGAATACTGCGAATGTAATCTATGAATACCACAAATGTGATTAATATCATGAGTGTAAGTAATGAATATCATGAGTGTAATTTAAAAAAGAAAAAAAAAGAAAAAGAAAAAAAAAAAACATGGGGGATTGGATGGCTGAACACCCTGGCTGTCATGATAGAACTCTCATCCAGTGTTTGATGGAAGTGGATGCAGAGATCCACGGCTGAGCCCCAGGTGGAGCTCCGGGAGTCCATTTGGTGAGAGAGAGGAGGGATTGTATGAGCAAGAGATATTGAGACCATGACTGGAAAAAGCACAGGGACAAATAGCCAAACTAGTGGAAACGCATGAACTGTGAACCAATGACTGAGGAGCCCCATAGAACTGGATCAGGCCCTCTGGATAAGTGAGACAGTTGATTAGCTTGAACTGTTTGGGAGGTCCCCAGGCAGTGGAGCCGGGACCTGTCCTTGGTGCATAGGCTGGCTTTTTGGAGCCTGGGGCCTATGCTGAGACACTTTGCCCGGCCTTGGTGTAGGGAGGAGGGGACTGGACCTTCCTCAGCTGAGTCTACCAGGCTGGGCTGACTCCCCAGGGGAGACCTTTCCTTGGAGGAGGTGGGAATGTGGGGGGTGGGTTAGAGGGGTGGGAGGAGGGAGGACAGGGGAATCCGTGGCTGATATGTGAAATTAAGTTAATTATAAAATTAAAATATTAAAAACAAAAAAAAAATGGGGGAGTGGGCTAGAGATGGCCCAGTGGATCCAGTGCTTGGGAGCAAACATGAGAACCTGAGCTCAGATTTCCAGAACCCATGTAAAGTCTGGGTGTGCTTGTGCTTATCTGTGACTCCTGGGCTGAGATAGGCAGGAAGAGGCAGGTGAATCCTGGGTGCTCATTAGCCAGGCAGTGTAGCCAAACAGAGGGCTCCAGGTTCAGGGAAAGACCTTGTCTCAAAAATTACAAGGTGGAGAATCAATTGCCCTCCACATGTACCTGCATGGGTGAGCACCAACACATACACATGCACACTACCCACACAGGCCCACACACACATTCATACACACGAATGCATGTGTGCACACACACATGAATTTAAAGCTGTAGATGCTTTAAACATGTTGGAGAAAAAAATTGAGACAGTTTTATTATGTAATGCTGACTGGTCTGGAACTTGCTACTATGTATTCCTAGGCTGGCCTGGAACACACAGAGATCCACCTGGCCCTGTCTCCTGAGTTCTAGGATTAACAGTGTGTACTATCATGACTGACACGTTTAAGAAATTAAGAGAAAATATGCTTAAAAAGTAACGGAAAAGGTGGTCTTAGGGAATGAAAGGGTAGAGAATCTTAGTAGATGTGTGGAAACTAACAAGTGGACATCTTTTAACTAGGTGACACATTTACTGAAATGAAAACTAACTTGATAGACTTCCTAGAAAATTGGAGACATTAGCAGACACAGATACTCATATGACAGAACAACATACACCATCTGTAGAATATAAGAAAACAAAGTTAAAGAAAAATGAAAACAAAAGAATTCTTGCTTCAGGGATCTGTGGGTAAAAGCACATGGTTGCTTCCTTATTTGATCAGGCAGGTAATCTAGAGTTAAGGTCAGGAAAGAGACATAAAAGAAGCATATAGATCTGTTTTTCTTAATGTAGATGTGTAAAATCCTAAGTCAAACATTGACTATTATACATAGCATAAAACATATTCATAAGATAAAATGGTGTGGGAAATATAAGAAATGTATGCCATTAAAAATCTACTAATGTAATTTACTTCTTAAATGACTGCAACCGGTTGCTTATGTGATCACCTCAATAATCAGCACATAATGGACATTTCAATCTGCTCATGTGTGTGTACTATATGCGGGTGTCCTATATGCTATGTGTGTGTACTATTTGCGGGTGTACATATTCATGTGTGTGTGTCTACCTACGCGTGGAAGACAGAGGTTAATCTTGAGTCATTTTTCATCTTATTTCTTTTTTATTTTAAAAAATTCATTATAAAAAACTCTAAAATAAAATAAACATCATACATCACAATTGACCAGACCCACAGTTCATACATAACAATGAATTTCTATATAGTTAAGATAGGCATTCTGAAGCTATGGAGCTTCACACTGGCTTTTACATTTTCACTATTAAACACGTTTTTATGTAGTTATCTTCCACTGAAACAGGGACAAAAACTGATATAATTGTAATTAGAGAAACAATTAACTATATTTTCTTTGAGAACTCATGTCCATTATCGGTACTCAGTCTTTCTTATCGCTTAATATTTAGCCATTCTTAATCTCTTTTCTACATGTTCTACTGCACCCACATGTATGTTTGTTTACATATATAGATATTTTATTGGCTAAATGTTGCCAATAATCTCAGCATATCTTCCTCTATCAATCTCCACCTGATTTTTTGAGACAAGGTCTCTCATTGAATCTGGGGCTTGCCACAGAGGCCGGGGTGGCTGGCCAACAAGCCTCACAGAGCCACTTCTCTTTATTTTCAGCGCTGGGTTACAGGAGCACACTACCACAGATGGCTAAGTGTGTGCATGCTGGGGATCCAAACTCAGACCATCACTTCCCTGACTCAGCCATCTCCTCAGCTCTCTGTTTCCTCTTGTATGTTTTAATGTAAAAATAAACAAAATACTAACACACACACACACACACACATACATACACACACACATACACATACACATACACATACACATACACATACACATACACATACACATACACGCACGCCCGCCTGCACATCCCAGTGTAAGGAACTCCAGTTCATCTATGTCTTATATTCACTCATCATGTTTTTAGGTAACTTAATACCCGTCTTTACCTGTTTCCATCAATTGTCATCTCCCACTCTACTGGAGCATTTTAATATTTTGCTTTTATTGTTTGAGAATTTCATGTATGCATATATGTGTTTTGCTCAAATACCACCCCCATTCACTCTTCTCCAATTCCTCTCCTGTCCCACATAGGAATATTTTCACTCATAAATTCTTCAAAGTATGTGAACATACTCTTTTTTTTTTGTTGTTGTTGTTTTGAGACAGGGTTTCTCTGCATAGTTTTGGTGCCTGTCCTGGATCTTGCTCTGTAGACCAGGCTGGCCTCGAACTCACAGAGATCTGCCTGGCTCTGTCTCCCGAGTGCTGGGATTAAAGGCATGCACCACCACTGGCCAGCTGTGAACATATTCTTAAACAAGGACTATACTTTAAAAAAAAAGTCTTTCTTGAATTTTTTCGTTATGTGTCTGTGTGTGTATCAGTGTATGGGCATGTGTACATGAGTGCAGGTATCTGCAGAAGTCAAAAGAGGTTGTCAGGTCCACTGGTACTGAAGTTACAAACAGTTTTTGAGCCACCCCAGCATGGGTGTTGGAAACTGATTTTGAGTCTTGTAGAAGAGAAACAGGCATTTGTAATTGCTGAGCCATCGCTCCGGCCAGAGCTGAAAAACAACAAGCAAACATCAACAAAAACCATTGCAACTCCTTAGCCTTTTTAAGACATAGCTCTCACTCAGTACCGTCCACCCTATCGATTCCCAATACCCCTCCCCTTCTTGTAGCTATGTCCTGGCCTTCAACTCAAACAAAGAACCCCTGCTTGATCAGAGGCCACCCTAGCCACTAGAAGTCCAGGTAGACCGCCAACCAAGGACACTCTCACTCTCCCACCACCCCTCCCACTCTATCTCCAATGCCCCCACTCCTTCTTGTCACCTTGTACTAGACTCTGAATTGAGTAGAGACCCCTTGCTCAACCACAGGCCACACTGTATTGAAGACCAGTGAGGAAACAGAAACCAAGGAACAAAACGCCATCCAACATTGACAAACTCAGAAATCAGCACCTTGACCTATAATCATCCCAAACCCAGACACCTAGATGCCCCCATATGAACACAATCAACAGCCAAGGCAACATGTCACCACCAGAGCCCAGCTATCCTAATACAGCAAGCCCTAAATATCCCAACACAACTGAAGCACAAGAAAAATACCTTAAAACCAACTTTATGAAGAAGATAGAGGTCCTTAAAGAGAAAAATGAATAAATCCCTCAAAGAAGGCCAAGAAAAAAAAAAAACAAACAATTGAAATAGATTGCTGTGGGATGTTCTGTATGTCCTGTGGGAGCCCATTCTCAGGTTCTTTGTGGCGTTACCCAGCAGGTCCGTATAGAGGATGATTAGGACCATGGGCCTGAGTGCAGGTGTTTGAGATGGTCTGCACTTGGCTGTGCTGGGGGATGGTCTGTATGTCAAGTTGCTTTGATTGGTTAATAAATAAAACCTGATCGGCCGTGGCTAGGCAGGATAAAAGGACAGAAAGGCAGAAGGAGATGCTGCAGCCGCCGCAATGACCAGAAAGGCTGCAGCAGCCGCAATGACCAGAGAGGCTGCAGCCCCCGCCATGACCAGCAGCATGTGAAGACGCCAGTAAGCCACTAGCCACATGGCAAGGTATAGATGTATGGAAATGGACTAATTTAAGATAAAAGGAAATGGTTAATTTAAGATAAGGACAGTTGGCAGGAGGCCTGCCACGGCCATGCGGTTTGCAAGCAATATAAGTGTCTGTGTTTATTTGGTTGGGTCTGAGCGGCTGTGGGACTGGCGGGTGACAGAGGTTTGTCCAGACTGTGGGCGAGGCGAAAAAATCAAGCTACATTTGGCGCCCGAACTTGGGGCTAAAGAAAAAAAGGACTAAAGAAAAAAAGGGAAGAAAAAAAAAAAGGGACTAAAGAAAAAGGACAAATGAACAGGGATAAAGGCCGGTGTTATGAAAAAAAATATATATATATATACTAAAGACAAAGTCCCTTAACCAAGAGGCGCTCCAATAAAGTGTGATCTGAGAAGAATCCTCGCGTGGTGGTAAAGAGGATTCAGAACTCAACACACGGAGCGGTGACGTCGGTTAAGTTCTCCAGGAACGGTGACGTCGGTAAACGCCCCACAGTTCCTAATTCTCTCTCTCAAATGAGCGGCAGCCGCCGGTTTGAGTTACTGGCGGGTTCCTGGTGTGTGTGCTTAACCTGCAGTAAGGCGGAAATGAGGCCTCTGCAAATGAAACATTAAGCTGCGTGGCGGATTTAGCCTTTGCTAGTAAAAAAAAATAAATAAATAAATAAAAGAGGTTTCTGGGCTACACGCTGCTTGGATAAAAGTGTAGACCCACTATTTCTGAGACTTGATAAGCCATGTAAAAATGGATATCACACAGAGAGTTTGGATTATATTGTCTTTGGGATTTTTAACTGCAGAAAAACATTTGATCGTAAAAGATGTTGAGTTAAACCAATATGTATATATTAAAGATATCTTGACTTTAAAATTTGGATATAAGGATGTGTTACTTTGGAAAGGAGACTCTGCTTTTATCTCTACAGAAAGCCAGAGGCTATGGATTTTTTCCAGATTGAGATACATCAGGTTTGACCAGCCAAGACCACCTGAAAGGTCTCCGATGACACCATGGCCCAGATGATCCAACATCCAGAATCGTTTCAAGGCAACTGGCTCAGACGATACGGTCTCACGGACTACTCCATGATCCTAAAATTTTCTTTGCATCCCCATAAGATACAGCGCCCCCCTCCAGCAGGAAGTAGTTAAGAGAAGCTACGCCCAAATTCCCAAATATACCAAGCTGACTTTGGAGATGTGTAAAAGTTAAAACCTTCCTTTTAAAAAAAAAAGAAAGGGGAAGTGCTGTGGGATGTTCTGTATGTCCTGTGGGAGCCCATTCTCAGGTTCTTTGTGGCGTTACCCAGCAGGTCCGTATAGAGGATGATTAGGACCATGGGCCTGAGTGCAGGTGTTTGAGATGGTCTGCACTTGGCTGTGCTGGGGGATGGTCTGTATGTCAAGTTGCTTTGATTGGTTAATAAATAAAACCTGATCGGCCGTGGCTAGGCAGGATAAAAGGACAGAAAGGCAGAAGGAGATGCTGCAGCCGCCGCAATGACCAGAAAGGCTGCAGCCGCCGCAATGACCAGAGAGGCTGCAGCCCCCGCCATGACCAGCAGCATGTGAAGACGCCAGTAAGCCACTAGCCACATGGCAAGGTATAGATGTATGGAAATGGACTAATTTAAGATAAAAGGAAATGGTTAATTTAAGATAAGGACAGTTGGCAGGAGGCCTGCCACGGCCATGCGGTTTGCAAGCAATATAAGTGTCTGTGTTTATTTGGTTGGGTCTGAGCGGCTGTGGGACTGGCGGGTGACAGAGGTTTGTCCAGACTGTGGGCGAGGCGAAAAAATCAAGCTACAATAGATGAATAAAACTATTCCAGACGAAAATGAAAAGAAGCAATAAAGAAAAAAATGGATGAAATTCTGGAACTGAAAAATCTAGTTAAGCAAATAGGAACTACTTAGTGAGGCAAACTTCACTAACAGAATATAAGAGATGGAAGAAAGACTCTCAGACATTGAAAATAGGATAGAAGAAATGAATACATTGGTCAAAGAAAATGTTAAATCTAAAAATTTCCTGACACAAAACATCAAGGAAATGTGTAACACTATGAAAAAACCAAACCTAAGAATAGAAGGAATAGAAGATGGAGGAGAATCCCAGCTCAAAGGCCCAGAAAATATTTTTAACAAAATCATAGAAGAAAATTTTCCTAACATAAAGAAGGAAATGCCTATAAAGATACAAGAAGTATATAAAACACCAAATAAATTGGACTAGGAAAAAAGTCCTCTCATCACATAATAATCAAAACACTAAACATACAAAACAAAGAATATTAAAAGCTGCCAAGTAACATATAAAGGCATATCTATTAGAATTAAACCTGACTTCTCAGTGAAGACTCTAATAGCCAGAAAGGTTTGAACAGATGGTTTACTGACTCTAAGAAACCACAGATGCCAGCCCAGATAACGATACCCAGCAAAACTATCAATCACCATAGATGGAGAAAACAAGATAGTCCATGACAAAGTCAAATTTAAACAATATCCATCTACAAATCCAGCCCTACAGAAAGCACTAGAAAGAAAATTCCAACCCAAAGACATTAACTACACCCATGAAAACACAGCAAAAAGGAGGGAAACACACACACACACACAACACACACACACTATCACCACCACCACCACCACCAACAAAATAATAGGCATTAACAATCATTGGCTGCTAATATATCTCAATATCAATGGATTCAATTACCCAATAAAAAGACACAGGCTAAAAGAATGGATGAGAAAACAGGATCCATCCTTCTGCTGCATATAAGAAACACAGCTCAACATCAAAGATAGACATTTACCTCAGAGTAAAGGTCTGGAAAAAGATTGTCCAAGTAAATGGACCTAAGAAACAAGCTGGTGCAGCCATTCTAATATTTAACAAAATAGACAAAAACCAAAAATATACAAAAAAGATGGAAGACATTTTATACTCATCACAGGAAAAATCCACCAAGATGATCTTTCAATTCTTAACATCTACACCCCAAATGCAAAGGCACCTACATTTGTAAAAAAAAAAAATTATTAAAGCTTAAATCACACATTGGTCCTCACACATTGATAGTGGGAGACTTCAATATCTCACTCTCACCATTGGGCCGGTCATTCAGCCAAAAACTAAACAGAAATGCTGGAACTAAATGATACTATAAATGATTCTTGATTTATTCAGTATTAAAATGTGAAAGTAAAACTATAGTGTTCATGTGGAAAACACAGGAAATATATTTAAACAAATTAACAAACCAAAAAACCTAAGTCTTCTTAAAATGTCAGAAACTCAAACACAGACTGTGATGGTTTGAATGAGAAAAAACACTATAGTCTCATATGTTTCTACACTCGGTCACCAGTTTATTGGAGCTGTTTGGGAAAGATTAGGTGTAGACATAAGTCTTATTAAATAAGAAACACAGAGCCAAATGCAGAGTTAAAAATCCAAGAGGTCAGAGCAGTAGCTAAGAGCTGAGACTTAAAACCGCCTTCTTACCCTTCCTGCCCCTGCTGTCCTTCCCCTCAGAAAAGAGGCCTACTTCCTGTGTGTCTGTCCTTTTTATTGACTTTCTGTTCTGCCTTCTTATTGGTTGTAAACCCAACCACATGACCTCCTTGTTACTGCCTGTCTATACAGACCTCTAGGTCTCTATGATTGGTATTGAGATTAAAGGCATGTGTCTCCATGCTGGCTGTATCCTTGAACATACAGAGATCTGCCTGTCATGTGATCGGGATTAAAGGTGTGCACCACCACTGCCTGGCTTCTGCTATGGTTTGCTATTAGCTCTGACCTCCAGGCAACTTTATTTATTAACATACAAATGAAATCACATTTCAGTACAAATAGAATATCACCATAATTAGGAAGCATGGTCTTGTGGGAAGAGGTGTGTTTCTAGGGGTGGGCTTTGAGGTTTGAAAGGATCTGTGCAGTTCCTAGGCCCACTTCCATCCTACTAGAGGATCAAGGTGGGGGCTCTCAGCTGTTCCTGCTGCCATGCCTTTGTTCCACCATCATGGACTCTAACCTTCTGAAACCATAAGATATCCAAAAGGAGTCCCACTGAGAGCCCGTTTTGGTGGTGCAGCAGAAGCCTGGGGCCTCAAGCCAGATCAAGGAGCACTTGCAAGTAAAGATGAATGGACTAAAGGGTAAACTGTGTGAGTCAATGGACCACACTGCAGCTTCCACAAGATTCTTTCTCTTTTATTCTTTGTTTGTTTTTGTTTTGTTTTGTTTGTGTCTCTTTTTTCTTTGTTTTGTTTTGTTTTTTCTTTTAAATTTGGTTTTGTTTTGGGGGGATATTTCATGGGCTGAGGGCAGATGCAAGGGGACAGTGAGATAAGTGGGATGGGAATGCATGATGTGAAGTCCACAAAGAATTAACGTTAAAAAAATTTAAGTAAATGCAAACATCAATGTTGGCAAGAGTGACAAAAAGCACTCATATTTTTCTTGATGAAGCAGGAATTCGTGTCGCTTTGAAAGATGTAGTAGTATTTCTTTAAAATCCCACATGTGCAAAACCTGCACTTTGCAAAGGGCTCATTCCTCTTCCACCACACATGCATTAGTAGACCTATTCTAAAGGTTTAAAGTTATTTATGTGTGTGTCTGTGTATATGTACACATGTGTGCACCAGGGTGCCAGAAGAGCACATCAGACCCCCTGCAGCTGGACGTACAGGCAGTTGTGAGCTGCCCAAAGTGAGTGCTGGGAATTGAGCTCTGGTTCTCTGGAACAGCAAGTGCCTTTAACTGCTGAGCCACCTCTCAAGTGCTAATATATTCTAGAATGTTCATAACAGTATTATTGTTAATAAGAGACAAAATATAAACAATGCAAATGATCACCAACAGTGCATAGGATAAAGAATGTAGATTTATAAATCAATGTACATCTCCATATTGGAATATTGTCTAATAATGGAAGAAACTTCAAATACATGACATTAGTATTGCCTAGTTCCCACAACATAAAGAAATAAGCAAGTAACAGAAAAATATATGAATATTAAATCTATTCAACATTAAACAAGATAAACTGAGCAGTAATGTAGTTTGGAAATGCATACATGACAGCAGAAGATTTATTGTAACGAAAGTCATTGCAGGGTTTACTTCCAGGGCAAAGTTTGTAAGGCAATGTTAAGGGAATATTTTAGGCATTAATATCATCCTATTTCTTAACTGGGTGATAAAAAAACCACAGATACTTTCCCCTCCATTGTTAGCATGTATTCGATACTCATGTCCATATACTCTTCCTATACAGATATTCTTCATATACACATAGTTAACGTATTCTGCAGTAAAATAACTTTAACATGGACTTTAACTGGACAGCCTTTTAGCTGCTTTTTATTTTTCATGATCTATGGCCAGCATCCTCTTTACTACAGGTCTGTTATTGAGAGTTCCATCTGAGCAACAGGCATAGAGTCACACAGTGGTGAACTGGACAGGAAATCCTGAAGGGAAATAGGGACACACTGACAGAGAATCACAGAACAGCTGACTAAGAAGGTGATCTCGGGAGGCAACTGTGATTTTACTTGAGGGATCTCGGGTTCCAGCCCTGTTTTTGCCTTTGTCTTGGGTGCTGATTCCCTATTTCATATATTGGTTTTGTAAACTCTATTATAAAATTCAAACTCAAGGAAGATTACTAATTCTAGTATATGTGGAGAAACTGAGGCCACAGCCTGACGCCACTTCCCCCGTGGTACGATCACCACTTTGGAACCCAAGACTCCCAGACCTGAGCAGAGGCCCCATAGCTCAACAGTTCCTTTTCCTACCGGTTAGCACTCACAGGTTGACATCACAGAAGAGCCGCTCCGCCCCGTCAGAAGCCCCGCCCCCATCGGTCTCCGAGCCCCGCCCTCTGCATCTCACTCTGTCATGCCCCGCCCCGGCGCGTCTCTTCCGGCTCCGCCCCTCCGGGCTGCCATGACAACGAGTCCGCGCCCCGCGCTCAGCTGCTGCTCGGGCGGGACCCAGGCTGGACCGCGGGCCCCGGCCTGGGGGCCACAGCTGTCACCGCCGCCGCCACTTCATCTCCTCCCTGTCCCCGTCCGCCCCGCGTCTTCCCGCCGCACTTGGGCCGGAGGCCGGGGGTCCCTCCCCGCCGCATCACTCTGCGCGGATGCCGAAGGTGAAGGCGCTGCAATGCGCCCTGGCGCTGGAGATCCGCTCTGTGAGTACTGGCCCTGTCCCACCCCAGCCTCCGCGTCCGCCTCCTGTCCCCGGCCCTGGGGACCCCTGGAAATGTCGAGTGTCCGCCCACTCCAGCCTCGCGGGGGCCTCACCCCAACTTCCCGCTGGAGTACTTTCGGATTTCTTCCACACCACTTCAGAGTTGCACTCTCAAGGCAGTAGTTCCCTTCGAATTCCTCTTTACTCCTTTTCTTTTGAGGTACTCCTGGACTCTTGCTCTAGTCTGGGGATGTGTGGCATTTCTGCCAAGTCCTGCAGGTTTTCAGATCCTTTCCCAAGCTTCTTCTTAGCTCAGGAACCGCTTTTCAATTAAGGTGGAGTCCCTAACTCCAAAAACAACTCACTTGTGGCGTCATTGCACAGAGTTTCTTGCCTTCTCCTCCCAGTACAAACCCAACTCCTCAGAAGCCACTTCAGCTCTTCCCTCCAGTCCCCAAACCCTCCTGACTTTGAGAGGGGTCCCTTCGCATCCCTTCCAGTCGTCCCACGGAAAGACCTGATCAGCTTTTCCAGACAGCTGCTACTTCAAGCTTGCAATTCCATCCAGTTATTCTGCACATTCTTTTTTTTTTTCTTTTCTTATAAGGGGATCTGTCCAGTGTTCTTCGATAAACCCAGCTGAGGCAGGGAACCCCACCTGTTCTCCAGTGAAGGGCTTTAAGGGTGTTGAGAAGCCCCTACTCCCCTTGATAACTGCAGAATTTCCTCCCGAGATTTTTGAAATCCTTTCATCATCCCCGAAAGAACTTTCTTACTTCCTCCTTTAGAAGAGTTTTCTCTCCTACCCCTCCAATTCCTTATTCCATTTCTTTTCATACCTTCATTCTTGAAGTGCCCTCATTACATACCCAGTCTTCTTGTTGGTATCCCAGCATAAGTAGGGAGTAACGATACGCATTCTCTGTATTTTCTGTGCTTGCCCCAAGAAGCCCGCTTGCATTTTCTTCCCATGGGCCCCCAAACTAGCTTTTCTCTGCACTTACTTTTCTCCTGACTTTCCTCCCTCTCCTTGAGGCCGCGGCAGCACTGAACTTAAATCAGCATAGGAGTCACAAAGTTCTTTCAGGTCCTTTGTTCAGCAGTAAGAAGCAGCTTGGGTGGGGCAGAGTGCAGCAGGGGTGGAGGGCGAGCGAGTTTCAGGGACTCCTGCGCCTGTTCCAGACGCAGAGGTTATTCAGAAACGCTGTACTGCCCCTACCTTTTTGTGTTTGCATCGCAAGTTGACTTTCTGGCAGCGTTTTTTCCAAAGAATGATTAGTTTACCAAAACAAAACAATGCATACTGATTTCTAAATGTGCTAGATCCCGGACAGCTAGTGAAACTCAAGTCCCGTCTCTGTAGACTTTGTCATTGGCTGCTACTTCCTCTCTTTGTAACCAATGGTTTAGCAGCTTGATTGAATGCCCCGCCTGACAGGCTGGTTGCTTTCTGTTGCCAGTTCTTTGCAGAAAGGAAGTACTCTGTTGTGATTGTAGCCCTAGGGAGACAGAGACATTTTATTTTACTATGTTGCTTTCTCAGTATACGTTTTACTGAAGAAAATAGCTAACTATAACTCCGGAGTATGTTGATGCAACTATTCCTGTTTTTATAAATATTTGAGTTACAATATTCCATAGTTCCGCAAATTTTCTAAGACATTGCATAGAAGAATCATAGGACTACAAATATTTTAACATCTTTTCGACTGTAATTTTATCTTAAAATTTTTTTATACATTTACAGTATATAAAATGAGGCGCTCCATGTTAAAGAAGTTTTTTTTTTTGTTTTTTTTTTTGCCTTTAGTAACCATTGTCATTGTCGTGGCATCAACAGATACACACATTCTTACTCATGGTATAGGTAACCATTGTCATTGTCAGGATATAAGCAGATACACACACATACATATATACATAAAATATTTATTTTCTTACGCAGCAGGCAGAATATTACATAAACTAAACTGTACTTTATTTAATATATCCTGGAGATTAGTCTGCATCTGTGAAGAGTGCCATCTTGTTTTCTCCCAAATTACAATTATACAGAGTAATTGGAAGAGCATTTTAATGGATAACTCTTGCTTATGTCATGTGTACATTAATTTGATTTGTCTGTGTATATGAAAAATACATTTGCTGAAAATTTGGAAGTAAATTGTTGACACCACGATACTCCTAAATACTGCAATGCATACTGTAATATTTGGGTATTGTACATAACTATAATTCTATGATCATAATTGAGGTAATAGTCTATCTTAATATTGTGTCCATATTTAGGTTTACCCAGTTATCACAAAGATAATTTTTATAATTAACTTTTCAAACCAAGATCCAAAGTTTATATATTAAAATGGACCGTTTGATTGTAAGGCCTTATAGTTCATTTTGTTATAGAGAATTCTTTATTTCTGTATTATTTTTGTTTTCTATCAGTGGATTTTGGTAAGTTCACACATTCATGTCTTCATTACCCAGATCGCTATTTAGAAATGTCTATCACTATGAAGTTCCTTCATGCCCCTCATTGGAAAATAACTGCCATTCTGATTTGTCTCTCTTGATTAGTTGGCCAGCACTGGAACCTCATAATGGAGACTTACAGTGTGTAATATTTTATGTCATGTGCTGTGCTGATCATGACTTTGAGATTCAAAAATGTTACATGTTTCAGTGGGTTGTTCCTCTAAATTATGGAGTAATATTCTCTTGTATATGCATCTGACAATGTTCCTTTTTAAAAATCATCAAATTAAAACATATATTTGCAATGTACAAAGTAGTTGTATTTTCTTTTTGCGCTGACCTGACAGAAGCAATTAAGAAAGTAGAAAGGTATATTAGTTACTTTTGTGTTGCTGTGATAAAATACCATGCTCAAAAACAACTTAAGAGAGTCTATTTTAGGTTATGAATTGAGAAGGATGGAATCTATCCTGGTGGAGAAGGCATGACCACAGTCAGGGATAGCATGGTGATAGGAGTGAGAAGCTAGATGATCAGCAAACATGAAGCAGAGAGAGAAGAGGAAATGGGATGAGCCCATATACCCTTGATATCTGTCCCAGCGACATATACTTCTTCTAGCAAGGCTCCATCTCATCAAGGTTCCATCACCCTTCCACCAAACACTGCTACCAACTGGAGACCAAGTGTTCAAATGCATGAGGTTATAAGGGATGTTTTCCTTTCAAACCAACACAGAGGTCTATTCTGGCTCATGCTATCAGGGAATATCAGTCCACCATGATGGGTAAGGCATGGGAGTAAGGGTGGCTTTGCCCATGGCACAGGAACTTTCCCTGAGGGAAGTTCACATCTTGGCAGATCAATAAACAGACAGAGGACTAGAAGCAGGGCCAGATTATAACACCACCACCAAATGGGGACCAAACGTTCAGAAACATGAGCCGATGGGGACACATTACTTATTTAAGCTATAACAGTGGTATTTTGATGTATGTATATATTATGAAGTGATTAGATCAAGTAGTTTTAATACATCTATCACCTCACAGAATTTTGTATTAAGGGCATTTAGAATTTATTGTTTTAGGAAGTTGCTAGTTTATATTACATTTTTATTAACTATAATCACAGTGCCATGCACTGTATCCCCAGAACTTACTCATCCTGTCTGAAACTTTGTTCCTTTTAACCATCATCTCTATATTCCTCCCATCACTCCCAAGTTCCTGGTAGACAGCATTCTACTTTATGCTTCTGTGAGTTCAACTTTTAAAAAGTTATTATTTACAATTGAGATCACAGTGCTTGTCTTTCTGTGTCTGGTTAACAGCACTTAGTAAAATTCCCTCCAGGTTCATGCATATATTACAAATGTTAGGATTTCGTTTTAACCATAATTCAAGTGTTTAGGTCATTTTATAAGCAATGTTTATCCAACGATGGACTCTTAGGTTGATGATTCCCTTTCTTGTTAAATGGGAATAATGCTGCGATGAACACAGATGTGCTGATGTCCCTTTGGATATATATCTGGAAGTGGAGTTGCAAGGTAGTTATACTTTTAGTTATTTGAGGATTCTTCATGCTGTTTTATAATGGCAATAAAATTTACATTCCCACCATCAGTGTTCGAGGGCTCCCATTTACCCACATTCTTATCTACAGAAAATATAGTTTTCTATTCTGACTAATGTGAAGTGATATTTTATTATTTAATTTGCATTCCTGTGATGATTAGACTTGGATGTACCTTTCCAAGTGTGTGTTGGCCTTTTATATGTCTCCTCTTGAAAGCTGTCAAGTCCTTTGCCCCATTTTAAAATTAGGATTTTTTTTTGTCTTCTTGCTGTTGAATTCTTTTAATCCTTATATATGTTTATACTAACCCTTTATTAAATATTTGGTTTAATATGGTTTACACATATTTTTTTCATTTCATTACCTGTTTTTTACTCTGTTAATTGCTTCCTTTGATATGCAGAAGCTTTCTGAGTTGATGCTGTCTGTTCTCTTATTGATGGTTATTTATTGTATCCTGCTTGTGATTGGCATGGGTAATGCTATGAAGAGTCACTCTTATCAGAGTCTTTCTTAGATGTTACCTTCTGAAGAGACAAGGCTCAGGTAGAGAACATCCCATGATGTATTATTGCCCAATGTTTTTCTCTTGTGGTGAAATTTAATATTTTCTACTTGTGGGTCGGAAGTGTGGCACCCCACTCTCCTGTTTCCCTCTCATGTCTAATGTTTGCTGCAGTCTGGTATTGGGAATGACCTCGGAGGTGTGACATGGAATACTGTGGTTAAGACTAGAGCAAAACGCAGCAGGCAGGAAAGGTTGGGCTATATCGCACCAGCATTTTGTGTGGTCCAACAGAGCCATATGACTTTCGAGAAAATACATTGCTGGGGAGAAAAGTGTGACTTTCTCAAGGAATCTTTCAAGAATGACATGATACGCCGAGTCACACATTTTAAAGGAGCATCTAAAGAGTGATACATCCAAAGGTTTTCACACTCAGTATTGGGCACTTATCTTTGATAGGAAAGGGCTGCTTTTGCTGTTTTTGTACTTTGTACTTCCTTTTTACTCTTGAGTGTTTCAATGTCCACATTTTTTTATTACAAGGAAGAAAATAATGTAGAACTTAAATAGATCAGCAAGGGAAGTGGAGAATTTTCTTTAATGCTTGTTTTGGCTAATTTTATCTAATTCTATATTTTTCATTTATGTATTTACTTCACTTCATTACCTACCTCAAACTAATGACAGCATATGGCAAACAATGCTGTCTTTCCAGGCACTGCATAATCTGGATATTTCATCCTTGTGGTCCTTACTCAATCAGGCACTGTCATATTACCATTAAAAACTTTTAATTACAAAATACTTGAGATTAACAGAAGAAATATAAATAGAAGAATATAAATAGAAGATAATGATGACTTCATCATTTAACAGCAGGAAAAATATAAGTAGTAGATACTATTATGACCTCTCCCTTTTAACAATTGATACATTTTAGGTTTGATGCATTTAAAGAAACCAAATACCACATATGACGTTCAGGCCTCCTTCTACTTCCTTTGATCCTGTTTTTCTCTCTTCTGCTTGTGAGTTAAGGTAACCAATACCCACAGATTCTCAATACAGGTGCAAACATGCTTTTTGGTTTAGCCTTGGCCAAGCATTTACATGTAGAAATGTGGTTATGTGATTATTTTTCTCTTTTGCTAGGATAATTGGTTTATTTGTTACATATGTAAACCAGTTGCAAAATGCTTTTGTTAAGAGGAAACTTTTGGATTATTTAGTTTTGTTTGCTATTATTATTATTTGTTGTTGTTGTGTTGTTGTTGAACAAGGATCGTGGACGTACTAGGTATGTGTTCTATGACAGAGCCCTGATCTTAGTGCTGCTGCAACACTTTAGAATAGAGGCCCTGGAAGTAGTCACAGGCAAGTAGATTTAGAACTGGAATTTTGAGTCTTATAGTAACATACTTATTAGTTTCCCAGGACTGCTGTGAAAAAGTACACCTTGAAATAGGTTATTTTCTCACATTTCAGGAGGCCAAAAACATAAAGTAAAGGTGATATCAATCTGGTGGCTCTAGGTATGTGGTGATGTATTGTGTCCCCCAATATACTGTGTCTCCCAATAAAATTTGCCTGGAAATTAGAGGAGAAAGCCAGCCACTACGTAGAAGTCAGACACCAGTAGCACACGCCTTTAATCCTATCACTTGGCAGACATGGATCTCTCTGGATCTCTGTGAGTTCAAGGCCGCACTGGGAACAGAGCCAGGCGTGGTGGCACGTCTTAAATTCCAACACTAGTCAACCATGGAGGTCTGTAGGTCTGTACAGAGAGACAGGAAGTGACAGAGCTGGGCAGGAAGAGGAAATGATGTAGCAGGACAGAGAGAGTAAATCAGATGGCAGAACAGCAAGGCATATAGGAGTGGGTAGACAGGAAGAAGCTTTTGGAAGCTGCGGAGTTGGTGAGGTGTGATTAGCTGTGGCTTTCCCTATTTCCCTGATCTCTCAGGTTTTCACTCCTATATCTGGCTTTGTGTGTGTGTGTGTGTGTGTGTGTGTGTGTGTGTGTGTGTTTAATATAATAAGACTGTTTAGCAATTCATCTACATAGGTATGTTTTGGGTTGTAGCTGTGTAACTGGAGTCTGGTCCTAGCAGTTTACTTTTCTGTGACTGGCCCTGTTCACATCTTCTGCTCCAAGGAATGAGTATCAAGGTTTTATTTTCATTTTTCCTTGTTAAACATATTTTGAATAATAAACATCTGTTGGTGACAGGTAATACACTTTTCAATGATCTCCTAGGAATTATCTTTGTTTCCCTTCAGTAATACTAGTTTTTCTATTTTTGTAATTTGATTGTTGCTGGTAAAGAATGTTATAGACTTAAAAATTTCACATATTTATCATGTACTATTGATTTTAAAAAAATCAGTTTATGAAACTGTAGCATATATTTAGAAAGTGTCCAAACCCAAGTGTGTAACTGAGGTGGTTACCACCCCAGCTGACAGACTGTTCCCCTCCCCTCATTACATCACATCGTAGTTGGAACTTTTGAAATCCAGTTCACTTGCTCTGTCTATACATTATAAATTCTTTATGTCTAACCACTTTGCAAAATACAACTCTGATTTTGTGAGACAGTAGTGATTTTGGCTCCCTTATGTGAACTTACTGCTGTTTATTTATTCATCTTGTAGCTGATGCACATTTTTTTTTGTTCCCAGTGGGAGATCCTACAAGCAATGCGGCTGTGAAATCTCATATGCCTCTTTGTGACACTTTCAGGATTTTAACTTTGGGTTCAGCAGCATTGCTGCTCATATCGGTTGTAATGGCTACTTGGGTTTTTATATGGAAAACCATTTTATTTGCAAATAAAGACAGCCTTATTTACTTCTGACTGATGCTTTGACTAATTTTTTTCCTTGTCTTTATTGTTTGGAATCTTCTCTGTAACGTTAATGTACAGGTAGTGGTAGGAATATCAATATAATCTGAGTTGAAGTTATGATTCTGAAGTTTTACCCATGAAATTAGATTGTCTTATGAGATTGCTAATAATAGACTATTTGTTTAATGCCATCTCCCAATTGAAGTTTCATGCATAGGCAATCCAGTATAAGACTGGCTGTAAGGCTTTCATTTGTTGAATTATTGTAGTATGCCTTTATTTCTAATTTTAAAATTATCCTAGTTGAATTATTTTTTTAATGATTTTAAAGTTTAAAGAAATTATAAGCCAGGCGGTGGTGGTGCACACCTTTAATCCCAGCACTCAGGAGGCAGAGGCAGGCGGATCTCTGTGAGTTCGAGGCCAGCCTGGTCTCCAAAGCGAGTTCCAGGAAAGGCGTAAAGCTACACAGAGAAACCCTGTCTCAAAAAACCAAAAAAAAAAAAAAATTATATATTGTTTCCCATGATCTGTAAAACTGGACATTAAAATTTTTTATTTTATTCACTTATCCTTTTTTATTCCATGTATTTGTGTATGTGTCTCTGTATGGGTATGTGCATTTGAGTGCTGGTGCCTGCAGAGGCCAGAAGAGGGTGTCAGATCCTCTGGAAGTTGAATTAGGAACTGCCTGACAGGAGTGTGGTTTCTCTGCAAGAGCAATAAGTGTTCTTACCACTGAGCCCCCTCTCCAGCCCCAGAACATATTTTCTAACATTGATCTTCTTCTCCATGATAAATTATTTTTAGTTTAGTATATATTCCTTATTCCTTTCATTTGCTTTGGTAGGTTGTACTGGACAGTTTTTTTTTTTTTTTGTGGTTTTTTGAGATAGGGTTTCTCTGTGTAGCTTTGAGCCTTTCCTGGATCTCGCTCCGTAGACCAGGCTGGCCTCCAACTCACAGAGATCCTCCTGCCTCTGCCTCCCAAGTGCTGGGATTAAAGGCGTGCGCCACCACTGCCCAGCTGGACAGTTTTTAAATTTAGTATCATTTGTGTTTTTAGTTGAGAGTTTTAGTTTTTTGAGTTACATGCATATTATCTTTATCCTTAAAACACTTCATTTAAAACATTTTAGATATATGAAACTTTATAAGCAACAACATAATGAATATCATCTACCTGCTCTGAGCTTAAGAAATAAACATTTCAGATAAGAATGCTGCTTCCAATATTTATCTCCCTAAGAAAATCTGCTTCCCTTTTTTGGGTTAACCATCATCCTAAGTCTTTCACCCTCCTCTGCATTTCTCAGTATTTTTCTCATTGTGTTATGTGCCCAAGGGATTTGATTTACTTTCCAGTAAGGCCTGCTACCACTTCAAAATACTGATAGTACAATTTTTAAAATATTTGGTTTCAAGTAGTTTATAATTCTTGCTTTGTCTTCCACTATACTTTATGATCTATTTACAAGTTTCATTTCCAAATGCATAAAATTTATGTGTGTATTATTCACACATCTCTACTCTACCTCTCACATACATGAGTCACATATGCATACTTACATGTACACATACATGCTAGTATGAGACAGGGTTTCACTATGTTGTACTGGCTGCTGTGAACTCACAGGGTAGACTAGGTTAGCCTCAAACTCACAGATATTTTACTTCTTCTTCCTTCCAAGAGCTGGGATTAGAGTGGGAAGGCACTTGCACATTTGATATAATTCAGTAAAACACCTAGAATTAAAATAGTTGCATATAAGAAGGGTTTGGTTGTCAGAGGCATTGCAAAAAGCAATGCACTTATACAAATGGGAAACATGTCTTGAGGACATCTAAGGAACTGGCCAGATTTTTCCAAGTGTGTGGACCATAATTGCTCAGCCGAGTGAATTCTCACCTAGCAACACTCCATATTCCAGGCCCTAATCAAGGAGCAGAGCATGAACTGTCCTGGCAAACCCCTTACATGCCCAAAACTTTCAACTTGATCTTTTTCTGGCCAGTCTGCAAACTTCCCAAAGCCTCTGCTTGGCTTTTTGCTCCCAGTTCTAATAGTAAATCTAGCAGTGATAACCATGCCTCACCTTGAGTTCTGGGTGCCTAGAGAGTTCCTTTGCCAAATTAATCTGTTAACTGAACTTGGCCTCCCATAAATCTCTCAAGACACAGACAAAATGTTGACAATTTCTCTGCCAAAACATAACATAAATGACCTTCAGTTCAATTCCCAATCAAGTTTTTGTTCCCATCTGGAAGCCTCATGAGTTCTGTCTTTTTGTCCTGATTGATGTTTCAGTCTTCTGAACTCCAACCAGAGTCACCTGATAAGCTCCCCTTAAAAGCTCTCCATTTAAAGCTTTTCTAGCCCACTTCCCCAGCCTCTTCCAAATTCCTCCAACAGATCTCAGTCTACAAAGTCAGACTTAGTTATAAAAATGGCTCTACTTCTCTGTATCCATATACTTGGCCTGTATTAGTTGCCTTTGCATGTCTGTGACTGAATAACTGATGGAAACTGGAAACGACTTAAAAGAAGAAATCTTTTTTTTGGCCCCTAGGTTTGTATAGTCCATGGACAGGTAGCTCCATGCTTCCAGATTTGTTGTCATTGTAGATTATCATAGTGGTGGAAGTGTGAGATGGGGGCTCTTCCTCATAGCTTGAGTAAAATCCAAGGAGGACACTGGCACTAGGCTGGCTTTCACCTTTCAATCTTTTATTATGTCTGTGTCCACAGCACAGAGGAATGGTATTGCCCATAGTCAGTGTGGTCTTCTCTCCTTCACAATCGATCTTCTCTAGAAATTTCCCCATATTGTTGAAGGCATGCCTCACTGATTCTAAACCTCCAACTGATTTTAAACCCAGTCAATCTGACAAAGAAGATGGACTGTCACAGGTAGTTTATGTTTTTGGGTGCTTTTATAAATGATACTTAAAAACCCTCAAGTGTGGTTTTGCAGATGTAGAAATACAGTTCATTTGTATATAATGGCCCTATATGCTTTGACTTTATTCAACTTATTATTTCAAGTAGTTTATTTGTAATTGAGCACAATTAATGTTGTCCTTAATATATTATTATACTTCTTTAAACTTTGCTCTTTCTTTCATTTAAAATGTCTTGTCTTTCCTTTTCTTGTCCTATTGCATTCTATAGTACTTAAAGTGGATATTGTCACTTTTTTGCTGATATCAGGGGCAAGCATTTAAGTTTTCGGTATTGTGTTTGATGTTAGATTTAGGCTTCCTCTTAGGTGTTTTTTTTTAATCAGCAAGAAAATTTCCTTCAGTTCCTACTTTCCTGAGAATGCTTTCAGGGGTGGGGCTTACATTTTGTGAAGGGCCTCCTGATATATAGAAAAAGAATTGAAGGAAAATTCCTAATATTTAATGCTATAATATGTCTTATAGGTATGGATTGCTGTCCTCCTTAGGTTTCTGTTGCTTTGAAAAACATCATGACCAAAAGCAATTTGGAAAGGATAGGGTTTATTATAGTGAAGCAAATATTTTTGTGTATGCATCTCTTTATACACATACTCTAACTTTACAAATTCCTATTTCCCTTTGAAGTGGAATGGAGTTGGGCATTACTCAGATATGAAAGATCTGAAATGTTCTTCCCTTCTTAGGGAGCTGGTGATTGTCACATCTGCTGTTTATTCTTTTAGCCTGTGACATAGTATCAATTTAGGCCTAAAGATTTGTTTGACTAAATCAATTTAGGCCTAAATTTGTTTGTTTATAGTTTGTGTACAAACTATAAAAGAATTATGTAATTATTTCTGTCATGTTGCATGATATAGTTAAGATTTATCCCTGCGATGGCATGGATGCAGAACTCTATTCATTTTTTCCTGGTCAAACAAATCCAAATCTGTTGTGTTGATATACTACATTTGCTTATCCATTTATTGGCCAAAGAATACTTTAATTGTACCCACTCTTTCAATACTATGGATAATTTTCCTATGCTGGAATATACATTTTTATGTGGGAATAGGCTTTAAGTGGTCCTGAGAATCCAGGAGTTCAACAGATAGACTTTTGCTATATTGTTTGGTTCTTCTGAGGAACTTTCAAACCTTTTTAATAGTAGTTCTCTGATATTTATGGGTATTAGAGACATAATAAAGTTATGTTTTCTTGTTATTGTCCATGTTCTATTATAACCATCCTAATTAATGGAGGAGATAATCACACTGTGGTTTATGTGCATTTTCGTAATCTCAACCAATGCTGAACATGTTTTCAAATTTGTTTAACTACTTGAAGAGATGCTCATCTGCACACTCTTCAGTATTTAGGGTTCTCTTAGTTCTATATGATTATAATTGCTATGTCATCTTGATGTATTTCTTATTATAGTTCCAGTTGTTATATGATAATTAACTG
This sequence comes from Peromyscus maniculatus bairdii, assembly GCF_049852395.1. Classification (NCBI taxonomy): domain Eukaryota; kingdom Metazoa; phylum Chordata; class Mammalia; order Rodentia; family Cricetidae; genus Peromyscus; species Peromyscus maniculatus. Next base: position 132,495,445 of record NC_134853.1, read on the forward strand.
CCCTTTTTGTGTCTTGTAATAATCTGTTTTATTGTGTATTTGTTTATTAGTGTAGTCATTATGGCTTTGTTTTGGTTATTGCTTGATTGCTATATATTTTTCCATCTTATAATGGTCAATTTTTGTCTTTGAACTTAAATATGTCTTATGGACATTTATATAATTTATATAACTAGATGGTAGTAGCTTTTGTTTTTTATAAATTTCATTATAAAAAACTTTGCAAATAAATAAAAATGTCACACACAAAAATTCACTAGCCCTGAAATTTATACAAAGAAACAAACTTATATACAGTTAGAATTGGCATGTAGAATAGAAGATGTGAAGCTTCATATTAAATTTTATTCTTTAGTGTCAAATATGTTATGTTCTTATCCACTCCCCAAACAGAAAAATCTATGACAAAATTAGAACTAGAAAAATTCCTAGCTTTGTATTTCTTTCATAACTCATGTCTATTACCTGCTTTCACACACTCTCAGAAATAAGTAAACCATGTCTTCTCTCTACTATGCAGAATTTACCTAATTACATATATGTGTACATGTGAACAAGTGTACATGTGGGTACAAGATAACATGAAAAGAGAACAAGAAAGGCTAAATATAGGGGGATAAGGAAGGATTAAATACATATAGGACCTTTTAAAGTCATACAATTTTCTTAATGGACAAAGGAGGAATGTATCAAAGGAATGTGAATATTTACAGCTTAGTATTATTCAGAAATTTATGTGTCCTGTTTTTACCATAGGGAAGGGGGGGAATAGAAAGTTCAGGGAAATGGTATAGAAAATTATGAGAACTCAGTAGGTTTGGAGAATATACTAAGTCCTTGAGAAGATTCTGTTTGTCTCATAGATCAGTGGGTTGAAAAGTGACTCTGGTACTCACATTAGTTACTTTTGTGTTGCTGTGACCAAAATACTTGACAGGACCAACTTAAGCAAGAAAATACTTATTTTGGCTCATAATTTCAGTTCATCATGACAGGCAGGAAAGGCATGGCGGCGTTCATGGCAGAGGAATAAGATTCCTTATATGGTGGCAGACCTGGATCTGGAAGCTGGATGGGAGCTGGAGGTGTGATTTCCCTTCAAAGGCCTTCCCCACTGGCCTATATCTCAGATTCTATAACTTCTTCCAAAACATCACTGTGGTGATATTTTATTTGTACTGAAATGTTATTTTAATTTTATGTTAATAAATAAAGTTGCCCTGGGGTCAGAGCTATTAGAGCCATAGTGAGAGCGTGGTGGTTAGAAGAGCTAGGTAGATTTTTGTGTGTTCAGGGATACAGCCAGTATTGGAGACATACGCCTTTAAGACCTGGAGGGCGGTACTTACAGGCAGTGATGAGGCAGTCATGTGGTTGGGTTTACAACCAATGAGAAGGCAGAACAGAAAGATTATTTAAACAGGGACACAGGAAGTACCTCCCTCTCTCTCGGGGAAGCTAGGAGCACTGCAGGAGGTAAGATTTTATCTCTGAGCTCTGACCTCTCGGCTTTTCTCTTTTACCTTGGCTCTATGTTTCTTATTTTAATAATACGATTGGTTACATCTACATCTGGCGCCCAACGTGACAAGAATCCATTAAAAACTGCTTGGGGCCGGCTCCCTAGCCGGAGCAGCCGGCTCCCTAGCCCCAGCCCAGGTCTGCTTGGGCTCAGGCCGGACTGTGAGCTGCTTGCTTAAAGCCAGTGCTACAAACAGCTCAGGCCTGCCCTGCTAAACAGGGCTCCTGGCTGTAAAGCCAAGCCTTGACTCGGCTCAATGGCTCTATGTTTCTTATTTTAATAATACGATTGGTTACATCTACACATCACATGTCTCAACAAGAAACAAAGTGCTCACAGTAGGAAGCTGTAGGGGATAGTCTAGATCTAAATCATGACATCCCATCTAAAGGTCATCATGGTCTCATAATGAAAACTATGCTCAGTTAAAAAATTTAAGTGTCACCATCCATAGTTTTAACATTGTTCAGACTCAAGGTGTTCTAATTTGGTTTTCTGTTGCTGTGGTAAACAACATGACCAAAAACAACTGGGGAGGAAACTATTTCATCTTGTACTTCCAGATTGAAGTCCATCTTTGAGGAAATTGAGGCAGGAACTCAAGTCAGGAACCTGAAAGTTGGGACCATTGAGGAATGCTGCTTTACTGCCTTACTCTCCTTGACTTGCTCTACTAGCTTTCTCATACAGTCCACCTGGGGATAGCATCACCTACAGTGGACGGAGTCCTCCTAAATCAATGAGTAATCAAGAAACTGCCCCACAGATGTGCCCACAGGCCAATCTGATTGAGGGAGTCCTCCAAGTAGGACTACCTCAGATAACAGGGCTGTGTCAAGTTGACAGTGAAGACTGACTAGGAGATTCTATTCCTTGTCAACTTGATATACCAGTATGTCACTTTAAATCATAGCTTTTCCTTTTTTTTTGTCTTCCCTAAGAGCTCACATTAATATTATATCATATGCAATACAGTAAAACTTTAAAAGTCCCACTGTCTTTAAAAATTGATTTAAAATTTTATGCTCTTCTAACTGTGGGCTTCTGCAAAATTTAAAGAAAAAATGAAAAGAAAAACCTAAACCAAACCAAATCAAAACAAGTAATATACATTCTTATCCCAAGCAAGAAGAACCTTGGCAGTTAGAATAAGAACAGAGCAAAACCACAGTGTTAAATAGCTCAGTGTTTGAGGTATTGGGGTCTGAGACTCACCCATGATCTTCTGGTTACTAAAGAGCTTGGGTTTCTCCACTTCTCTGGCTCTGCCATTCACACACACAGCTTGTGTCATAGGCTCCAGTCAGCTCCACTCCACATTTGTGTCTGACCTTGTGGCTGTCCCGTGGTTCTGGCTTCTTCAATACCTTAATGATGTCAACCTTTTATTTATCACAGCTATTTTTCATCCCCAACCGAGCAGTATTTATTGTCCCATTCAAGCATAGCACTTTTCACTTCTAGATTCTTAATTCAAATATATTATATGAATTAGCTTGACAGAGTCTTTGAGTCAAACTTCCCTGAAACTTTACTCCTGGTACCCATTTCTGTTGTGGTTTGCCTTTTTGTTTCTGTGATAAACAATACGACCAAAAGGAATTTATAGAAGAAAAGGGTTTATTTCATATTAAAATCCCAGATCAAAGTCTATCTTAGAGGGAAATCCTGCAGGAACCTGGAGGTAGGAACCATGGAGGAATGCTGCTTACTGCCAAGCTCTCTCTCTGGCTTGCTCAGTTAGCTTTCTTATATAGCTCATCCCCACCTGCCTCTGAACCACCCACAGTGGGATGAGCTCTCCATCAATTAGCAATTAAGAAAATCCCCATAGATACACTCATAGGCCAGTCTGATGGAGGCATTTCCACAATTGGAATTCTCTCAGACAACTCGGGGCTGTGTCAAGTTGACAGCTAAAGCTAACTAGGATGCAAGGTAATTTTTTAACAGGAGCCCAAATACAATCAAAACCAAGTTACACATTACTCATATAATGTTACAGGGTGAACAGTCCCATTTCTCAAGGAGAAAAGTAGGATAGTATAAGACAATGACACCAAAGGAAGACTGAAACCCTGCAGGGCCAACATTAAAACTAGACTCAGTGTCCAGTACTGTGTATGTGTTAGCACCATCTAGGCTCCTGTGGGCTTGGTTACTTTGACCCCTATGGTCCTACCATTGACAACACATGTAGCTTCTCTTGTAAGTCATCTCTATTCAGTACCTGTAGCTTTCTTCAGCAGATATTCCATGCTTAGATCTTCTTAGGCTTCACCTCCAATGTTCATGCTAGCTCAGGAGCTCTGTACAGGGAATCAGACCCTGCTAGGCATTATCTTACCTCATAGACTTTTCTCTCAAACCTTTGCACAAACCTCCAGTGATCCCCTCAGTCTTACATTCTGAATGTCTGCAAAACTAGTACAGTATGGATGATGACGGGTATTGCTGCCAGCTCCAGATAAAGCTAGACCCTCTGGGAGCATGGCTGCAGTGACTGACCTCTGTGTGTTCTGCCATGGAAACCCTTACCTGTGTAACACTGTTACAGGGAGATCTCCAGTGCCCTCTGATCTGACTTGAGAGGCAGTGTCTGCTCTTGTGCTCCTGAAAGAGGAGAATTTTAAGGCAGCACAGTAGTAGACTAGGCAGTCAAGAGTTTAATTAGAGCAAGCTAAAAACAAACAATAATACGCTCTTTAAAAAAGCCTAGACAATGGTCCTGATCCTAGCAGGCATGGGCCTTACATTTCTCTTCTGTTATTCCCTCCAATGCACCTTTCTCAAGGGTGTGTGCTAGGAAATGGGTGTGCTTTTTTTTTTTTTGAAAGCGCATTTTACCCATAATTGACTCTGTTTTGAATAGAGATTTTTAAAAAAGTATGGATTTACATTACTCCTAAAGTCAGAAAGTTCTCTAGGAGAAATGGTAATAGTACTCTGCATACTTCTCAGGAGGATGCCTATGAAGTTGAATTTAGCTGACTCAGCTAGAGATCACTACCACACTTTGCATCCTGTTTTGGGAGTCCTGAGCTTGTTCATCTGGAGGGATCACTGTAGTGATATTTTATTTGTGCTTTAATAAATAAAGCTTGCCTGGAGATCAGAGGACAAAGGCCAGCCTTTAAAAGTAAACAAAGAAGTCAGGCAGCGGTAGCACACGCCCTTAATCCTATCACTTGGTAGTCAGGATCTCTGTGTGTTCCAGGCCACACTGGAAAAAGAGCCAGGTGTGGTGGCACACGCCTTAAATTCTAAAACTAGTTAGCCATGGAGGTCTGGAGGTCTGTACAGACAGACAGGAAGTGACAGAGCTGTGCAGGAAGAGGAAGTGATATAGCTGAACAGAGATGGCAGAACAGCAAGGCATATATATTGGGGTAGACAGGAAGTAACTCACATTTGGAAGCTGCAGAGTTGGTGAGGTAAGGTTGGTGGTGGCTTTCCCTATTTCCCTGATCTCTCTAAAGCTTTCATCCCTATATTTGGCTCCGTGGCTTTTATTTAATAAGACCATTTAGAAATTTGTTTACAGATCACCACACATTTTCACATCTTGTTTCAGGTGACCTTCCTGCACTATCTATGACCAAGCCCGAGTAACTACCTGTTGGAGGCATTCTTCCTCTTAACAGAGTCCCTTCCTTACAAAGCTCCAGTGACAAACCTAAACACAATTCCACCAGAGTCCAACTTGAGAAATGGTTAAGTTTATTGGGTAGTGACCCCAAAGCAGCCTCACCACCAGGAAGTCATATCCCACTATGGATAATGTGTTCCGATAGCTATATACTTGTTCCCCCTTCAGTTGACTCCCCACAGTCTATGTACTCCAGCACCTCCCAAGACCACCAGTCCACACACAATTAAGGCAGAATTAACATGCAGCTGGCCAGGAGGTTTAGCCATGAGCATCTGGAATCTTAGATGAGGTCCAGTGACCCACTCCACCCCTTCCTTCTAGGGAAAAACTTAATAGTAAGCAAGCCTGATATTGAGGCTCTCTTGAAGTAATCACAGCTGTTCGGTCGAAGAAGATGTATGTTATGCTCAGAGGATAATGCTGTAACAAACTGCTGCCTGTTGTTTTTTATGTCCCATCTGGGGCAGGGAGGCTGAAGGTTAGTCCCTTTTACAACTAACCTATTACCTAACAGCATTGTTATAAGCAGGAATATCCTGTGAAGGTATTATCTTTCCAAATGAAAGTCTTTTTAAACAGGTTTCAGTTTTACACCCTGGGGCTTCAAGGTGAATTGTCTTACCTTCAGACACCTTTCTTATCAGTGGGAGAGGCCTTAGGTTTCTATTTAAGGTGCTAACTTCTTTAACAGTTACAGAATCTGAATCTACATAGTTTACACCATTAAACACAGTGCTTCTGATTGTATATATTTTACATAGTTTTTGCTCTGAGTTGTAACTATAAACTCGGTTAAAGCAGCCAGTAATAACCATGCTACAAACTGGAAATGTCCTCCACAAAATAACTCAAGTGCTTTTGAGTTCAGATTCACTTAAAACTTGAGGAAATGGGCAGAATTTCTTGCTCAGTTCTCTGTAGAAGGCTTATGCCCATCTGACACCTGTGGGTGCTGTCTTTATTGCCCTTTTCTATCAGCATTCTAGTCTCTGAACTCTTCCTGGAGTGGCCTGATAAGCTCTGCTCACAGTGTTTCAGAGCTGCTCCAGCTTGTTAGCTCTAAATTCTTCCACAGTTCATTGCAAACCCATTCCTGTAGCCTAGAAACCACATAGTCAGATTAAGTAGTAGCAATTGACACTGATGTTATATTTTAGTCACCAAAATGCCTGACAGAAACACTGTAAGGGACAGAGGTTTATTTTGGTTCATGGCTTCAGAAGGACAGGGATGGTATGGCAGCAGGAGCATGTGGTAGATTCCACATAGAGTGGCAGGCCAGGATCAGGGAGCTTGCCCCTAGTGGTCTGCATCCAGCAACTTGGCCCCACACCCCCAACTTTCATGACCTCTCAAAGTACTGCCACAGCTGGGGACCAAGTACTCAAAATATGAGCATGTGGGGGGATGTCCTAGATTTAAATCATAGCAGGACTGGGATAAAAGGCAGTGGTGAAACAAGGCCTGTCCAGTGTGTGTCAGACCATTCTTTCCTGCTATAATTTGAGATTAGTTGACATAAACTCAAGAAGGGACTATAGGCAATGCTTCTCCTTGGTAGGTTTCAACTTCAGGTGGACTAGAGAGGTCTGTTGAGGTGGAAAGAAAGGAAAATCATGGGACCCCAGTCTGAAGGAAGTTGTAGGGCTTTTCATTTTCTTTAGATCAAATTGCTCCATGTGACAGAATATGTCTTGTAGTACAAAATGCACTTGTTTACTGTTACTGATTCCAGCTATAGTTCTCACGTCTTGTTTCTTGCATTCAACACAGTTCTTTTGAAATCTGTCCATGTTGCTGCATTCCTCACATTTCTTCCTTACCACTGGAATGTATTTCCTAGAATAAAAACCTTACACATCATTACAAAATGTAAAACTTTGGTGTCTAGCTTCCCTGCTCTGTCTTGTACACATAATCAGAAGAGATAGAATTGAATTAATAAAGTGGAATGGATGTCATATATAGTTGGCTTTTGACAAATTATTTTGAAAATAATTACTTTCTGGCCCCCAATCTGTTCTGCTGGGGTCTTTTAGGTTTTTTGTTTTTATTTGTGTGTGTGTGTGTGTGTGTGTGTGTGTGTGTGTGTGTGTGTGTGTATGTGTGTGTGTGTGTGTGTGTGTGTGTGTGTGTGTGTGTATGTGTATGTGTGTATGTGTATACACTGCATGTATGTGGGTGCCTGTGGAGGCCAGAAGAAGGCTTTGGATCTCCTGGAGCTGGAGTTAGAGGTGATTGTGATCCATCTGAGGTGGGTGCTGGTAACTGAACTGGAAGAGCAGTGTGTGCTCTTCACTACAGGGCAGCTCTCCAGCCCCTCTCTGGAGATCTTAAACAGAGGTATACCTGGAGTTAGAATGAGGATTTCACATCATGTGGGGAAACTGTGCTATCAGAGGTCTGGGGTGTGTCTGTGTCTTGCCTCAATCCCCAGGATTTTCTCTGAAGCTTCTGAATATGCTTGCATTTGCTTCCTTTAGTTTTACTTTGTGCTTTTTCAGCTAAAGTTGCTGTACTGTTGGGTTTATATTCATTCATGAGGCTGTTTCTGTAAGTGGACCTGGCTGTAGGTTCTTATTAAGCAGGATGCTCACATCTTCCATGTTTCGAAGTGAACAGAGTTAATTTTCCCTGAGGACTTCCAGTGCTTACAGTTGGGAACAGCCTTGGAACATGACATTTTTTTTTTTAATCCAGCAGTTTTCATTTGTTCACTTCCCGAAATATGAAGCTAGGTAGTAGTTTTTAATTCATTCTGCATATACTTTTGATAGGTATGCTTAGTGAATTTTTTAATATGATTGTAGAACAGATAGATTTACTGCTGTCATTTTGCTGTTTATTCTCTGTGTCTTGGGACTTTGTTTCTCTTTATCATTGCCTCTCTCTTAGTCTTGTTCTACTGCTGTGAAGAGACACCAAGACCATGGCAACTCTTATAAAGGAAAGCACTTAGTTGGGGTTCACTTACAGTTTCAGAGATTTAGTCTATTATCGTCATGGAAGGAAGAATTGCAGCATGCAGGTAGACATGGTTCTGGAGAGGTACCTGAGAATTCTACATCTGGATCTGGCAGGTTTCAGAAAGAGAGAGAGAGAGAGAGAGAGAGAGGAAATAACTGGGCATGGCTTGAGCTTTGAAACTTGAAGGTTCACCCCCCAGTGAAAGACTTCCTTCAAGAGGTCACAAGTCCTCTAATCCCTATGAGCCTTTTGGGGGCATTTTCATTCAAACCACCATAGCCTCTTCTTTTTGTTCTAACTTTTTTATTGTTTTATTTTAGTTTATTTTTGTGAGTGATTGATGAAAGCTTCACAACTAACATTTGAATTTTTTTATATTTGTCTAATAAGTTTATTCTGCTTGCTTACATTCAGTTTAAAATGATTTTAACTGATTCCCCTTAGTTCCATTTACTTTGAATTTTTTCATCTATTTATTTATTATTTATTTATTTATTTTACATCCTAATCCCAGTTTCTGCTCTCACTCCCTTCCACAACTCCCATTCTGCCCATCCCACCCAATCTACTCCTTCTTCATTTCTGTTCAGTAAAGGGCAGGCCTCTCATGAATATCAACAAAACATGGCATATCAAGTTGCAGTAAGACTAAACACTTCTCCTTGTATTAAGGCTGGGCAAGTCAACCCAGTATGAGGAGTAGGGTCCCAAAAGCTAGTAAGAGTTGGAGACAGCTCCTGTTCCTGCTGTTAGAAGTTCCACAAGAAGACCAAGTTACACAACTGTCCCATATATGCAGATGGTCTCCATCAGTCCCATGCAGGCTCCCTGGTTTTCTGTTCAGTCTCTGTGAGTCCCTATAAGCCCAGGTTAGTTGTTTCTGTGGGTTTTCTTGTGATGTCCTTGACCCCTCTGGTTCCTACAATCCTTCCTGCCTCTCTGTAGTTGGTTGTTTTTTATTCTTTTACTCTTTTGAAGGTCCACCATCCAGCTCCCAAATAAATCACACACAGAAGCTTATTCTTAATTGTAAATACCCAGCCTTAGCTTGGCTTGTTTCTTGCTAGCTTTTCTTAACTTAAATTATCCTTGTCTATCTTCTGCCTCTGAGCTTTTACCTTTTTCTATTTCTGTATAGCTTTCTCTGTTTCTGTATACTTTTCTCTATTTCTGTATACCTTTTCTTTCCTTCTCACTCTGTGTCTGGCTGTGTAGCTGGGTGGCTGGGTGGCTGGCCCTTGGCGTTGTCCTCTCCATGTTCTCTTGCTCCTTCTTCTCTCCTCCCAGGTTTCTCCTTCTATTTATTCTCTCTGCCTGCCAGCCCTGCCTATCCTTTCTCCTGCATTGCTATTGGCAGTTCAGCTCTTTATTAGATCATCAGATGTTTTAGGCAGGCATAGTAACACAGCTTTACCGAGTTAAACAGATGTTCCACAGCATAAGCAAATGTAACATATCTTAAAACAATATTCTACACCTCTCTTCAGCAGGATTACCAAGCTCAGCCTAATGTCTGACTGAGGGTCTATATCTCTGCTACCATCACTTGCTGGATGAAGCCTCTCTGATGACAATTGCACTAGGCACCAATCTATGAGTATAGCAGAATTTTTTTTTGAAAATTTATTTGTACAATATATTCTGATCATTCTTTTCCTTTCTCCAAATCTTCCCAGATCCTTCCCACCTCCCCATCCATCCAATTCCATACCTTTTCTTTCTCTCCCTTTTTTAGAAAACAAACAAGCAAAAACCAAACAAATAGCACCACCCCCAAGAAAAATCCATACAAGAAACACACAGAAAACAAAATAAAAAAAATACAAAAATGCTAAATTGGAAGCTATGATATACAAGGAAAAGACAAAGCAATGTGGGACAAAAAGTCTCCAAAAATAACACTGAGTTTGTTTTGTGCTGGCCTTCTACTGCTGGGCATAGGGCCTGCCCTTAAATGTGGTTTGTATACTTGTCAGACTGTACTGATGAAGACTAAGTTTGCCTTTGCAAGCTGGCGTCAATTGTAGTTTGCCAATTACTTTTTGATTGTTTCATTTTAGTTTCTTTTTTGTTAGCAATTAGTATGAGGTTTACAGTTGTTACTTAATTTACATTAATATATTATGGACTAATGTCAATTTAATTTCAGCAACACACTAAACTTTTTGTTTCTATTTTGTTCTGTTTTCACCCCTCCTTATAATATTATTGTCATAAAATTACATCTTTGAACATATGAAATCTACTTCTTGGACAATTTCATACGTATACTGTATATACTGTACATTTTGATCGTATTTACCCCCTACACTTCCAGTTTCCCCTAGCTCCTCCCAGATCCACCCTCCTCCCCAACCCCTGCTAACTTTTGTGTCCTCTTTTTCTTTAAATGATGAAGGAGTCTGATTTGCAGTAGTTTTGTAACTGTTACTTTCTGAGATGACCTTTTGTTTGTTTGTGTGTTTGTGTTCCTGTCAGTCCTGGGGATTGAAAGCAGGCCTCATGCAGAAGGCAATGGCTGTGTTGCAGAGCTGCTGTCCCAGCCCTGCCATTGTCTTTCAAATGACAGAAAAAATACAGAGTTCAGCTAAGGTTGTTCTATTTTTTCATGTAGATTTGAGTTCCTGGCTAATGTCTACCTGAATCACTTTAATACTGCTGTACCAGAGTTCTGCTTGTGATGGATTCCTTTCCTTGTTTTTATCTGGCAATCTCTATTTCCCTTCCTTTGTAAGGAACAGCTTTTTTTGTTTATTAAATTATTTTTTAGAAGTTTAAGCCATTTTACTTTTTTCTGGCTTCATGATAGATTTTTCTCTGTTTGCTTTTAAGATTTGTCTTCTTGAATGTCTATTGATTCCTTTCTTTTTTTTTCTCAACTGAAAATTTGTTTGTGATGATTGTACTTTGGATCATACTCAGGTCACCAGGCTTCTTTACCCATGAGCCTTCTTGCTGGCCACCATTTTTGTGTTTGCTACAAATTGGAAGGGATTCCAATGAGGACAATGTGACAAATTTGGTTTTTATCAGATTAGGAAATGAAGCTAACAGAATGAAATTTGCTGAGAAACTTGGTTGTGAATTATTAGGATAAAAGTAAAAAATAGAATAGTAGAGAAAAAAATTGAGTAAAAATATCTGGCACAAAAATCTTAACTTCTGTGTACCAAGGAACACGCAGTTCCAATCCTCTTTAATATCATAGTCAGTGTTGACAAGGCAAACGTTAGGGTTTCACTCTAATAAAAAGGCACTGGGGACTAGGACGACTGAACTGTTGGTACTGTCCCAAGTGCTGTGAATGTATTGACTGGATCTCATTTACTTTTTGACATTGTTGGTAATCACCTTAACTTTCTTAGGACTTTGATATTCTCATGTGTAAAATGTCTGTTGCTGTACTAGATAATCTCTAAAGTTTTTGAATCTGAAAGTTCATGTTTTTGGTATAAATAATAAGGAATATAAAATCTCTGTTCCCAGGGAATTTATAACCAGATTAAAGAGATGAGAAATCCATGCCACTTCCTTAGATACACACAGATAATGGTCTCACTATACGCGAACTACACTGTGCTGTTAGGATTTATAGCATATGTGTGTACTATTAAGATAGCACCCAATGTTTGAATGAGATTGAATTTTCATAACTAGTGAGTCAAGATGCTTTGGGTAGGAGATGACAGTTACATATGGCTTAGTGGGTGGCAGAAGTAAATGCAGACGAAATGGAATGGAAGAGTAAGGGGCAGAATGCCTGCTTCTTACTTTCTATCCCATTTTTATTATGTAGGCAGTTGGAGAATGTGTGGTACGAAACTGATGTTCAGAAAAAAGTAAAAATATTCTTCTTTCTTGAGATAGGGTCTCATTATGTAGCTTAGGATATCCTTGAACTTATTACCCTCCTGCCTCAGTGTCTTGAGTATTAGGGTTACTAAAACTGGCTCCTTATGTTTTGAATATATTGTTAGAGGGTAGGGTATTACATAATATTATTATGTTGGAATTAAATTTTCAGCAACTTTAATATCCTTTTAATGATATGGCTGAACAGTGATACTGTAATGTGTGAGGGATTAAAGAGACCACTGTGTGATTTTAGAAACTCAATGTTTTCCCTGTAGACATTCTGCCAATTTTAAGAGTGTGGTGGTTTAAGTGAGAATGGCCCCCATTGGCTCATGCATTTGAATCCTTGGTCTCAAGTTAATGCAACTGTTTGAGAAGGATTAGGAGGTGTGATGTTGGAAGATGTGTATAAGGGGGCTGAGATTTGAAGTTTCAAAAGCCAAATCATTCCCAATTAGCTTTTTCTGCCTTGTGTTTGTGGATCAAGATGTAATCTCTCTGCTACTGCTCCAGTGACATGCCTGTCTGCCAGCTGCCATGCTCTCCATCATGATGCTCATGGACTCTAACCCTCTGAAACTGTAAGCCCCTAATAAACTCTTTTTTTCTATAAGTTGCCCTATTCATGGTGTTTTACCACAGCAGTAGAAAAGTAATCAAGACAATAAGGATAGTTAAATGCTATTTAATATTTAAAATATACTTGATTAGGCTAGAAAATGGGCTTTGAAACTTTATCCTATCACTTCTGATGAGAGGATGAATGGACATCTATCTTAGTGTCTGTGTGTTGGGCCAATACAAATACTCTTCAAGGTGATGATAAATAGAGCCATGCTTTTCTGCAGTTTTATTTCTGTCCTTGGGTGTAATGCTTTATTTTTGCTGAGCACTACCCCTTTGTGATTAAATTATATTGAATAAATTTGTCAGAATAAAGAGGAAAATGAGAGCCAAAGGCTGACTGTTTAAAATTATTAAATTACTAGGGCATATCCAGTATATAGAGTTGTGGCACAAATAACCAAATAGAAAATGACAGGTTTCTAAGAGTGGAGGAAATATAAAAGCACCTCTCTGAACTCTGTGAGCACCCAAAACACCTGTCCTGGTGGGCAGTGACTGTTTATTACCACATCAGTGGGATAGCTCAGTGAATTATAATGCAGTTATAGCCCCTTATCTAATTGCTTTCAGGTAACTTGTCCAGGAGTGGTGCTGAAAGACAAGGAGGACATCTATCTTAGTATCTGTGTGTTTGGCCAATACAAGAAGACACAATGTGTCCCAGCCACTTTTCCACTGGTCTTCAATGCCAGAATGGTGTTTGAAAAGGTGAGTTTGAAAATCAGATCAAGTGTTAACAAACAAAAATCAGTGATTCCAGTTCTGAATAAAATCCTGCAACATAAACTGTTATTACTGACTATGTGCTTTGGTTTGATTAAAAATGAAAATTGTAACACATTTAGACTTTTGAAAATATTCCTTTTATTATGCATTGAATCAATTGCCTTTTCTTGATGTGACTCAGCCTGTTTCTAAAACATCTTAGAGGGCTTCATACAAAGTGTGGCATCTTGACTGCTGAATAATAACTTCTTTACAAACTAAGACACAAATAGGTAAGCATATGTTGAGTTTTACCTAGGAATACCTTGCGCTTTTCTGGTTCACCTAGTCTCTCTCTTCATTTTCCTTAAAAGTGCTGCTATTGGTAATTATTACCAACCATATTCCCTTCCTCCCAGACTTTTCTTGTCTTCTAGTCTTCTCTCCTCCCTCCCTCCTTCTTCCTTTCCCTCCCTTCCTCTTCTTTGCTTTCTTCAAAAATAAAATAGCCCACTGTACGTATTATCGTAGGTACTGATGGCACATAATACACAAGGCAGAACTATTTCTTCCTGGAGCTTAATAAATGCATAACACAATAAAGGAAGGAGGAGAGATCGGGGAGAAATACTTTTTAAAAAATGTCAAAAAAGGCAATAATATTTAAACAAAGCTTGGATGAGTTACTTGAAGAACTGTGGGGAGAGAATTCTAAGTAGAGAGCTAACAAACACAAAGCTTTCTTGTGAGGAATTTAGCGTGCTAAGGTGGGTTACTAAGAAGGTTGATAAGATCATCTTGAGGAGCACAGGTAAGAATTCTAGTGGGTGATATTGGAGAGGGAGGCACATCTGGTAGAAATGTATTTGTGAGATAATGAGAAGTGGAGAGAAATTGGTGAAGATTTGTTTGGATGGTTGGCATGGTGATTTATTCCAGTGACTCCAGGATTTGAGGGACTTTGGCAGAAGGATTGAGACCAAAGTGAGCTGCATAGTGAATCTTCCCCTCAAAATCCAAAACCAAACCAAGCCAAACCAAACCAAACCCAAACAAAACAAAACAACAACCCCCCCCCCCCAACAAATCAAGATGTTTCTTTGGTTGGGAAGGAAAAGACACTTTGGGAATGGGATTGGGAAACAGTCTTACTTACATCTTCTTTGGCTTCCTCTTCCCATCCTGTCCCTGCTGTGCCCACGCCCTCTTCCTGCAGGTGTTCCCTGAAGCAGTAGACCCTGGAGATGTGGTTGCACAGCTTGAGTGTAAGTTTTTAATTTTTAATTACCGATTGAAAAGCATTTTAGAAGTGTCATGCTTGTGATATTTGATTTGAGGTTAAGTAAAAGTTTAAAAGTTCTAGTAGGATTTCAAAAATGTTGAACTGAGATTTTTTTATAATTAAAAAAAAATTAAAATAAACCTGAAAATAGAAAAACATTTATCTTCTTCTGCTGTGGATAAACCGAGACTTTTTCCTCTTTCTGTTGTGGTCTGTGACAAATTTAGAATTACATATTTTTGGTCAAGATGGTATGGAGTGTTCCAATCGAGTTTCATGATAGGTGGAGAACAAAAATGTTTAATGTAGGAGTGCAGAAAGTCAAGAGAGGGAGAGGGAGAGGGGAGAGGGGAGAGGAGGGGAGAGGGGAGAGGAGGGGAGAGGGGAGAGGGGAGAGAGGGGAGAGGGGAGAGGGGAGAGAGGGGAGAGGGGAGAGGAGGGAGAGGGGAGAGGGAGGGAGAGGGAGGAGAAGGAGAGGGAGAGGGAGAGGGAGGAGGAGAGAGAAAAAAAATCAAGGAACTAGAGAGGAAGGAGGAGGACATCAGGGACCAGCCATCCAGCTACAAGCCAGCCATGGAGTAGGAGTAAGAGTAAGATTTACAGAAGTTAGAGAAAGGGAAAAGCCCAGAGGCAAAAGGTAGATGGGATAATTTGAGGTTAAGAAAAGCAGTGAAGAATCAAGACAAGCTAAGGCCAGGCATTTATAATTAAGAATAAGCCTCTGTGTGTTATTTATTTGGGATCTGGGTGGCATTCCCCCAAAAGAGCAAAAACAAACAATAACAATGTTCCTTGAACCTTTGAGGAGGTGTGCTATAAACGTTCTATTTAGGACTGAGCATTCAACAATCACATATTCATAACACCTCGAATAATGTTCATTACAAAGAAAAGTGTCTCTGAGTGAGGCTGAGAAGTAGCCTGTGTCTGTTGGTATAAACATAGGTACTCAGAATGCAGCTTGGCTCCATGACACGTTAGCTTTCATTCTAGCACTTAGCATCTCCTCAGCTGTGGATTTCTGGCTAGGTTTACATTGCAGGCATGAATTTCTTCTTGTGGAATGGGCCTCATATCCAATTAGAGAGCAGTTGGTTACCTCCCTCCCCATAACAGTTGTGCCACTACTGCATCAGTGGCCACCTCTTGGATGGTGTTTTTTTTTTTTTTTTTTTTTTTTTTTTTTTTTTTTTTTTTTTTTAAGAATCTACAGCTGGATAACTCCTCTGATGCCTTTTTTTCTGAATAAGCCACTAAAACAAAAAAGGGTCACTGGTATGGCAAATGCCTTAAGGGAGAGGGGATAGCAGCAAACACAAGTGATATGAAAACAGAAGAAAAATACTAGGGGAAGAACATTGGATGGGGTAGGAAGGAATGAGAAAGTTGAGAGGGGAGAAAGGGAGGAGTGACCCTAAAGAACAATATAAGAAAAAAGCCACATGGAAACCAACTACTTTATAAGCTAGAGAGGGAGAGAAGAAAAGAGGGGGATTAGAGGGAGGATAAGAGATAGATAGGTAGATAGATAGATAGATAGATAGATAGATAGATAGATATAGATAGACAGAATATAAATGGATTATAAAGATGATATTCTGGCTCCTGAAAGCTACAGGTTATTAAACAAAAATCCCTGAAGTAGGCTACCTCTATGAGCTATTGGTCAGGAAGGCTCTAAGAGTCCACCAAACAACACAGGCACTTGCCATTTGTCTGGGTTATCCACAAGAATTAGTTGATAAGACCCTGTTGTTGAAGATACCACACAACCTGATTATAAGATATGGGGAAATCAAGCTGGAACTGAACTGAAATCTTCTTCCCTGCTAACTTTCATAGTGCTGGAAGTTGCTAGGTGGACTCCTGAGGGGGAAAGCCGTCTTACTATGGCTTAACCCCTGATTCTCATCACTTTGAGCAGCTAGAAGTTTCTGTGGTGACCTTCACCCATTGTACAAAGAAGATTCTCTGACCAAAGCGGAGACTAGGCACTGATCTAGACAGGAACATAAATATTCAGAAGGCAGTTTGGTGCACACAACGCGTCAGCTTGTTTTTAAATTCTTTCATAGCCATCTGCTCTTCATCTTTTCTCTCTGAAATGTACAGATTCATTTCTACACACAGACGCAGGTACACAGGCCCATGGGCATATAGGCACAAGCACACAGACACATTGCTGGGGCAATTGTACTGCCTGAAATTTTTTTCACTAGTTTCTGGGCACTGCTCAATTTTGTCATTGTAATCACAGGCCTTTCCTAGCCTACGTAAGGAGCCCCCACACTTGTCAGTCCTGAAGTCTTTGCTCTGTGACCTTTTGTGATGGCTAGGTTGATGTCAACTTGAGGCAAGCTAGGGTCACTGCAGAGGAGGGAACCTTAATTATGAAAATGCCTCTATAAGATCTGACTATAGCCAAGCCTGTCAGGAATTTTCTTAATTCGTGATGGATGGTGGAAGGCCCAGCCCATTGTGGGTGGGGGACCACTCCTGGCCTGGAGGTCCTAGGTTCTATAAAAAAAGCAGGCTGGGTAAGCCATGATGAGCAAGCCAGTAAAAGCAGCCATCCTCCATGGCCTCTGCATCAGCTCCTGCCTTCAGTTCCTCCCCTGCTTGAGTTCCTCTTCTGACTTCCTTCCATGATGAACAGTGATGTGGACATGTAAGTCAAATAAACCCTTTCCTCCCCAAGTTGCTTTGGCCATGGTGTTTCATCACGGCATAGTAACCCTAAGTAGGATACCTTTGGAGTCCATTCTTCTATACTAGGATATTTTAAGAGTGAAAAGTTATTGAAATAGTTTGCACTCTTAAAACACCAAGTGCCTCCCCAGGTCTGTGTTAAAGGCTCAATTTCCAGTGTAGTGCTATTGGCAGGGGCAGGTGTGCGAAGTTTAGAAGGAGGGCACTGCTGGAAGTCCTCAGGTCATTTGGGGTATGGCCTTCTTGGCTCAGGAGGCCATTGTTTTTGCTCTGCCATGATGCACACCCTTCTACAGATGTCCAAGTTAATGAGGCTGCTGATCTTGGGCTGGAACCTCCAGAATTAAGGACCCAAATAAAGCCTGTCTCTTTATATCTTTGTAAGTTAATTGCCTCAGTTATTTTGTTACAGCAATGGAAAGCTAACACAAATATATTGTTAATATTAATGCCAAAGCAGAAGTTGTAAAAAAAAGACACTACTGTAAAACAAAAGACAATGAACAATTTCTCTCTAGTACTATTATGTATCTTTCTCTCATTAAAATGACAGTAACTTTTCCTCTTTTATTCACTCTGTGACTCTAGTGAATATAGCTGTATTCAAAACATACTAGATATTTGATACCCAAGGTATTAAACATAATATGAATATAGCAGCCCTCCTTCTCACTACTTTATGACCCCTGTAACTATCTTACTGACCTATCGGTGGGGGCTGTGATTCTTTCTTCAGGAGCATATTTTGTGTTTGAGAATTTAAAATGGATGATCTGTTTCAGTTTCAGTCCCTCCAACATTTGATAAAGAGAAGGCAAGCTTTATATTTACATTTCGGTAGATTACTAGGTTTTCTCGTTGAGTTTTTGCTTGTTGAAAAGAGTAGCATGCTCCTTAGAGATGGTACTTCTCATTTTATAGGAACTAATACTTATCAATCAGGTGTCTGGGATCTTGAATGTGATTTCAGGTAAGGATTTTAAGGGCTGAGAATAAATCCTTAAGTCTGTGAATGGGAGTGTCCCTGAGTAAATCCCTAGGAGAGCTTGTGGGACTCGGGTTTTGTATTTTAAGTCCACAGGTACATTCTAAAAGTGTAGAGCCTGGAGGTTGGCATTTAGAGTAAATTATCATGGTGGTTTGTGTGGAGGAGCAGAGGCTAACAACAGCATTCTGACACTTCTGCTTGATGTACTTACTGCAGGTTTTTGTTTACTGTGCATGACTAGAATTTCTCAGGTATTGTAATACATTGAATGTGTGACTCACACTAACAATACATGTGTAAATGAGAATTTTTACAGAGAAAGGAGGAACATAGCTCTTAGTTTTACAATAAAGGGTGGCCATAAAACGAGACTAATTGTGCTGCATATTCCAAGAGATATGTTTACATTAACTTACTGTTGGCTTCCAGTCCATCAGTTCTATATAAAACTTTCCTTTAATAATTAAATATCTTTCTCCCCTAAGTATTTTTAATTGTAGTAAAATATACATAACATAAAATTTACCACCTTAATCATCTTAAGTGTACAGTTTAGTTGTATTAAATGCATTTATAATTTTGTGTGACAATCACCGCCATACATTTCCCTAACTCCCTAATTTATCTTTCAAAACTGCAGCATGAAACAGTAACTTTATTCCATTTCTCTGCCAATTCTACTTTGTTTTTGTGATCATGAAAAAAAGTCTTTTATCAATGGAAATTCATATTTGTCTTTTTTTTTTCTTTTGGACTGGCTTATTTCACATGGAATACCTTCATGGTTCATGTAATAGAATGTCAGGAGTTTCTTCCTCTTAATGATGGGTAATATTCCATTGTATGTAAATAAAACATTTGCATCTTTCTCCATTAATGGGTATCTTTTAAATATTGTGAATAATGTTGCTATGAACGTGGGTGTGCAAGTATGAGACTTTCAGTTCTGCTTTGTATATTTTTATATGTAGAATATCTGTATTCTATTTTCTTTAGCATTTTTGGAGGAATCAATATACTCATTTTCATAGCAGCTATAACATTTTACATCTTCACCTACTGCAAGGGCCTCATAATGGATGTGAGATCATTTTAATCTTGATTTAAATTTCTCCAATTGTTAATGATGTGGTAAAACTTTTTGTGTGTTTATCAATCATGTGTATCTCTTCTGGAGCAATGTCCATTCAAGTCTTATGAACATTTAAAGTTATTTATCTTTTTTTTTTGTGTGTGTATGGGTGTTTTGCATGTGTGCATGTCTGTGATCTACATGTGTGCAGTGCTTGTGGAGGCTAGATGAAGACAGTGGAGCCCCTGGGACTTGAATTACTGAGGGCTGAGCTGCCATTTGGGTGCTGGAAATTGAACCAGGCTTCTCAGGAAGAGAAGCGGGGTGTGTAACCATTGAGCCGCCTCTCTAGCCCCTTGACCATGTTTTAATTGGGTTGTTTGCTTTTAATTGTTCAATTGTAAGAGATTTCTATTTCACTTTGTCCTGGATATTAAACTTATAAAAATATTTATTTTGCTAATATTGTCTTCAACTCTTTGTATTGACTTTCTTCTTGTTGTATTGTGTTTTGACAAAAATGAAAATTTAAGGTTTTCTAGTTTTTGTTATTGTTGTTACCAGTGTCTGTGTCCTATTCCAAAACCCATTCCAAACCCAATGTTGTGAAGCTTTTGTCTTACATTTTCTTCTGTGAATTTTAAACTTTTAAGGCTTAGATTTTGTTCTTGGTCATTTTAAGTTGATTTTTATATTTTTTTCCCTTATAAAATCACCCATTTAAGGATTTACTTTTGAGTTCTCTGTCCTATCTCACTGGTCTATATGCCAGCCTTAAAGGTAGTCTCACACCATGTAAGCACAGCTATTCTTGTTTTCCAATTTGAATGCCTTTGCTATATTTTCTTCTTGCCTCCTTGCTCTAGAGCTAGGACTTCTAGGTGTATAGATAAAAAGAGCATTCTTGCTTTGTTCTTGATCTTGGAGGAGAAGCTTGTTATCTTTCAACATTGAGCTCTGTTTATTACTTTTTTTTTGTATGTGGGTTTTATTACAGTAAGTTAGTTTATTTGTATTCCTAGTTCTTTCAGTTTTCATTATGAAAAATTGTTAAATTTTATTGTGATTTCTGTTTCAAGTGAGATGATCGCATGTCCTTTTATTTTTTTGGTGAAATATATTGTATCAATCCAATGTCATATATTGAACTATTCTTGCATTACAGGGATCCATCCTATTTTGTTATTGTATTAGTTACTTTTCTCTTTCCATGGTAGAATACACTGAAAAACAAACAAACAAACAACTTATGAGACAAAGGGTTTGTTTTGACTTACAGTTCTAGAGTGGATGTAGTCCACTATGGCAATGAAGGCATCAGTAGGAGCTTGAGGCCAGGCTGAAGGTCAGGAAGCAGAGAGATAGAACAGGAAGTGGAGCCCGGCAATACATCATCAAAGCCTATCCCCAGTGATGTACTTCCTCTAGCAAGGATCCATCTCCTAAAGCTTCCACAGCCTTTCCCCAGAGGAGACCTAGTGTTCAAATACATGAACTTACAGAGGACATTTCTCATTCAAACCATAGCAATCACAGCGTACTTATACTTCTAATGTGTTGCTGAATTCTGCTTCTAGTATTTATTGAGATATTTAGCATAAGAATTTTTTTCTGTAGTTTTCATGAGTATTTGAATCTGGGTTTAGGAAAATACATTCCTTATGTATTGAGATACAAAATACCATCTCTTCTACTTATTCTAACAAAGTTGAGAAAGATAAGCATTAATTCTTCAGTATTAAATTGTGATTATATCAGGTCTTTCTTGGGGGATTTTTTACTTTCCTGATTTAGTTATGTACTCTAAGGTCCATGCCATGAGTCTATCAAAAGTCATTGTTAATTTCTTGCCTCTTAGCTACTTATCAGATTTGTCAGATATGAGAAAGAAAAAAGCAGCCCCTAAGGCTGGGCTCATCTCTCTGGATTTCCTTTTTATATACCAAGTTTCTATTTTACCCAGTATTAGTGCTTAGGTGTTAGCATTTATTTATTTATTTAGTTGTCTACATATTCCAGTTGATTTTAGAAGAAGCCTTGTTCCTGGATATTTATCTTCTAGACTGCCTTACTCTGCTGTATTTTGAGTCTTGTATGTTTGTTCTTTCTGCTTTAAGAAACTCTATGCTCTTCGCTTCCCAATTCCCAGTTTATATCCTGTAACTCTTGCTATATATGGGTACTGAAGACCAGTTCATGAACTTTCACTGACCTCCTGACTGGCTTAGGTATTTTTATTACCGTATTTCATGACATTTCCCAATGCTTTCATTGTACTTGTGGATTAAAATTACATATTCATTGATGGTTTTATTTTGTTTAACATTTATCTTCTTTGTGGAATTTAAGACTCTTGGGAAAAATCTATGGCTTACTGGTTATGAGAACATATCTGTAGTCTTTGTAGTTAAAGGACTAAGAGAGAAAGATGATACATTCTAGGCCAACCCAGGGTACACAGTGAAGCCCTGCCTCGAGTAGATGATCAAATAAACATGAAGATGTAAGAAAAGAGCCACATCTGTATTTCTCATTGTAGCTCCCAGCTGTGACCTAAGTGGAGAATTTGGAATTTCTTTATAGATGGAATATATGTATGGAGGGTAGAATGAGACTCCAAGGAAAATAGTACTAGTTAAAGGAAGGAAGCACTTAGCCTTTTTAGTGTGTTCTCAGAGGATAGAGATGATTCCTTTTTCTTACTTTTGAAAATTTATAAAAAGCATTTTAGAAGGTCTTTTATAATATACATAAATTGTTATCACTCAGATTAAGAAATAGATATAACATATTTATAAAAAACATGCACAGTCTACTAAGGGATAAACAAACATGTTGTCTATTCAGTAATTATTTTGACTTTTGATTTTTAATATTTATTTATTGTGTGCAGGGGCACTTGTTCTTCTATTATTGGCACACATGGAAGTCAGAGCTATATTTACGGCAGTTGCTTCCCTACTTCCATTATGTGGCTCTCAGGGATCAAGCTCAGGTCCTCAGGCATGGCAGCAAATACCCATACACACTGGTCCAACTTGCAGGGTATATTTTAGCAAATAAAGAAGGACATAAGAAAAATGGCCATATTTATTTTCTCATTGGAGTGCCAAGTTATGACATAAGTGGAGGATGTAAATTTCTTCATAGATGAAATATATGGGTGGAAGGTTGAATGGGACTTCCATTCATGGAAAACAGCAGAAATTAAAGGAATGAAGGAAGCAATTATGCTTTTGTAATGAGTTCTCAGAAGTAGATTAGAGTAACTTATTGTTACTGACTTTTTGACCTAAGGAGATTTTTCCTTCAAACTTTCAGATGATACAGCAGTGTTCGAGTTGATACAGCTAGTTCCACCAGGTATTGTATTACATATTGATGAGGCAACTCATCTCAATGAAATATTTCTAAATATCTCTTCTCCCCTCTATCTACCAAATAACAGCAATGCTTATTTTTTTAAACCAGTGATTTACTATATATATGCCAAAACAACAAACACAGAAAAGTTTATATGAATACCAATTTAATGCATTGTTCCAAAGTTAAACATGTTAAAATAATTGAAAGTGGAAGGTAACATCTTTATAATTTTAGAATATTTTTGACAGTAATGTAAATTGAATTTTCAATTTTTGAGATTTTAAAAATAAAATTACACATAATTATTAAACAGGATTTTTGGGCTTTTTTTTGAGTGTGTGTGTGTGTTGACAATTATTGGGAATGAAGAGGGTGGTAGCCTTACTTACTTACAAGGTAAACATGAGTTCCTGAGGAGAGAGGTTACCTATTAAAATATAGACTAGTGTTAGTAATGTTACTGATTTCTAGGACTATCAAAATCTTAGTTAAATCTTCATTTTATGCAACAGATATCTCTATTTTATTAAATACAAGGAATCTCAGAATTTTCAGTATTGCACACATACTTAATTTACTAGCCACAAAGTCTACAAAGGGTCTCAATTATTCTTAATGTCCAGTCTTGCACCACATGAGGGAAAATGGAAAAGACAGAAGACAGAAGTTGCTAGAGATGGTAATAAGCTTTTGATATATAAATTTAACGCAACTTTGTATTTTTAAAGAACTCCTTTTTCTAAGAGTTCATTGGTTCTCACTGAGTGTACATGAACACTACTGTTCTCCAAGGCGTGAGGCAGAGGTTTACTAATATATCATATTCCTGAATTTGAAGAAAAGTGTTAAAGTATTTAATATATCCTTATTTTAATTTTCCTTTTATAGAAGATAAACATTGCCTTCAAGCAGGTATACAATAAGGCATCAGGCAATATATATATATTATATTTGATGATTTTGTTTCTAAATAGAATGTTTTGTTATAATTTGAATCATAGGATATCTTTCTTATAGTGGGAGAAACACTGTCTACCTATGATGAAAATACACGAGATTTCATGTTCCCGGGTCCAAACCAAGTTTCTGGACACCATGATTCAAACCGCCAGGTTACCATGAGGAGGATTTCTGGACTAAGAGTAAGTAATTGCAGTTTTCAGGTCAGCTCTTGATGCAGGGTCATGGGTAAGAACTAGCATGCAGGCTTCTGTGCATTGAATGTGTAGAACAAACTAAAAAAAAAAAAAAAACTTAATTTGTTTTCAAACTTGTTTCATATAATTAGGTTATTTTAAGTATCCTGAACATAATGAAAACAATTTAGCAAAAATTAAGGTATTTATTGTCCAAACTAACACAGATCATATTGGCTGACCTTCTTCACAACTTGCAAGTTGTTTCTCCTCTACACTGCCCGTCCTCATCCCTCTGTGTCTGTCACATTTTCTGTTTCTGTCTTGGGAAAGCTTAACAAACATTTATTTGAGCAATAACCAGTCTCAACATTTAGGGAAACCAAAATTTAAAACATATATGATTTGCTGGAAAATATGAATAAATATTAAATATTTATAAATTGAGAATTTTTGTATGCTGCTGTGTCATAAGCTGAAACAATCAAAACTCAAAATTATTTAATAAAGACTAATATTTTTCTAGCATATTATGTTCTAGGTATATGTCTTCAACATATACTCACTGGGATACCAAGAGCCCTCTTACATTGCTTTTACTCCTGGTGCTAGAAATTGGGACCCTGGGCCTTTTGCGCATTAGTCATCAGTTTACCACTGAGTCACAGCATAGGCTAAGATGTTTTCTTATAGTTCTGTAACAGTGTAGCAAATATAATGACTGAAACTTATCCCAGTTTGGATAAAGCTCAGATAGATAGATTATAAAGTGTTCATTGATTGCACACCTAAGTTTAAATGCTTCATTAAAAGAACCTTTCTTTCTGAGGGGTGATAATTGTGTGGCAAATAAACATTAGACCCAATACTGCCTCCACACAAAGCTCTCCCATCCTTTCCTGTAACTTCTCTGATTTGAAAATATCTTTATTCCTGAAAATCAGCTTGCTACTCAGAAGAACTCAGATATGCCCACTTTGTTTCAAAAGCAGAGAAGTAAAAGTTGTTTAACTTGAAATTATTTGGGCAAACAGTTTTTAAATGAATTTTATGGAATCCTAATATAAATAAATAAAGTGGGTGATATATGAGCTAATATAGTGAATTAAATAGATTTTCCTGTATGTCTAGGTTTATGATAAGCTGTGTCCAAAGAAATAGCAAGTTCAGTTTACTGAAAGTATAAAAGTTGACTCTGTAACAAATGAAAACCTTTCTTTTGTGGAATTTTTTTTATGTTGTTAGCTTTTATACTATCATTGTCTTCAAAGAGTATTTTAAGAGTCATGTGGAAGCTCATAAAGAAAAAATATCATATTTAGTTTATGTTCTCTTTAAGGTAATTTAACTTGCTTTGTCATTTGAAGACAGCAATCGAAAGTCAACTGTGTGGAGTGTTTACAGGAATTTTTTTTCATCACTTAACTTGAGTTTCTTTCTTTCTTTTTTTTTTTTTTTTTTTTTTTTTTGGTTTTTCGAGACAGGGTTTCTCTGTGTAGCTTTGCATCTTTCCTGGAACTCACTTGGTAGCCCAGGCTGGCCTCGAACTCACAGAGATCCGCCTGCCTCTGCCTCCCGAGTGCTGGGATTAAAGGCGTGCGCCACCACCGCCCGGCAACTTGAGTTTCTTTTGTATATATTCAGAAAGTGTTTTATAACTGAGGCAAAGATATCTAAAAGTGAGGACTTCCAATAACAGCCGTGTGAAGAGTTTGGCAGATCTTCTCTGAGTACCAAGCACATGTGAAACTGGACAAAGTTACCATAGTCAACAATGGGCAGTGAATACAGACCAACAAGTACAGCAAGCAAATTGTGGGAGTCCAGCTCCCACCTTTTGAAGGGTTTTTAGGAGGAAGAAGGAGGGATAAGAAAATATTAGATAGGAACAGAAACCTAGTCAACGAGAAGAAGGACAAACACAGGACAGCTTTGGGAGGGCCAGGATTAATACCCAATGGCCTCAAGGCTTTATTCAAAAGGCTTTTTATAATAATGCCAAGGGGAGGGGCAAAAGATCATGCACCCCCTTGCATGATCAAAGCACACCATACAGCCAAGTGTAGACCCTTCCAAACACCAAATCATCCAATTATGCAGCCCTGCTGGGTAAAGCAGGCTCAGATTCTCTGACCCTGAGTAAGTTCTCACTAGGAAACCTCTGTGGGTCTTCATAGCAGATGAAATTTTTAATGCTTGAAAAATTGGCTCAAGTTTTAGGTAATACAGCAGGAATTTGGGGCTCCTTTACCTGGGATGCCCCCATGTCCTACTTCTCAGTGATAACTGTATCTTTACAGCTGAGACTGGGCACAAAGAGCAGCAGCTTTGGTGCCAAGGGTTTGAGAAGTGGGGTGAATGGTTTGGCTCTGCCAGCTAAACACAGTGGATCCTGTTGGTAGGAAATGAAGAAACCTTACAACTGTGCAAGGCCTACTGGGGTCAATGGCACACCTTCTAGAAGGTCGACAGAAAGATCCAGAAACAAAGGGACAAGAAGAAGGCTGAGAGAAGCTCTCTCCCTTTCCTCTCTTACCTTGAAAGACAATGAGAGATGAAAAGAATTCCCGGGAAACTAGCTGTAGCTATGAATTTATTTCTTCACCTATCACTGAAAGTCAGCAGAAGGGGAACCCAGTGTGGCTTCTATGAAAAATTGAATAATAGAAAAGACATGGAACAGAAAGTAAATTGAATAAGTATGGGGAGAGTGGACAGCCTTGTCTCGTTCCTGATTTTAGTGGAATTGCTTTGAGTTTCTCTCCATTTAATTTGATGTTGGCTGTTGGTTTGCTATATATTGCCTTTATTATGTTTAGGTATGTTCCCTGTATTCCTGATCGCTCCAAGACTTTTATCATGAAGGGGTGTTGGATTTTGTCAAATGCCTTTTCTGCATCTAGTGAGATGATCATGTGGTTTTTTTCTTTGAGTTTGTTTATATGGTGTATTACATTGATGGACTTTCGTATGTTGAACCACCCTTGCATCCCTGGGATGAAGCCTACTTGATCATGGTGGATAATTGTTCTGATGTGTTCTTGGAGTCTGTTTGCCAGTATTTTATTGAGTATTTTTGCATCAATGTTCATGAGGGAGATCGGTCTGTAGTTCTCTTTCTTTGTTGCATCCTTGTTTGGTTTAGGAATCAGGGTAATTGTAGCCTCATAGAAGGAGTTTGGTAATGTTCCTTCTGTTTCTATTATGTGGAACAATTTAGAGAGTATTGGTATTAACTCTTCTTTGAAGATCTGGTAGAATTCTACGCTGAAACCATCTGGTCCTGGGCTTTTTTTTGGTTGGGAGACCTTTAATGACTGTTTCTATTTCCTTAGGGGTTATTGGACTATTTAAATAGTTTATCTGGTCTTGATTAAACTTAGGTATGTGGTATCTATCCAGAAGAATGTCCATTTCTTTTAGGTTTTCCAGTTTTGTGGAGTAGAGGTTTTTGAAATATGACCTTATAATTCTCTGGATTTCCTCAATGTCTGTTGTTATGTCCCCCTTTTCATTTCTGATTTTGTTGATTTGGATTCTCTCTTTCTGTCTTTTGGTTAGTTTGGATAAGGGCTTGTCTATCTTGTTGATTTTCTCAAAGAACCAACTCTTTGTTTCATTAATTTTTTGTATTATTCTCTTAGTTTCTAATTTATTAATTTCACCTCTCACTTTGATAATTTCCTGGCGTCTATTCTTCCTGGGAGACTTTGCTTCTTCTTGTTCTAGAGCTTTCAGATGTGCTGTTAATTCACTAGTGTGCGATTTCTCCAACTTCTTTATGTGGGCATTTAGTGCTATGAATTTCCCTCTTAACACTGCTTTCATAGTGTCCCATAAGTTTGGGTATGTGGTGTCTTCATTTTCATTGATCTCTAGGAAGTCTTTAATTTCTTTCTTTATTTCTTCCTTAACCCATTGGTGATTCAGTTGAGCATTATTCAGTTTCCATGAGGTTGTAGGTTTTCTGTAGTTTTTGTTGTTGTTGAAATCTAGCTTTAAACCATGGTGATCTGATAGAACACAGGAGGTTATTCTGATTGTTTTGTATCTGTTGAGATTTGCTTTGTGGCCAAGTATGTGGTCGATTTTAGAGAAATTTCCATGGGGTGCTGAGAAGAAAGTATATTCTTTCTTGTTAGGATGGAATGTTCTGTAGATATCTATTAGGTCCAATTGGGTCATGACATCGGTTAAGTCCTTTATTTCTCTGTTAAGTTTCGATTTGGGAGATCTGTCCAGTGGTGAAAGTGGGGTGTTGAGATCTCCCACTATTTTTTTTTTTTTTTTTTTGGTTTTTCGAGACAGGGTTTCTCTGTGTAGCTTTGCGCCTTTCCTGGAGCTCACTTGGTAGCCCAGGCTGGCCTCGAACTCACAGAGATCCGCCTGGCTCTGCCTCCCGAGTGCTGGGATTAAAGGCGTGCGCCACCACCGCCCGGCTAGAGATCTCCCACTATTAATGTGTGGGGTTTTATATGTGGTTTAAGCTTTAGTAATGTTTCTTTTACATATGTGGGTGCCCTTGTGTTTGGGGCATATATGTTCAGAATTGAAACTTCATCTTGGTCGATCTTTCCTGTGACGAGGATGTAATGTCCTTCTTGATCTCTTTTGATTGATTTTAGTTTGAAGTCTATTTTGTTGGATATCAGGATGGCTACCCCTGCTTGTTTCTTAAGACCATTTGATTGAAAAGTCTTTTCCCAGCCTTTTATTCTTAGGTAGTGTCTATCTTTGAATTTGAGATGTGTTTCTTGTATGCAGCAGAAAGATGGGTCCTGCTTTCGTATCCATTCTGTAAGTCTATGTCTTTTTATAGGTGAATTAAGTCCGTTGATATTAAGGGATATTAATGACCAGTGATTCTTCATCTCTGTTATTTTTGGTGGTAGTGTGTGTGTACTTCTCTTCTTTGGGGTTTACTGTTGTGGCTTTATCTATTGCCTGTGTTTTCAAGTGTGTATCTGACTTCCCTCGGTTGGAATTTTCCTTCTAGTGCTTTCTGTAGGGCTGGGTTTGTGGATAGGTATTGTTTAAATCTGGCTTTGTCTTCGAATGTCTTGTTCCTTCCGTCTATGATGATTGAAAGTTTTGCTGGGTATATTAGTCTGGGCTGACATCCATGGTCTCTTAGTGTCTGCATTACATCTGTCCAGGTCCTTCTGGCTTTCAAAGTCTCCATTGAGAAATCGGGTGTTATTCTGATGGGTTTACCTTTATAGGTCACTTGGCCTTTTTCCTTGGCTGCTCTTAATATTCTTTCTTTATTCTGTACATTTAGTTGTTTAATTATTATGTGTCGAGGGGACTTTTTTTGGGGGTCTAGTCTGTTTGGTGTTCTATAGGCTTCTTGTATCTTCATAGGCATTTCCTTCTTTAAGTTGGGAAAGTTTTCTTCTATAATTTTGTTGAATATATTTTCTGTGCCTTTGAGTTGGTATTCTTCACCTTCTTCTATCCCTATAATTCGTAGGTTTGGTCTTTTTATGGTGTCCCAGATTTCTTGGACATTTTGGTTCATGACTTTGTTGGCTTTAGTGTTTCCTTCGACTGATGGAACTATTTCTTCTACTGTATCTTCAATGCCAGAAATCCTCTCTTCCATCTCTTGCATTCTGTTGGTTATACTTGCATCCGAAGTTCCTGATCTTTTACTCAGGTTTTCTATTTCCAGCATTCCCTCTGTTTGTGTCTTTTTTATTTTTTCAATTTCCCTTTTCAGTTCTTGGACTGTTTCCTTTGTTTGTTTCATTGCTTTTTCATGATTTTCTTTCAGTGCTTTATTGTTTTCTTCCAGGATTTTAATGTTTTCTTCCAGGACTTTATTGTTTTCTTGGAGGGCTTTATTGTTTTCTTCTAATTTGTTTGCCCTTTCCTCTAGTTGTTTACAGCGTTCTTCCAATTTTCTTGTCTTTTCCTCTACACAAGCCTCTACCTTCTTCATGAAGTTACTCATAAGGCTACTTTCTTCTGCTTCTTCCAATTTTTGGTGTTCAGGTCTAGATGTTGGAGGCGAGCTAGGTTCTGGTGATGCTGTATTGCTCTTCATTTTGCTGTATGTACTTCTGCTTTGACATCTGCCCATCTCCTTGTGGTTCCTTCTTGGTCTTATCAGTGGACTTGTTTCACAAAGAGCTGACAGACTTAGGAAGACTCTCTCTCTTGTCCAAAAGGGAGTTCTCTTGTCCAACTCTTTGGTCCAGAAGGGAAGTCAGGGGCAAGCTCTGGTCCAGAATGGCAGTCGGGGACAGGCTGGGAGCTGGGGGCCGGTCTCTAAGTCTCAGGAAGTGGCTGGGGTCTTGGGCAGATGGGCGTGGGGGCAGGGCGCGGAGACTGCAGGGGCTGCCGGGGGCTTGGAAATGGGGATCCCTCCCGGTGGGGCTAGAAGGGGAGCTGCCCGGTGGCCAGAACCTGGTGCCAAGTTGGGCAGGCCTCTCAGGAGTGGCTGGTGGCCAGGGATGGGGTCCGAGCTGGACCCAGGCACTCACCTCTGGTCCAGAAGGGAAGTCGTCGGGGGCAGGCTGGGAGCTGGGGGCCGGTCTCTAAGTCTCAGGAAGTGGCTGGGGTCTTGGGCAGATGGGCGTGGGGGTAGGGCGCGGAGACTGCAGGGGCTGCCGGGGGCTTGGAAAAGGGGATCCCTCCCGGTGGGGCTAGAAGGGGAGCTGCCCAGTGGCCAGAACCTGGTGCCAAGTTGGGCAGGTCCTCCCGGGTGGCTGGTAACCCAGACTCAGAAAGACAAATATGGTATGTACTCACTCATAGGAAGATGCTAGATGTGGAACAAGGATGACTAGACTGCTACTCACATCACCAGTGAGGCTACCTGGAAAACGGGACCCCAAAAAAAGACACGGAGAAATGGACGAGATCTACATGAATAGCCTGGTCATGAGTGGGAACAATGAAGGGCGACAGTCGAGGGAAAGAGTGGGAGATCCTAGCTGGATCAAGAAAAGAGAGGGAGAACAAGGAATAGGAGACCATGGTAAATGAAGACCACATGAGAAGGTGAGAAGGGGAGGAAGCAGAGAGCTAGGGAGGCCCACGGAGATCCACAAAGATACCCCCTCAAAAGACTGCTGGCAATGGTCGCGAGACGGCAGGAACTGACCTACTCTGGTGATGGGATGGCCAGACACCCAGATAGTGGTGCCATAAACCCCATCCAAGGACTGAGGAATCTGAAGGCAGACATCCACGGCTGGGCCCCTGGTGGAGCACTGGGAGTCTAATTAGTGAGTAAGAAGAGGGTTTATATGAGCGAGAATTGTTGACGCCAAGGTTGGATAAAGCACCGGGACAAATAACCAAATGAATGGAAGCACAGGATCTATGAACCAAAGGCTGAGGGGCCCCCAACTGGATCAGGCCACCTGAACGGGTGAGACAGTCATTTGGCTTGATCTGTTTGGGAGGCAGCTGTGCATTGGTGCCAGGTCCTGGGCTCGTTGCATGAGTTGGCTGTTTGAATCCTGGGACTTATGCAGGGACACTTGGCTCGGTCTGGGAGGGGGGAATGGACCTGCCTGGACTGAGTCTACCAGGTCAACCCCGGTCCTTGGGGGAGACCTTGATCTGGAGGAGGTGGGAATGGGGGGTGGGCTGGGGGGAGGGGTGGGCGAGAGGGGGAGAACAGGGGATTCTGTGGCTATTATGTTGAACTGAATGGTGTTGTAAAATAATAATAATAATAAAAAAAAAAACAAAAACAAAAAAAAACAAAAAAAAACAAAAAAAAAAGGAGCTAAGAAATTTGCATAGTAATAGAGGTAGCAAGAGCTTGAGGTCAAACTTACTAGGTCATTTTAATTTGACTTAAATTGCTCATTTACAAAAATAAAAAATACAGAAATGTGAAAAAAAATAGTAGAAAGAATGGACACATAAGACACAGATATTGTAATAAGGGACAACAGTAGGGTAGATCCAGCAAAAACAAATATAGTGATTTCAATATCATGCGTGTTGCTGCAAGACAGGGCTGTAAGTGGGGGTGCGTCACAAAAGAAGTCATGGATGACATTAGACTTGCAGAAATCCAGTGTTCCCATGCATATCATATTAACAGTAGAATCCACAGCTCCAAGCACATATGAGACAGTAAGAAGGGCACTGCAGAATCTGCTGGACATAACAAATGAATAGTGTAGAGGGTTACAGATAGCTACGTACCGATCATAGGCCATCGAAGACAGAAGAAAACACTCAGTAGCAGCAAAAAGGACAAAAAAGTAAATTTGAGTGAAGCAGCCTATGAAGGAAATGCTCTTGTTTGAAGTCAGCAGGTTCTCTAAGGTTTTAGGTGTGATGACAGTTGAGTAACTGAGGTCAAGGAATGACAGGTGGGTGAGGAAGAAATACATCGGAGTGTGAAGCTGGACATCTAGACGAATAATCAGCATCATGCCTATGTTCCCCAGCACAGTGACCAGGTATATCAGGAGAAACAGCACAGAGAGGACCAGCTGGATCTCCTTGGAATCTGTCAGTCCCATGAGGATGAAATCAGGCTTATTTGTGTAGTTCCAGGTGTTCATTGTGAGCTACCCTAAACTGTTCAGAAATTAAAGTTAACAGCTATGTTGAATAAACCTTAATAAAATATTTTATATATGTTTAAAAAAAAAAGAAAGTAAATTGAACATCAACATTAGGGTATAAATCCAGCCATATCAATTATTCTGTTTACATATAAGTGAAAATAAGCACTCTAGTCAGTGGTTTGTGGTCCTGGCAGGCAACAATGACTTGTCTTAAGAATCTTGTGATTCTGAGCTACCTTCTGTGAGTCCCACTACTGTGATAAGGATTCAAACCATCATCTGGAATTAAATCATGGCACGTTTATGGATTTGCTTAGTAAGCTTGGACAAAGCACAGAGACCTGTAGCTAGCTAGGGTTCATGAGTGGATTGATTTGACATGGAGATGATCATATGTTTTAACTGTGGCTGCCTTGGTGGTGGTGGTGGGTAGACTCTGAGCTCCACAACATTCTTATCTTTGAATTGTAGTCTTAGTATCTTATGAAGTAGTATTTAACAGATGCTTCTTGACTGAATTCAGTGAATGAATTACTTCTTGACATAGGCTCAGTGGAGAAACCTACTTTTAAGATGGTATGATTTTGTCAGTTTGTCTAGGCTCTAGTACCCATGCAACAATCTGGATGTTACTGTGAAGCAATTTGATGATGTGATGAAGATTTATAAACAATTGACTTCACAAGAAGATTACTACTTGACAGTGCAAATGGCCTTCATCTCTTCAAGTTGGAGATTACAACAGCAAATACTGAGGTTTTCTGAGGAAGGAAGAATTATGTTTCATGGAAGCAATAGAAATCCTATGTATTTCTAATATTCCAGCCTATCCCATAGGCTTTCATGCTCAAAATAATGTGTCAATTTATTCCTTCATTTCCAATTTATTGCCATTTCCCACAGTTGTGTGAATTAATTCCCTAAGACAAATCTATGTATATGAATAGTCCTATTACATACTAGACTTCAAAAGGCTCATAAAAATACTATCTTAACTACTGGGAACTCACAGTGAGATAGGCAATACTCAGGGAAGTTTAAAGTGGAATGCCACAGGCCAGGTGGTGATAGTAGACAGTTTTGCACTTCTTGACATTCTGATTGGAGTTGGACTATATGTACAGTGGTGGCTATGGTGTATATTTAGTTATGCAACAGGCCATACTTTCTAGATTTATGGAGTATATAGGATGGATTGACTAATGACATTTTTTTCAGTCCAAATCCTCATCATTAAATGATGCATTGGCTATATTTAAAGAAATTCTTTGATACTCCTCTCTGTCTGGATTTTGGGATTATTAGGCACCAGTGGTTTTGCCACTTTGCCCACATTTGAATCAGAATGTGTGCATAGACTTCCCTGTGCTTGCTGCACATGTGTACAGTGGGTGTTGTCATATAGAGAGCTTGTCTCCCTAGTTCTTATGTCTTCTGACCTTGAAGAACTATTCTAGAAGCAATACTGATATATAACCAAAGAACCTGACCTATGTGAGGATTCTTACATGCCAACACTGGATTTTAAACTGAGTTTGTAAAGTTGTAAAAGGTCAAGACTTCTTGCTTCCTTTTTTGCAGGGGAGGAGCATGAGTGTATTTTGCATGTAAGAAGAATGCAATTTATAGTCACAAGGAAAACTGCACATACATATTTAATACTCCTCCACAAAAAATAGCCTAGCTTTGAGTCTTCGAATGTGACCCACATTTACCAAGTTTTAGAGAAATACATTATGTATAGTAGATCTCTAACAAGTGGGTGTAGTAGATATCATTGATATTGATTCTTGGGCAACTCAAATTTACCCTTTATAATGGATATGTTTTAAATTCTAAACTTAGTTGTTCACAGACAGGGTTTACAGAGGGCTTGGTCAGTGTCTGACTTCTATTGCACTGGGGAAAAGCTACCCAAGGGCTAGCTGACATGGTTAACAGTTGGTGTATGTATAATGTGGGCTTCCACATGTTTCCTTGGATGCTTTGTAATTGTCCCTTCGAACTGTCTCCTTTTCTCCATTTATCTCAAAATGTTGAGATATTAAGTTGATTATTGAAATGTTGGTAGAGATAGAACCCAGATTAATATCTACACCTGAATATAAAGTATATTATAAGAAAAAGGCTATAGAAAAATTTCAGAGACCTCCTCTGTCTAAAGGTTACACAATTGGGAGTTATACATCCAAATTAGGCATCCAAACTATTCCATTAAAAAATTAATAGAGTGGAGGGGTTTAGGATGAACTTGAGGGATGAAGTAGAAGAGGAAAGTAATAGAATTTTATTTTAATTAAAATGTATTAAAATATAATAAGATAAAAATTTAATACACAGTTAAATATTATATATATTTGTAATAGACAATGGTGTTTTGATGTATGTAGAATTTCTGGAATGGCTAAATAGAGCTAATAATTATGTCTTGATTATGTAGTTAAATGTCTTAAATTGTAAATGTAAAGAATGTTAAAATCAATTAAATACATTCACATATTTATGACTAATATGTTATAATTTAAAATCTTCAAACACTTTGACAGAGAGACACTTGAAAATGAAAACAATTTTAAATTATTCCATAAAAGTAATATAATTGTTCCAGACCGAATCATTAGCAATGAAACTGCTAATTAGTAATATTTATCATTACTATGTTCTTCATAATAATAAAAAGATGAAACTAACAATTGAAGTCCTCAGTCTTGAAAAGTATTTGTGATTTTAGATCCTGTTCTCACCACTGACTGTATCTTTTTAATATGTAAAAATACCATTTTTTAATCTTGCAGGGAATTGCTCCAAAGCTGGAATTTTCTACAACTTCAGTGATCACGGAATGTCTGATAAGCTCAAGGAAGTGCCGCACTCAGGTTAAAATAGTTTAACTATTTAATGATCATGTGGCTCATGTGGATAGATATGTGGCAGGCGGTATCCCTGTTTTGGCTGCATTTTCTCTCACCATCCCCTCAGTCTTTGGCTTAAGTAAAGCAGCTAGCAAAGTACTGGGCAGTTTGATGCATCATAGGAAACAGGAGAACACCAGGCTTAGCGCCATGGCAGAAGGCACTGTGATATGTTTCCTTGGTTATTTACTTATTTTACGTTATGAAATTTTTAATACAAGCAACAATCAAACTGCCTGAAAGAGGCTGAGATCAGGAATTGCCAGAGAAAACTCAGCTGGAGACTTTCATATATTTTACAGAAGTTTCAGGTGACTGCAGAGAGGTCAAGGATACCTTTAAGTGAATGTGACTGAGTTCTCAGACTGGAGACTTGATGTTTATTGAGTGTGACTTCTTGAATGTGTCGAATTCCTAGAGGACTGCTGCTCAGTGCAGTGACTATACTTGTCCTGTCAGATCAATCAAGTTTGGGTATTCCAGCCTAAATAACTCACATTTGTGAAAATTTCCTTTAGTAAGCTTCTGCACCTATTGTTTCTCATATCAATTCTTACCGGGACACAGGGCAATCTTCTGATGGACAAGTGACCTTGCCCAGAGGATTCAATAGGGGCAGGAGAGGCCCAGAAGTGGAAAGGGTGG
The DNA here is from genome assembly GCF_049852395.1 of Peromyscus maniculatus bairdii. Taxonomy (NCBI): domain Eukaryota; kingdom Metazoa; phylum Chordata; class Mammalia; order Rodentia; family Cricetidae; genus Peromyscus; species Peromyscus maniculatus. Next base: position 132,531,426 of record NC_134853.1, read on the forward strand.
AAGAATAACTTGCTATATTAGTTTTAAAGCTAATTTTCTGAAGATAATAGCTGTGATCTAAGCTAAGAAAGGTGCAATGAGTTTCCAGAGTACTGGAGGAAGTGTTATTTTGTTAGCCAGATATTTAGGATTCCAAAGCCAATCTGTACCTAATTAATATTTAGACACAGATGTTGGAAGTCTGGCCAGCCTTGCTTACCATGTGTAGGGAACCTTACTGACTGGTTTCTGAGATACTCAGTATGTGCAATTGTAAACTGTTAAAAATGCTTTGCCCAGTATTCAGTTTTTCTTCCTGGACCATACTTAATGAATGATAGAAAAATCCTTTTTATTTTTTAATTCACATAGAAAAGCCTAAACATTTCAAGTGTACATCTCAATATAAGAGCCCTTGTTAATGTAAGGCCCTCCCCTCAGTTACAGTTATTGCATTTTATGCACTTAGGACCTAATATTTTCTGAAAAATACTGGTCTTTTCCTTTTACTTGTTTGGAATTGTCATTTGATTTTTACTAAACAAAGATGTAAGAGAGTAAGTTTTTATATTAGAAAGCATTTAAAATGGTGCTTTAGGGCCTGGGCTCAAATCCCTGCCAAGACTGGGAGGGTATGGGGGAAGAGAGAGGAGGGGAGGAGAGAGAAGAAAGAAAAGTAAAGAAGAAAGGATGAGAGAAGAATGGAAGGGAGGAAGGCAAAAGAGGAGGGCAGTACTGTTTTAGATTATTTATGCTTTATGTTTGTCAGCAATTTAATGAATTGAAGAATCCAGGGTATTAAAGTGGATTTCCAGAGGAAAAATCATTTTCATTTCAATAATTCTTTTAACATGTTTCAAAGTATAATCTATTGTTATATAGTTAAATATTGACAGACTTTTCAGTATGTTGTTAAACATTGTTAAGGTGTAGGTTTTGCTGTATAACAATTCCCGCTAACAGTGGTTTAAAGTTGCAAGTGCTTCTCAGTTCTGGGGGCTAAAGGATGATTCCTCCGCACTAGATTGGCTGGATAAGCCTGAAGGAGCTCAGGTATTTTTGCTCAAACCTGGCATTTGGCAGTTGTGTTTGAAGAGGGTGAAGATCATAAGACTCGTCATCTAGCAGGCTGATAATTGTGGCTTCTTGCTTTAGGAAGAGTCTCAGGAAGAGTCAACAACCTTTTTAAAAACCTGGCCTTGTGACAGTGTCCTATTGATCAAAGGAAGTTGCACAGTCAAGCCAGCTTCATTCTGGAGCAGAAACTACCATGGTGTAGATGTAGGGAAGGAAATTATGGCAGTCATTTTGGCAAGAGTACATACAGCTAATATTTTGAGTTTTAGTAGGCAAAACTAGGGGGCACTAAGGAATGGACATGTTTGGACACCATGCATCTGTAATGGATGCTATGAAATTTGTAACTTAATATGCATCATTATAAAAACTTTACTAAGGAAAGAAGATTTGGTATAATCAGAGGTGGGTATGTAAAAAGAAACTTAAGCATCACTTTATGAGTTTAGCTATGGCAGGAAAACAAGGACAAGGAGCTAGAAGTCTAGGGATATGAGTGTTAATAATAGACATGGAGCAGAAGAAATAGGTTGAGGAAAGGAGATTTTTTTGTTTTTGTGTGTGTGTGTGTGTGTGTGTGAGCATGAGATCCTGTAGCTGCAGTGGATCTGTATAGAGGGGAAGTTCAAGACATGCTTGACAGAGGTAATTAAAGCTGAGCTAAAGGGACTGATTTCAGGAGGCAGATGTACATTTTGAGTGGTTTAGGAAACCTCAGAGACCTTTGTAGTTCTAGAATGTCTTCATCTGAGAGTCATTGTGATGCCATAAAGGTGGATGAGGGGAGAGGAGAGCTCTGATACTCTGACACCACTGGTGTCACTGGACTAGGGGGGAGAGGGTCCTGGAACATGCCTTGAAGGACAGGAGAAAGAAGATGACCTGATGGATTGGCCTGTATGGAATTTAGAGACTGTTCTCATTAGAAATATGCTTATTTTTTTCTTTGTATCACTGAATTGAAAAATACCTGGCTCTTATTTTGATTCATATGTATATTTTAAGCACTTAGTCCTTGCACTAAGGGGTGGAGAGAGTGGAGAAGAAATTTGGGTTGGTAGTTTTCCAAGGGATTGAAATGAGGAAGACAAAGATTGTTAGCTTTTTTTTTTCCCTAACCATATGACTCTAGAAAAGAAACGTATTACTAACATCCAATCTAACTGTTAAGGCATTTGTAAGGCAGAGTATAGCAGAATGAAGGATTACCTGAATAGCAGCAAGTCGGAGCCATCTGAATTGTTTTTATTTTTATTATATTTTATTTTAGACAAGGCCTCACTTAGGGTGCCCAGCCTGACTGAAAACTCCGGGGCTCCAGAAGCCTTCTTGCCTCAGTCTCCCATGTAGCTAGATATGTAGTTATATGCCACTGAGCCCAGCTCAGATTTATTTTTAAAAATTCTAGGCTGATATCATCTTTATAAGAAGATGGAAGTACTAGTTATTAAAGTTTATAATCTATCTTTTATGCATCTTTAGTTTTATAAAAAAATATAGGGCCAGAAGTAACATGGTATTTTTGTCTGTCATTGAATTGTCAAATTATGACGTGGACCTTACACTCCTATATATCTTATGTAATTCAAGTAAAACACTTCAGCAAAATGTGTAGTGCTTTAGAGTCTGTTTTGTACATGTGTTATATATAATTATAACATGAATAAGCCTTATTGTTTTGGTAGTTTTCTTCATGATTTCACAACTAGCTAGCAAGTGTATTTTTAGACAAGGGTCTTTTGTTGCCTAGGCTCAAACTGCTTCAGCATCCTACACAGGATCACAGATGTGTGTGACCACACCATATTAGACAAGGGCTCTTTAAAATTATATGTAGTTCTTTTAAACTTTGTAGCCCATTACTTGAATATGTAAATATAAGCAATAAATATTGTTTGCATTAGTTTACTGAAAATGTTTTTGACTTATTTTGAAAATAAGTTTATTTCTTGGAATTTTATTAGTGTTTAAGCATTGGCTTTTAATTTTCATTAAGCCCATGTTAGATTTAAGGACGTTTGATACAATAAGCCTTATTAACTAGGAGAATATGGATTTGATTTCTCCCGTGTGGATGATGGTAGATCCAGGTGGCTTTGATAGCTTTTGTGTACCCTTGAATTACTCTTAAAAGTTTTTTCCTCTCTGTAGAGTTTTAAAAAGTGCCTTCTGCCCACATGAACATTTATTTTCGTTTATGTTTAGGATAAATTTACTTACCATTCAGCTCCAGTTGAAAAATCTCACGGCAGACCGCAATGCAGATCATCAAGATCACAGAAGAAAAAGTCCAAGTCACCCGAGAGGAATAAATACTGCGTAAACACCAAGAACTACGAACAGCCTACGATATCTTCAAAGTCGCACTCTCCTTCTCCCTACACAAAGAGACGGATGTGTGAGCTCTCCGAAGACACCAGGCGGCGGCTGGCCCATTTAAATCTGGGACCCTATGAATTTAAAAAGGAAACAGATAAGCCTCCATTTGTGATTAGACATGTATGTGCTCATAAGAATTTCCATTTGAAACTTGTCAAACCTATCCTGGCACTAAAATATTATGCTGAAATGGATTTTAATAAGTAGCTCATATGAATAGTTTTCTTTCTTGAACTCTTAGCCAGCAGCTAAAAGTAGAAAATTAACTTAAAACCAAAGAACATGCTTTTTGTTCCTCCTTTATGACTTTAATACTGACAGAGATCAAACTCCATTATGATGCCATATCGAGACTTCAAAGTACCCATTCCCTCTCACCTTACACAGTGGGCAGTGCTATAACTCTACAATTGAACTTGGCTGTAATTGACATTGATATTAAAATGCCAAAGTAGGATTTTAAAAGAGAAAACAACGTTTCCTATAAAAAAGGAACCCATTCTAGACTTTTGAAAAATGATAGTGGAAGTAGATGTCCTTTGAGAAGGAGTCCTTGGGGAAAGTGTTAGATCCTGAATCTTTGAAGCCAGCCCTTATTTGATAGGCATGCATAAGAGGGCCTTTGGATTAAGGTTAACGTAGCTTTAATATCTTTCTATGCACAGCCTCATGTTATGATGGAAGTTAGAGCTTTGCGTCCATGACAGATTGACTTTGGTTAAACTGGAGTGCTTGCAGTCAGAACACTCCATCATGACCTGCCTCAGTTTCTTGAAGTTTTATAAAGTACCTGTACCTTAAAAGCCACTCTGCCAAAGTATTCCTTATTAGCAGAAACACTTTGTATTTGCATATATACTAATAATAAATTTCTATGTTTCAATGCTTGTAGAAGCAAATGTTTACTTTTTCTAAATTCTAAAGCACCCATCTATTTTAGAACTATTATCTGGAATACTCTCTTTTGGAAGTCAAACAATTTTTTTTGGATATAACCACATATTCCAAAAGTTCTGCGTTTTCTCTCTGACATCCTTTAAAAACAATTAAGTTATGCAACATTTCATGTCATTTTTATGTTTTGCCTGTAAATTAATTTTTATTCTTTCAAACTAAATTAGTGATTTTTAAATTAAAAACTACTAACTATAAATTTTTTATTTATAAAATTATAGTGTAATAGATACTTCCATCTGGTAACATTTATTAATGATATCCTTGTTTATCTAATTTGATCACAAGTTTGGTCCTGTTGAACATTGTTCAGAGAACAGTTTGCTTATATTGCTAATGGAAATTTGAGAATGCCTTTAATACTATCCATAATTACAAATTAAATGAAAAAAGAAAGGATATATTGTCTTCTAATTTAAAGGAAAAAATCAGTTGCTTCTTACTTAAAATGCTTGTATATAGCAGTCACAGGTTGTCTGTAGCTCTTCATCTAAAAGCATGATCAGAACCTTGTGAAATTTTTGCCATCCATGTTGCCATGTTAACTAGTGTTGTGATTATCCAGATCTTGGTTATGTAACCATGTTGTTAAGGGCTGAGTGAGGTGGTACACACCAGTCCCAGTACTGGAGAGGCAGAGGAAAGTGGATCTCTGTGAGTATAAAGCTAGCCAGGTCTACGTAGCAAGTTCCAAGACAGCCAAGGATATACAGTAAGACCCTTTGTCAAAACAACAACAACAACAACAAACAAAAACAAAAACCATAATTTTTATTTAAGAGGTTTCCCTGCTGTGGATATCACTCTATATAAATAAAACACTGATGGCCAGTGACCAGGCAGGAAGTATAGGCAGGACAAAGAGAGAGGAGAATTGGGGAAACAGGAAGAAGGAGGAGAGAGACACTGCAGCCACCACCAGGATAAGCAACATGTAAAGACACTGGTAAGGGACTGGAGAGATGGCTCAGAGGTTAAGAGCACTGACTGCTCTTACAGAGGTCCTGAGTTCAATTCCCAGCACCCACATGGTGGCTCACAACCATCTGTAATGAGATCTGGTGTTCTCTTCTGGCCTGCAGGCATCCATGTAAGTAGAACACCATACATAATAAACAAATAAATCTTAAAAAAAAAAAAAAAAAAAAAAAAAGACACTGGTAAGCCACCAGCCACATGGCAAGGTATAGATTTATAGAAATGGGTTAATTTAAGATATAAGAACAGTTAGCAAGAAGCCTGCCACGGCCATACAGTTTATAAGTAATAAAAGCGATTGAGTGATTATTTTATATGTGGATTGTGGGACTACGGGGCTTGGTGGAACCTGGAGAGAAGCCCTCCAGCAACATTTCCCTCTCAGCTTTTCAGTGAATAGAAGTGCATACTTCAAAGTACATGTAAAAAACGTCTATATTATTGAGTAGGCATTGGATTTAGAGGGGATTTAGGGACAAACAACCATTAATGGTTTCAGAAGTCTTTTGCTACGAGAAGTTTAGTCTAATGCACACATACAAAAACCTGAAGAAAGGAACAGTACCTGGTCTGAAAGACAATCCTAATAAGTGGCTTTCAGAAATCAGCTAATAAACTCAAGCTGTATTGGTGCAATTGTCCTAGAGGAGTCAAACAGCCATTTTTTCACTTAGGGCTATAAGGAATGTTTTCTCTTTTGTGGTTTTGCATACACACACACACACACACACACACACACACACACGCAGAGAGAGAGAGGGGGGAGAGAAAAGAGAGAGAAAAGAGGTGATATAGTTAACATTTCAACAGTTTTAAAGTGTACAATTCAGTGGTGCAAAGGGGATTTACACATGATACATTAAGAACGTCCCCATTGGGAACCACGTGCTCATGAAGTGCTCCCCATTCTACCTGTCCCACTGAAACTCCTAGTCTTTTTGTCTCTATGAGGTTGCCTGTTCTGCCTTTCCATGTAAATAGAGTCAAACAAGTTATTTTAGCACAACTCACTGATGTTGCATGTGTTTGTGCCTGAATTTTATTACTGAGTAATATTACATAGTATGGCTATCTGTCTCTTTTTGTTTATATATCATGTCTGTTGATAGATGTTTGTGTTGCTTACACTCTTGACTACTATAAACAATGCTTTAGTGAGCAGCATGTGTACAAGTGTTTGAATAAACATTTGTTTTAAATGTGTTTGGGTAAAGACCTAGGAGTAGACCTGCTTTATCATGTGGCAATTGTATATTTAACACAAAGACTTGCCAAAGTGTTCCTCAGAGTGGCTGCATAATTTGCATTCCTGTCAGCTATGCAAGAGGGTTACAGTTTCCCTACATTTTCACAAGCACCTAAGCACTCCCCTCTCTCATTGTGGTAGTGAGGGTTAAAGCTAGGGCCTCTTGGGTACAGGTCTGCTTAATTTTCTCTATAGTCCACTTGTAAGTGTGAGTGGCATCTCATTGTGGTTTGATTAGCTTTTCTCCAATGACTGATGATGTTAAGCATCTCCTCATGTATTGGTGAATATCCTTAAAATGTCTACTCAAGTCTTTTGCTCATTTTATATCTTTTCTTTATTGCTATTGTTGGCTTGTAGGAATTCTTCATATGATCTAGGTAATAATCTCTTATGAGATACATGATCTTCATTTTTGTTAGCCCAAGTTAACTTTTCACTCTTTTTATTGTTCTTTGATTCACAGAAGGTTTAGTTTTGGTCAGTAGACCCATCTTTTGATACACTTACATCACCGTGACATTTTTATTTTTATTTAGAAAATATGGTTGACCTTTCTTATTTGTCCACTATAAAGTACTCAGCAAAGCTACAGCACTGCTTGAATTTCATGTGTGTGCTAAGACAGGTTTGGCAGACTTTTTCTAAATAAGACAAAGTAGGTTGCTTTAGAATGTTTTTATTTTTATTTTTGTCACTTTGTAGTCAAAACCAAACTTGGAAACAGGGTAGTAAGTATTTAACTGCAAATCTGTTCTTTTTTTGGTGGCATTTAATTTTAGCTCTGTTGAAAAGTGCATAGTAAATAAGTGATTAAACTCTGACTTTGGAACACAGAAGCACTGTGGAATTCACCTGCTGTGTGGCATATGCTCTCTAGTTGCTTAGCAATGCTGTAAGATTGAGAATGGGAATGGAAGGTTGAAGTACTCTTTCACATTGCAAATCCCCTTTCTTCTAGGTTGATCCCCCAAGTCCCAGGGCTGATACTTTTTTTGGATCACCTGGCAGAGACTGTGAACGAGATGGATGGGCCCGGATGCACAGTGGTAAGGGGAAGCTTTCTTTTTCCCACTCTAGTTGCTTGAGCTAATGTCATGCCTTACCTTGGCACTGATTAATGAAAACACATCTTTTGCTGCATTATTAGATATTATGATAAAGCTTTTTACAACTAGAAAGAATTGGATTTCTGTACTATTAAAATGATTAAAATGAATATTAAATAAATTTTCACATTAAATACTATACTACATTTTAGTAAATATAACTTGTGTACTACTCAACATTTTCTACATTTATTTGACTATGAAACATTTCTCATTTTAACATGTTAATTTATATAATAGATTTTGAGAAACACTAAGTGAAATAACTCAGTGTTATGGGTTTGGAATATATATATATATATATATATATATATATATATATATATATATATGATTGAATACTTAACCCTACCACTTATTTATATACATATAGTGTTTTTAACCTCTTTAATAATGAGTTTATCATTAAAGATTAAAAATAACATGGGAAATGTTACCATGAAAAGTGTGTGAGCATACACACTTAGTAAATAACAAATATTGTTAGCAAAAACAATATTTCTGAAATGATGAATTTTTTAGATTTAATTTATAAGAAAATGTTTTAATTGTTAGCCCTAGTCAATTTGGTGAAATAAATTTAAGTTCAAAGTGAATTTTTTTTGGTTGTTTTTTGAAGACGCTTAGATGACATTATATATTGAAGAATATTTGAATATTAATATCAGTCGACAGTGGCTAGTAGCTCAGCAAGTATTCACTGGCAACCTTTAACATTAATTTCCTACACTCTGAGAAAGTCATAGTAGATGAAAACTGATATAAGAGGAAGAAAAATGGAATTGTAACATGCAGTGAGCTTGGATACATTCCAATTCTGGCTATACTGTATACTTTCTTTTTAAGTGAGGAAATAAAATACTCTTTTTAGAGAACATGTTTTGTTTTTGTTTAAGGACTGATAAGAAATATGGACTTTGGTTAAACTTGAATGTTTATAGTCAGAACATTTGATGGAACACTGTCTATGTATACTCATAGTTTCTTGAATTTGTCTCTTTCTGCTGTTGGTTTTTACTCTTTGCTCTTTTAGCTCTTTGGGGGGCCTGCCACCCAGCTCCTGAATATATATGCATGGAGGCTTATTCTTAATTGTAAATGCTAAGCCTTTGCTTGGCTTGTTTTTTGCCAGCTTTCTTTAACTTTAAATTGTTCCATCCCTTTTGCCTCTGAACTTTTTCCTTTTCTTACTTTGGTATATCTTACTTTCACTCTTACTCTGTGACTGGCTATGTGGCTGGCTGGCCAGCCCCTAGCATCCTCTTCTTGTTTTCTTGCTCTTTCTTCTTCTCCTCCTCCCAGATTTCTTCTTCTATTTATTCTTTGCTTGCCAGCCCCACCTATCCTTTCTCCTGTCTTGTTATTGGCCATTCAGCACTTTATTAGACCAATCAGGTGTTTTAGACAGGCACCGTAACACAGCTTTACAGAGTTAAACAAATGCAACATAAAAGAATGCAACACATCTTTGCATCATTAAGCAAATGTTCCAGAGTATAAACACATTTTTTGTTTTTTGTTTTTTGTTTTTTGAGACAGGGTTTCTCTGTGTAGCTTTGTGCTTTTCCTGGAACTTGCTCTGTAGACCAGACTGGCCTCTAATTCACAAAGATCTGCCTGCCTCTGCCTCCCGAGTGCTAGGATTAAAGGTGTGCGCCACCACTACCCGGCCTGTAACACATCTTAAAATAATATTCTACAACATCTTTCTTTTTGTTGCTCCCCTTCCTTTCCCTCCCTCCTTCCATCCTTCCTTCTTTTTGTTTTGTTTTTTTAGACAGGGTCTTTTTAAATATCTCTGCTGTCTTGGAACTCACTCTGTAGACCAGGCTAGCCTCAAACTCACAGAGTTCCTCCTGCATCTGCTTTCCAAGTGCTAGGATTAAAGATGTGTACTACCATGCCCAACTTGAATTTTTATAAAGTATTTCTATCATAATAGGCATTCTTTATCAATATATCTTTTATAGAGAGAATTGTGGATCATGTGAAAATTAAATACACATGTACCCTGTTTTCCCTCTTGGCAGAAACATGACATAGAAAATGGGCTGTATGAATGAGGGAAGGGGAAGAAACTTCCATGTAGAGGTGTGTTGGGGCAGATTTGTTTGTAGTGCTACGTGCTTGACTGGACATTTGTTGGCAATATGGTTATTGTTCCTGATGTCCCAGATGAAGACATTAGCTGTCTCTGTAAAAGTACATTGAGGATACCAACATGAGTTACAGCGATATTATTTTGGTGTCTTTTCATGCAAAAGTAGAAACAGTACAAAGAGTTTCTATATCCCTCTTGCTCAGCACCCATAGATAACATTTGCTTTCATTCTCTCCTATATTTTTCTTTCTCCTCTACTTTTCTCCCCATCCCCAAATGTGCCTTACATAAATTGTCTCAGCAAGAACATTAATATTGACTGAACTGTAGCCCCTAAAAATTTACATCTTGAGTGGTGCATGTTTGTATTCCTAGTACTTGAGAGGTAGTTGTAGCAGGATCAGGGGTCCAAGACAAATCTTTCTACATAGCAAATTTGAGGTCATCTTTGGCTACATGAAACCATGCCTCAAAAAATAAAAATAGACAAAAAAGAAAACAATCAAAAATAATATACAATTTATATGTTGAAGTCCAAACCCCACTGATGGCAGTTAGCAGTGGGGCTTTTGGCAGTCAGGTTTAGAAGAGATTGTTAGAGTTGGGCCCCATGATATGATTAGTGCCTTGTAAGAAAGGAAAAGGCCAGTGTCTTTCTCACTGTCATATTAGGACTCAGCTAGAAGGCAGCATCTGCAATCCAGAAAGAACGGTGTCACCAGAACTTGGTCTCCTGTGTCTAGCCTTCTGAACTATAAGAAACAAATTCCTATTGTTTGAGCCTTTTAGCCTGTACTTCATTATGGTGGCTCCAGTAGAGAGATGCAGACATCATTTTCTGTCTAATAATCCATTTATCTTTTTTGAAGCTTCTGTCATTTTTCTTAACAAAATTAAGTTAAGCCCATCTTTATATGATTATTGTGAGGATGAACTGTGTCACTGTTGCCTTAAAAAAATCATCCTATGAAACTGTCTAACCACAGGTTCTTGGTCTCACTGACACTGCCAAGTTTGGGTTCCATATCATGGACCAGGCCTAAAGTTCAATTAAAAAGTCTTTGGTTACTCATACAACATTCATGCCACTGTTACACCAAGGAGAAATTCTTGTCAGGCAGATCATTGTTATAGATCCCAGAGTTCATAGTTGGGTGAGATTGATAATTTGGAAGCCTCTTTTATGAAAGCCAGTTCTATACAAGATTGCAACCTTTTACTCACTTTGAAGTTTACTTGATGTCTATTGTGTTTAAGTCAAACAGATTAAAAATGGTATTATAAATCCTAAAATTCCATATCAAGTTAGCAGCAACACATAGTAACATTTCTCATTCAAATAGCATGTAGGCATCATGTAACTTATTAGCAAAGTGCCTTATTTTAAATGTTTTAGCTTTCACTTAACTGCATTCCTCTTTTGTTTTCTCGTAGAGCTATAGCAATTCAACAGCCATTTCTAGAAGTCTTTACTTCTTTCTTTTTTCTTTTATAATTTAACATCTTCACATTATCTTGCTATATTTTGTATACCATAAAATTTGTTTTAGTGAACAGATATTTTAATACATTTTCATATATATATGAAATTGCCACTATTATCCATTTATAGAGACTTTCTGTTGTACCCAAAGCTTCCTTACCCTCTTTTATAGCTCCCCACACTCACATTTTCAGCTCCTACAGTGTCCACACATTTTGACTGTGAGGATGTGCCTTGAACCTTTCATGTCGACCAATGCTTCCACTCCTCTTGGATAGATAGGAATAGAATTTCTGATTCATATGCTAAACTTACCAAAGTTTTGAAATTTACATTATTTCCCAAAGTGGCTACACTGTTTTATAATCTTACCATTAGTATATGACATCTCTAGTCTCACTACATCCTTAACAACACTTGATGTTGGGTGTATAGTCCAGTCCTAAAAATGAAAATGATAAAAATATATAGTTGGCTTTCTGTATATACAGGCTCTGCATTCACAGTTTAACAAACCACAGATCCAAAATATTTGACAGAAAAAAAAGTGACTGTGCTAAATATGTACAGGCCTTTCTTTATTGTCATTATTTCTGAAACAATATAGGAGCCATTCACATAGCATCTACAGTGCATTTATATCGGAGCTAATCTTGAGGCTGTGCAAAATGTTCAAGAGGGTGTACATAAGGAACTTATCTTTCTCCTTATGTCCTGGTCTTCTCTTTCAGGACCCTATCACTGAAGAATGACCTGCTAGTCTAGGTCAGATACTGAATTCCAGTTTTATTTTTTAAACCTGGATGTCCTAGTTTTGCTTGTAGTTGTAGGGAGTGAGTTATTCAAAAGCAGTTCCTTTTGCTTGATGAAGATTCGCAGGAGAGCAGAAGCCAGACTTAATATATTGAGTGGGCATTAGATAAGGGACAATGGATGGGAGATGATAAAGGATGGAAGAACATAAGCTCTTTGAATCTTCAAGCAGATATACAGCACATTAGGAAATTTTGTAATAAGTAATACAACTTACAGAACAAGGTTCATGTCTATGGCATTATGACAAGGAAGGTAGTAGCATCCTTTGTAGTGGAGCATCATGTAAGTTGCCAAAATAGAGTTTAACACATAGGAAATTTAGCTATAATGGTTAGGCTGGGGCTTGAGAATTACTATGAAAAGAAAGAATGAGTTCATACAGAAATACTAAATTTTACATTATAACTCTTTAAATCCTTGCTTGAGGTCATATTTGGTCCCTAGGAAATGAATCATATGAGCCCTTAGGCAGGGTTCAGCTATGGAAAGAAAAAGATGTTGAGGCTGATTTATTACAGGAGTCCCACTGTGAATAGTTCTTTTTCCTTTTAATTCATTCTTCTCTCACACAATACACCCCAACTGCAGTTTCCTCTCCCTCAACTTCTCCCAGTGCTCCCCCGCCCCCACGCTGCATATCCTCTCTCACCCAGATCCACTCCCTGCAATATCTCCCCACAATGATTCATTAGAAATGAATGGATTTGGTTTTCTTTCCAGAAATTCAAAGCCAGCATTGAAGGAAATGGTTTCTGATTGCTAGTAACTGCTTAGCATTTGATTCTTTCAATTGTCTGTCAAATCTGTTTGGTTAACAAATCCATAATTTGGTGTCAGCTTTTTTGAGACTATATATACTTTTATTCCCCTGTATTATTTTGTTTATAAGAAAATCTTCTCTCGTTATATTTACAGAAGAAGCATTGAACTAACTGAAGACCTTAGCTTTATTGCTTATTAGATAGGAAGCCAGTCTCTTAACATGTAAAGTACAAGTAATAATCACTCATAATACTCTACTAGGCTACCTGTGTTACTGTACAAAATTATTGTGGAATTCTTGGTTCAATAAGAAAATGAGAGTGACATAGTCTGCATTTGTGGAGCTTCAGAAAGCCAAGATCAAGATGCTGGGAAGGTAGATTATCATCTATCATGGCACCATATAGTCACATGACTGTGTAGGGGAGGAGAGAGGGAAAAGATGCAGCAAGAAAGAGAGTGAATAAGAACAGGGTTCCTGGTGTCTCTTTTCCAAAAACACTGATCATGTCTTGAGGCCCACTGTCATGACCTTGTCTAAACCCTATAACCTCCCTGAAAACCACTACACTGGGAGTGAGGGCTTCATGGAATATGTAGCCTGACTGGAAAAATATATCTACAGTGACACAATTAGAAAGTGAGCCCAAGCTTGCTTGAATTAGAATTTGATATTGGAGTTAGTCATCTTTGTGCCTTTAATTTTACTTTAATCATTAGCAATTACAGTAATATATAACTTTTAACAATGTTATAAAAGGACAGCAGACAAATTTGGAATCTTGACCTTAAAGTTTAAGGAAAACAATTGGTACCATAGAGTCAGTGTTGGAATCTGAAGTATGCAGCGAGAGCTTCTCACCACTGAAGTCTGCATTTTCCCTATGCCCCACCATAGATATAAAGAGCATTTTACGATAAACTGGCTTAGGGACTGAAATCACGCATTTTTTGAATACTCATTGGTTTACTGAAGAATTATTCTTGTGTCTCTGTAAAACTTGCTACTCTAATGAAAAGAGCATTTGTAAGATCACTGACCTGCTGAAGAACTGACATGTTTGTTATAGCCTGTTGGGGTGGGTTGTTGTCTTAATGTGTTAACACTGCTGAGGGATTTTAAAGTGTTTTGGAAATCTGCTGCTGTATGACCTGGGTTTGAGAAATGTTGATGATACTAAAAATCATAGCTGAAGCCAATTCCTTACCTTTCTGATGTTGCATATTGATCCTTTGTCCTGTAAAATCTTTTCCAGATCATCCTCACTTTTGCTGCAGATCCAAGGATTATAAGGTGTGTCAAACCAATTATATTATGACAACTGCTCTGGTTTTCAGACAGCATAAGTATATTCCTGATATACAAATTCTTATGGAAATTATCATTTATTTTATAAAATAATGTGCAAGCAATAATTGACACAGCATGGAATGTCACGGTTTTGGTGGCTGTACCAAGGGGTGCAATATCCCTTCACTGAATGTCTTCCTACAGGTATGCTGTGGGTTTCATTATCCATTTGGACCAATTGTTGAATTTAATTGCTAGTGTGCATCTGCATGTGTGTGTGAGGGGGGAAGGGGAGACATTACACACAAATGTGTGTGTTCACATAAACATTGATTTGTGTAATATATGTGTATTTAGTGCATATATGTATTATGTGTGTACACACATGCATTTGTCTGTGTAATATGCATGTGTATTTAATACATATATGTGACAAATTACATATAGGTATACACACCTATATGTTTGTGCATACATACATGCACACACAGATGAGATAGCATCATGCCCAATATCCTACATGGAATAAAGAGGCTTCCTTAGTTATTCTAAAGGAAGACTTTCTTTATTCATTTCCTTTAAATAATGCTCCACAGTTTATAATTATATATTTTCATCTTTCTTTGCAGTCATCTTCCTTTATTAACCAATAAGTATTAGGCTATCAAGTGTTTTATTGATTTTGCTTATTAATAATTGCTATTATTCTTAATAATTGCTATTATTATAATATGATATGCATTATACATAATATAATATGTAAATTGTGAGTAGATTGATAAAACAACCAAATATGCAAAGAATGGGATAAAATTTTACATGGCACTAATCTGGCTGTAAGTTCAGTAGTTAATTTAAAGATAGATGTGAAGACTCTTTTCCTAATGTGTTCTATTAAGAACCGCACCTCAAAGCATCTTTAATCTATCTTCCTCTAGATTCATTACTTTTAGGGCTTTTCTTGGAGACAGTGAGTGGTGAGTAAATTCACAGATTATATCTGTATCCAGGATGGAGATTTTCATGGAACTGCATTTATCATATCGACTATAGAAAGAATAAAAGATTAGTTCTGTGGGCAAATAGTAGTTGACTGATAAATACTTAAATAGTAGAAAAATAGGGGATTTCAACAAGAAAATAACTATAACTTGTGGAGTGTTCCAGAGAGTTTATAGAAAAGGACACTATTTTTGAGGCCCCAGGTGACATATAGGGAGAGACAAGTAAGTCTGCAAAAGGGAAGCAACATGTTGAATATTGGAGAAAAGAGAAATTATTGATGGATTTGAACGTAAGGTGTGTGTGAAGGATGAGGCATCCTTTCTATCCCCAAGGTTGCCCCATACCCAGTACAGATTCTGTCTCCTCATTGACAGTTTTAGATTTTCAGTCTTGGTCTGCTCTTTTGGACAAATTATATTCTCTTTACTGTGGATGCATAATAATCAACTTTTCTCATCAATACTCTTCTTTTAGTCCCATTTCTGTTTTACTGTTTACACCATCCTGAACCAGTGTCGTGCTCCTTTTTTATGTGTGCAATTGTGCCTTTTTTTTGTGTAGTAGGTGCTTATTTAATAAACTGATTCTCATTGGGGATGGCATCTTCAAAGGGACATTTTGAGTATTTATGGTCATATTATTATAATTACATACAGAAAGTTGTTTGGTGTATGCTGAGCTGAGCTGACAGATGATCTGCAAAGAGTAGGATGATTTGAAATAAGATTTATTTCATATCACATATGGCTTTTAGAACCCTCACAGAATATTAAACAGGTAAAAAGCAGATTGGTAATTATCACAATGTAGAGTTTTATATTTACACAGAACCAGTGAGTTTTTTATATTGTTTTAAGGTACATTGTATCATAGGAGTACATGTATATGATTACAATTTGTTTCTTTAAAACCATATACTGTGATTTTTATTTTTTAAAACTAGTGGTAGTACAATATATTGTTTTTTCCTAAAGTTTGTATGAAGTGTATTGTAATTTAACTGTTTTTGTTGATTATTCCAAGTTCCAAAGCATATGAGTATGCATGTGTGAGTGTGCCAGCACACACACACACACACACACATGTGCATAAGCATGCACACACACACTTATGTGCACACACACATACATCACAAACACTCCATTGTGTGTCATCTCTCCCTCCTTTCACTATCATACTCAGAAGAATGCTGCCTCTCCTCCTTACTGTTACTTTGGAAGTGCTTGGAAATAAGAAGCTATTATACTGAAATTGAGAAGCATTCCAATTTAAAAAAAAAAGAAAAGAAAAGGGAAAGAAAAAATGCCCTGACTTAACAGTATAAGAAAAAGAACTTCCAAAGATAATACGAGTTTGTTTTGTGTTGGCCATCTACTGCTGGGCCTGGGGTGTATCCTTAAGAGTGGCTTGTTTCCCAGTGAGACTCCCTTGAAGAAAACTAGTCTTTCATTTGCAAATGCTTCAATTGGAGATAGCTTCAGGGTTAGGAATGGGGGCATGTGTCCACTTCACTTCATTCTAGAATCCCATCTAGTGCAGTCCCAGGCAGGCCTTGTGTATGTTGCCTCAGTCTCTGTGACTTCATATGTACACCAGCTCTGTAGTGTCTAAAGATATTGATTCCTTGGTGTCTCTTGTCACCTCTTGCTCTTAAACTCTTTCTCATCCTCTTCTGCAGAATTCCCTGAGCCCCAAGGGAAGGGATTTGATGGAGATATCCTGTTTAGGGTTGAGTGTTCCAATGTCTGTCACTCTACATAATATCTGACTGTGAGTCTTTGTATTTGTTCCCATCTGCTGCAGGAGGAAGCTCTTCTGACGATAGTTGAGCAAAATATATGAGTATAACAATGTCACTAGCAGTCATTTTATTGCTATGTTCCTTTGGCAAAACAGTAGTATTTGGTTTTCCCCTAATGACTGGTCTATCTGGTCTCAGATACTTGGCCATCTAAACAGCATTGGGTATGAGATCTCTCCCACGGAGTGGACCTTAAGTCACATCAGATATTGTCTGGTTATTCCCAAAAGCTTTGTGTCATTGTTACACCAACTTATCTTGCAGGCAGGTGACGTCACCATTGTAGATTGAAGGGTTTGTGGCTGAGTTGGTGTTTACCTTTCTCCTCTGGTAGAATGATGAGTACCTTCTAGTACAATGAACTCTAGTCCATAAGGATGAAGTCTCTAGGTAGACAACAACTCAACTTCTGTGTGTTCAGTGAGTTGTGTATGTATTATTTTCAGGAATACGGCCTTACTGTCAGTTTGTGGAGAACAACCAATAGCCTTGGCAATAGCTTGAATTGTTTGAGGGTTCCAATAGACCCCATTTGGCCAAGAACTTGATCAAATGTAACTCATTCCTAGTACTGGATGCTTCATTTGGTTATGAGAGATGTCCAGTTTGGGCTGTCTCCCCCATTTCATTCAGATCACCTTCATGTACATATATAGTTTACTTCAACTATATTAGGTTTCCATATGACCCCTCAAATGGACCTTAGTTTTAGCTGTCTCTGGCCATATTCCCTCCCTCATGCCTCTCTTCCTTTCTTCTCCCTATTTAATCCTCCAATTTCAGCCCCCAATGCCTGGCCATCCATAACTATGTATTTCAGCAGTTTTCAACCTGTGGGTCACAACCCATTTGGGGGTCACATATCCTGCATATCAGATATTTACATTCTGATTCATAATAGTAACAAATTATAGTTATGAAGTAGCAATGACATAATTTTATGGTTGAGGGTCACTACAACCTGAGGAACTGTATTGAAGGGTTGCAGCATGAGGAAAGTTGAGAACCACTGACCTCTTCTATTTTCCTCTCTTAGGAAGAGCTATTCTTCTCCCACCCCATCCTTTACTCTATACATATCCTTGATGGTTATATAGATTATACTTTCTTATCGATGACCTACAAGCTAACATCCACATACAAGTGAATTTTTGTCTTTCTGTGTACCATATTTGCAGACCATATTAGTCTTTCTTGGTCTGCATTACATCCAGGATGATTTTGTTTCTAGTCCCACCCATTTACCTCCAAATTTCATGATTTCCTATTTTTTAATGGTTGGGTAATATTTTGTTATGCATACGTACCATATTTTTTTATTCATTCATTCATTGACAGGCACCTAGTTTGTTTACAATTTCTGAGTATTTTAAAGCAGTAATGAATATGGCTGAGCAAGTGTCTCTATAGTAGGATGAAGTGTCCTTTGGGTATATGCCCAAGAGAGGTATAACTGGATCTTGAGGTAGATTTATTTCCATCTTCTTGAGGAACTGTCACACTGATTTCCACAGTGGCTGTACAAGTTCACACTTCCACCAACAATGGACTAGTATTCTCTTTACTCCACATCCTCTCCAGCATGAGCTGTCATTTGTTTTATTGATCTTAGCCATTCTGGCTAGTGTAAGATGAAATCTCGAAGTAGTTTTGAGTTGCATTTTCCTGACTAAGGATGTTGAACATTTTTAAAGTTTTTTTTTTTTTTTTTTTTTTTTTTTTTAGCCATTTGTGGTTCCTCTTTTGAGAATTCTCTCTTTAGATCTCTTCTCCATTTTTAATCAGGTTGTTTTCTTGATGTCCAGTGGGTTTATTTTTTAGTTTTATATATATATATATTTATATTTATATTAGTCCTTTATCAGATGTGTAGTTGGTAAAAATCTTTTACCATTCTATAGCCACTTTTCCTGAAAGACAGTGTCCTTTTCCATAGAGAAACCTTCCAGTTTCATGAGGTCCCACGTATTAATTGTTCTTAGTGCTGGTGCTAACAGTATTTGGTCCAGAAAGCCTCTTCCTGTGGAGCAACTCCTTAACCTGACCTTTCTTTTAGTCTCTCTGCTTAATGGACAAGTTTCTGTTTTAATGCTCCAAGTATTTTTCCATTTTAACCTTATACCTATTAGGTTTTTTACTTTTTCTGACTCTTAATTTCTGTTCTCAAAACGGATCTTTCCTGAGGACACCACTTTCTTCTCACCACTCCTCAGTTTATAAGAAATAAATGATAAAATGTATATATTTTCAGTATGGAACTTGATATTTACATATATACATTTATATTACAGCATATATGTATATTCATATACACACGTTTAGATCTACTTAACATCTATTATCTTACCTACCTGCTTGATGAGAACGTTTAATATCTTAGCATGTTTCACTTATTAAGTACATACATTTACCTATAGTCACTGTGCTGTGCAGCAGACCTCTGCATTTCCTCTGTCTTCTCCACTTGAAACTCCATCCCTTTTGACTGAAGGCTTCCCCACCATCACCTTTGACAGCCATCACTTCATACACTCCTTCTATGAGTTTGATTTTTCAGATCCTATAGGATAAGTGAGGTTAGAGTTCTTTGTCTTTCTCTGTCTGGCTTATTTAGCTTAATGACTTCAAGAATCATGCATTTGTTTCAAATAACCGGATTCCCTTACTTTTTAAGGTCACATAATATTCCATTATATTTATCACATCTTCTCAGTTTTCGTCTGTTGATGGATACAAATTGACTGTGTATGAGCTCATTACTTCTTACAAGTCTTTGCTAAATGCAGATAAAAGTCAGTGCAACTCATATTTCTTCCCAGCTATTTCCTTAGGGACATAAGCTTGGAAGTTATGTGATCTATTTTCCAACCTATCACAGGCAAGAGTTTTAATTTTTGCTGCTGTTTTATATGAATCTTAACTTTTCTATCCCCAAATATCTGTTCCCTTGCTAACTACTCCCAAGGAATACATAAATGAATATATTTAGCTTTATGTTAAGGCCAGTATATTAAAATATCAACTTTTGAATTGCTTAGGGTAATGCTATTTGTTATACAAATAAGGCTTTAACTTCAGAAGCTAAATATAGTAGAGATTTAATTTTTAATCATTTAACAAGTAGAAGGTGCTTCTGAACTTCTTTTTGTTCTATGCAGTAACCCATTTTGGCTCTTCTTTAGTCTGGAGTCTCACAGGCCCCTTTGTAGGCACAGAGAAGGCTCTGGTTTCTGAGAGCCTGGTCTTGAAATGGACACTTGTCTATGTTTTGTTGTCAAGAACTTGTCACAGTTCCTCTCCTGATGCAAAGATTGCTTCTTAGCAATATACCTACTCTGCAGGAGGACAAGATGAGTTGTGACAGATGTCTCTAGTGGCTTCTGTTGCATTCTAGACATGAACATGAGTTGTGGTGGATATCTAGTGGCTTTCATTGCATTCTAGACATGAACACAAGTTGTAGCAGATGTCAAATGGCTTCTGTCTCATTCTACTTATGAACTTTTCTCTCGCCTTGGACAAGGATTTTGTGACTGAATCTATCACGTTAAAAAGAAAAATGTAACAAATCTAGAAATCATCTCCACTCTTGTTGGTATTTCACAGTAATGTGGATATTCACAGGATTCATGTGTATTTAGGCTATAATAAATATCAGGGATGATAGACATAATGCTTTATCATTCTGCTCATCAACTTTCTATTAGTTTAAACTTTTTTAAGATTTATTTTATCTGATGAGTGTTTCGCCTACGTGTGCACCATTTGCATGCTCTGTGTTCATGAAAGTCAGAAGAGCATCAGATCTCATGGAATTTGAGTTAAGGGGAATTATGGTGAGAGAGGCACACTGGATTCTACCATCTCCTAAAGACCTCCCCAGTAGGCCCCACCCTTAATGGTTTTCCCACCTCCTGATTATTTCTGAGGATTAAACTTTTATCACATGTGCTTTTGCCCAGCATGTGAGAATCAGTTTATAGCAGCTAAAAGCTAAAGGGTCTGACATGATCAAGGAGAACTGGAAAAGCATCTTGATGACCTTGAGCTCTCTGGTTCTAATGTGTCATTGGTAAACTGTCATTTAAAAGTGAGCAGACAATTGAAGATTATTAATGTTCTGTAACTAGCCTATGTAAAAGCCTTATTACATATGAAATGTTTAAATTTGGCTTCGAAGGAACATGTAGCAACCTGATACAAACCCATGAAAGTCTGTCAGTATTGGTTGATTATACTGAGGACTGATCCAGATTATTGGTTCTTTCAAATTTAGGACTTGAATCTGTGATGCTAACAGGTCAGAGGTGAGCTCTCCAGGCGGCAGTTTGCCTGTGAAGAAAGAAAGCAGGCAAACAACAACCAAATCCAAAACACAAGCCAAGAAACAACAATCTGAGAAGTAACAGTAACTCATTGCTATGGCAGTGAGCACAGCCAACGTTCTATCTCTGGGCCTTGCTCAAAGATGAGTTTAGTAATTTACACATGTTCATGTACATTAAACTTTCTCCTATAGACTCATAAAATACCAGAGAGATACATTGTAGAACCATTATCAATGCACTGCCAACCTTCAAGTCTAATCAACACATGAAAATATTACTAAAAGGGTTCTGCAATCCTAGAAGACTGTGAACTTAGCTTTGGACTTAGTTTAACAAACTCACTGCAGCAGTTATTTCACCATGGCAGCTAGAGAGACCTCTGAGAATGGAGGCTGAAAGATTTAGAGGATCTCAGAGGGAGGAGCTATTTCTGCAATCAGGCTTCTATCTGAGTCTAAGATCCTTGGATCTATAGACTTTTGTGGGCATTGGGTTGTCAACTTCTAATTCACCAGATGATTCCCTCAAAAGCTGTATGCTTTGATGATCACAAGGGAAGCTTTTTATGACATAGGTTAAGAGATGATATTTATGGGGTTTGCAGTCACGAACATTTTAATGGAGAGCTTTCAGTGGAAAATCTAACTTATAAAGCTTATATATAAAATTTTAGGGTTAATAAACACAAGCTAAGTTTACTGTAATAATAGGTGAATAGTGAAGGAAAGGATCATCCGTTCTGAGAAGGTCATTGCTTGTCTAGACAAAGAGAAGAATCAGTATTATTTTGAGAAGAGTACCCAAATGATGATTGAGCCTTCTGCTGTTCAGGTAGATCATTATGGGAAGGTCTTGAGATAAGTAACGAAGCTATTCACTGGTTTACAGCCTTGTTTTCCTGGCTAAAAGTACCTTGAGGAAGTTAGGAGAAAGTCATGTGGAACGAAAGTGGACCTTAGTTCTTCATGTAGTTAAGCCATATGGATGCAGGTATTCTAGGCTCTCTTATTTCACTAAGTTATATGTTTTAACCTTAATATGTTGTACATTGTTAGATCTATTGAACTCAACATGACAAACTCCAATTACACCTACTTTTCTTCAACTATTGTAATTTTGTCTCTTTATGTCTGAATAAAACTTTATTGTGTATATGCACCATGTCTTCTTTATTCATCCACCCATCTGTTAATGGACACAGACTGATTCCCTAACATGTTCATTGTGTCTTCAGGTTTTTATTACTATGTTCTCCTTACTGTGAGGTCCCTGTTGACTGTTCTTTTTAAAAGGATTCCTTTGCATCTGTTCCCATTCCACCCACCATCATTTCTGATCTTCTTCCTTGTTTCACTTCTTCTCCTTGAATTTAATACTCTTTGGAATGCTTCATATTTTATTTATTTATCTTGTTCTGTGTTTGTCTTAAAACTATTTATCCTTAATAGAATTCTACTCGAGTATAAGATCCACAATTGCACAAATTTGTTAATTTGTCTGTCTTGATTTATGTATCTGGCCATTCTCAGAAGCAATGAGTGAAGGCTATAGGGAGAATTTGAATTGTACTTGCTTGACCCTCGTAGCTAAACTAAGCAATCAATGGTTTATTCATACACATTCTTTATTTTATATACACCAGTCTAAATACTTACCCCACCCCTACTCAAAAATGTTTTGAGATAATAAAATTGTATCATGTTGTAACTACCTAGACATGACCTGAACAAACACAATAGATATGCTTAAGTGGATGGGGGAAAGTCCAGAAGGCCTCATCCATACACAAAGAACTACAGGCAACTAAATAATACTCAGAGTAGGAGAAATAGTCTTATCAAGTGAAGAGCATACCAATTACTTATCCATACCAGTAGTCAATAGGCTGACTGGTGTTTTTATTTATTTAGTAATATATATGGAACAATAATTAATGAAAATGAGACCATAAATTTGAAAGAGAGCAAGGCGAGAGGTACATAGAAACATTTGGTGAAAGGAAAGAGGTGGAAATATATAATTACAATTTCCAAAAATAAAAGAAATAATTAAAAATCATAAATATATTATACCAATTTTATATAATATGTATGTATGTATAGAGAGATAAACATATTTTTTTAAAAACAGGTTATCAGGACACCACATGGGAGAGACTTTGAGGATCCCTTCGAAAGATGTGAGGAATATCTGAGCCCGAGGACATGTAGTAAGCCCCAGCATTCTGCAAGGACCTTACTAGTTCATTCAGCACCCTCCACAACACCAAAGCATTGTCCAAGCCCTGTGCTAAATAGAGCCTCTCTCAGGGAAAGGTAAGTGTAGCTTCTGTCTTTCCTCATCTTTTCTTTTTGAACAGAAAGATCATTTGTTCAAGGCCAGCCTGATCTGTGCTTTTCATCTTTTGAATATTTGGCAATAGAAACAGAAAACTGCATATTCATATGATGTAATTATTTATAAAATTAAATGTTGATTTTCAGGCTTACTTAAATTGTTTGGAATAGATTATATATTGTGTTTCTATTTCTCCCTAGCACAGTTCACTTGAAGTGAGTTTGTTATCCAGATCTGGGCTCTACTCCTAATTATTTAATGTAATTCTTAAAGTGAAAATCTGAATTGTGATAGGTTGTTTTAGTAAACCCCTAGTGATTTATTATTATTGATTTTCCCTAAGTATAGAAATAGCCTAGGCTGAATTTTCTGATTATTCTTAATAGTGAAGTATGCCTTGTTTTGTGGCATCTGGCTTCTCATTTACCTCCTGCCAGCAACCCAGTAGAATCTAAATCATGGGAAGAGTCAAATTCTTCCTCTGGAAATACTTACATCCCAAGTCAGAATGGTTGTTATAAATGGGCATGGAAAAAAAACCCACTATTTTTATATAAAGCTATTCTTTTCCCATTCAAAAATCAGGTTATTTAAAAACTTTTACAGAAAAATTGAAATTTGGGAGATATACTTTTAACACCTTGACTCTCACATTCCATGGTTACAGATGGCATAAAAAAGTAGCCCCTGAATTCTTAAAACATATTAAGTTCATTCACCAGACATAATTACAATGATTTTAATTAGCCATAGATACTATATCAATAGTCAGGCTGAAAACAGCTATCACGAACAAGATTATGGTTGATGCATTAAAACATTCTGTTCTAAATAGATAGATTTATCAGTTTCCTCATTAACTTTGTAAGCATTTGTCCTGGGGGGGGGGGAGGGAGAGGGAGAGAATGTGAGTATGTGTGTGATGTTGGCTTCTTGATACTGAAATGCAGAATATTTTTAATTTGTTTTTTGAGAATTTCATGCATGCATGCTACATTTACAGCATTCCCTCCCTCTCCCTCCTGAAGACTTCTCCACATCTCCCCTGCTCCCTCTTAAATTCATGACTTCTTCCTCCATAATCATTATTGTTACACACACATTTGTGTGCATACATACTAGTGTATTTAGTGTTGCTCATATGTACATATGTTTAGGCCTTGGGGTTATGTAACCTAGAGGGGCCTCTTCCCTGGAGAAATCTGATTCTCCCTCCCCTTAGTGGCCACTGATTTCCTGTAACTCTTCATCTAGAATTGGAGCCTTGGAAAATTTCCCCCATTTATGTTGGCATATTTCCCAGTACTGTCATTATACAGGTCTTGTTCATGCAACCCTATTTCTGAGATTTCATGTGTGCATCCCTTTTATGTCTAGAAGACCCTCCCTTACAAATAGGCATCCTGGTGCTCTGGCACTCAAGATCTTCCCACTCCCTTTTCTGACATACTCCCTGAGCTTAAGTGTAGGGGTTGTGTTGTAGACCAATTGGAGCCAGGTGCCTTGCTTCAGTTGTTCTCTACATTTTAACCAATTTTGATTGATGCTACTTCTAGTTCATTAGAATGCCTAAGGGGAATGGTATTGTGATATAGGAGAGCTCTCATGTGTTGTGTGTGTACCAGCACACACACACACACACACACACACACACACACACACACACACACACACGGACCTGAGTTATTTTATCTGTGTATACAATGTTAGCTCTCTGTATATTCTTAATTGAATATAGCTAAAATTAGCTGTCCAATTATATTTCAGTGGAAGATATATCTTAAGAGTAAATATAACTAACTATTTACATTCTCTCTCTTGCACCTTCTCTCAACTTTTATGAGCCCTGGTTTCACTCTGTAACCTCAGCTAACCTGGAAATTGCTATGTAGACCAGACTGGCCTAACTTTGTCTAACCTATCTTCATTTGTCTGCCTAGAGAAGAATTAGGATACTTTATTTTCATGACAAATAAATGTGGTTAAGCTTTTTGCTAAAAAAAAAATGTTATTAATATTCAACATTGCCTGTTTTACTTGATTCAGTGAAAATAGAGCACATTTAAAATACATGGTGAATTAGTTTGAACTCACCATCATGAGTTAAAATTTTATTAATGTATTATTTGTGACAAGCACTGTATTTTTCCCCACCCACCAACGTGTAACACCTCTATTCTGATGGATTTAATCTATAAAGGACATGCACCTAGTATTCAACTCATATTACTAAGAGCAAAACATTTTCTTCTGTTCAGGACTGGGTAGCCCTCTTTAAATGGATGGCAGTCTCAGGTTTGGTGTTTCTAGGTAACTAGCAATAGATTCACAAGTGTTCCCACAATCCACTGTAGTCAGTTACAAATGAAACTGATACAAATGTATATTGTATATCCCAGGCCAAATTGGAAGTTTTGTCTAGAAGTTGGATGTTAGAGACACAACTTCCTAAATTTATATATGTAGTGTTCATTAAAATTATATTTTTTCTAAGTTTGCAGTAAGATGCTAACCCTTGATCATTTTTTTTTATAAACAGATTTTAAAAACTTTATTTCTTTAGATCAATGAGTTCTTATTTTAGTCCAGGTGCTTTTTTTTCTTTTCACCTACTTAAAAAATACCTCCAGAAATTGCCATGCCATAAAATCGCTTCCATTTTGATTGTAAGTATTTCAGAAGTATCTCTAAGTATAAGTATTATAATGACTCCAAATTTGTTTTATACTTTACAGTGTTACTAAAATCAGACTTAGATATTAGCATGACTAATTAAAAGGGAATTGGTGCCCTTTTAAATCATACTTAAGTTTTTTCTTTTGTAAATCATATTAAAGATTATGAGGCAAGCATTCCTTATACCATAGCACAGACTAGTGGATCTGTTCATAGTGCTGTTGGGAGACCCTGGAGTTGCACAGTTGGATTTCAGATTTCCACAATGGGCTTCATGTACTAAAATAATTGTTCTGCCAATTCATTTGCATAGGTGAAGCTAATCTTCCTTTTATCTATGTGAGGGATTGTTTGGGATTATCTATTAAATTGATTGTCTATTGATTATGTCCTTTAAACTATATCATTTAAACCATTTACCTACTTAATAATCTGTTCTTTGTATAATAATTTAGTATTCTAATTTTGTAAATATAAGCTGAGAACAAAAAGTAATATATTAACACACTTCCTATTTCTTTATAGGGGAGTTATCAATAACACTTCAAATATATGCATTATAATTAAGGGGATCAGGACATTTTCATGATAACCTGAATAAAATAAAATAGATTAATTATACGAATGTCAAGTTTGAATTAAGGAAGAGCAGAATGAAAAGAAATAGATGTTTTATTTCTTCTCTGACATTTTAAATCCCAATACATAGACTCTAATTAAAGTTATACTTTTCTCATCTATATTTAAATACTTTATTCTTTTAAAAATATGATTCTGATGGTGGATAGTGAGGTGATAGCACCTTTGTTGAGAAGGGACCATTTTATTCCTGTTCTGAAAGAGTGGAAATGGAAATGTGAATAGGTTCTAAATATTATTTTCATTTCTTATGTATATTTTGCTTATTTCATAAAGTTGGTGGGTTGCAGCTTCCTGTTTCTTCCACATAGTTCCAGAATATATTAAATTATTAGAGAGTGAGTGCCAATTTTAAAGACATCATGCATGGAATTATTGTTCTGATGTGATTCATTTAGACATAAGTACTAAAGAGTGATGTGTCAAAATAATTTTAAAGTGATCAGATATGTAGGTATAATCTACCAAATACACGTCAAAATAATTACTAAGATTATTTTTAGACATTGTAGAAAATTGATAGGGTAGCTGAGAATAAGTGTCTGAATAAGTTATTTCTCCTCATTGTTGGCCAAAGGAAGAAATTATATTATTTTAAGCTTATAAAGTTTGGAGACAGTTTTGTTTCTTTCCTCTCTTTAAAAGTTACTCTTCTTTGTGTCCACAGATTCCACTCTGATTGGTGTTCACCTTCAAATTGTGATGAGATCCATGACCGGGTAAAAGATGTCTTGAAATCACATCAGGCTCATGCAAGACATATATGTGTTAGTTTCTAATATTTTCTCTTTATTAAAGACTTTCTAATAGGCTCCCCAAACCAGCCAAGGTGCTTACAGGTTGTGATTCTTAGTAATGGGGGAGGAAAGAACATTCTCTGATAGAATCACTGGGTTTGCTACAAGCCACATAACTAACTTCCTGCTTGGACAGATTCATACAAAATGCCTTTTGATTATTATTTTTATGTATTTTATAACTTTTATTTATTTTTTTGTTTGAGTGTTTGTGTGTGTGTATGTGTGTGTGCGTGCGCGCGCAGGTGCATACATATGCTCTGACACATGAAGTCAGAGAACAACTTTGATGGAGTCACATCATAAATTCTCTCCTTGAACCATGTGTACCCTGATTTTGTCAGGATCAGAATCAGGTGATCAGGGCTCGGAGCGAGTGCCTTTACTGGCTGAGCTGTCTTGAGGTCCTAGGGTTTTTTGTTGTTATTTCATGTTTTACTATTATACTAGATATTGAACATTGATCATCTGAACTTTAAGCATTTTTAGTCATTATTATCTTATAAAAAGTCACTGAACAGCTACTTCATAATAGTTGTTTCTAGGTTTTAATAATGTGGGAAGACTTATTTGTGATTCAGTGAAAAGATTTCCGTTTGGTGAAGGTACATTTGATTCCATAGGTAGAGGAGGAAGGAAGGGGATGTGTGGAGTACCTTTTGTTAATCAGTTGTCGAGCTGATTTACAAGTCAGTAAATATACAAAAGAAAGAAGAGCAGGTCAGGTTTTAGCTTCATTTTAGGGAAAAGCAATACAATGTTTTTCAAGATAAACAAATCCATTTATATTTGTGGTAACTTGAAGTTATTTATAACAGTATAATATTTTGTATTAGGTTTTAAAATTTTATTCATTTTAAAGAATTACTTGTCATAGTTTATATTTTTCAAGTCATATCAGTTTTCTTTTAAAAAAATAAAAATCTAGCATTTTAATGAAGATTTTTGTACCTCTTGTTTAGATTAATTAAAATTTATATTTTTTCACTTTTTGCTACTTTAGTTACTCAGTTTTAAGAACTATTCTGTTATTAATTGGCCTATTGCTCTAAGTTGCATACACTTAGAGCAATATTATTTAGGACAAATTATTTCTTTGATGACACTTCTAATAGTATTGAGATGTAAAAACATTGAACTTTTTGTATGTTTATCATCATACATGTTATTTCTACATTCTCTAATAATTTAATATTCCCTGAAATGTAGAAATAGCTTAAAAATGTACGTATTTCTACATTTCTAAAACCCAAGAAGTTATCCTTGTTCACAAAGTAACAGTTATCTGCTTTTGGTTCATATTTATCCTATTCCTCATCATATACAAGCAGTGAGAAATTGAGACTTTAAATTGGAATCCATAGTATTTCCAGCAGTATCAAATTGAAGTGCTTAGATATAATCCTACCAAAATATTTGTGGGCTGTGTGTGGTGTGAAGGGGCAAACACACATGAAAGAAGAAGAGTGAAAAGAGCAGTGTGCCAGTCTGACAGAATGCAGGATTCAGTATTTGAAATCTTGGTGAGCTTTAGACCCCATGACACCCTGATTTCACTTCTTTTTGGTGCTGAGTATGAAAACCAGAGTCCTGTGCACCACATTAGGGAGATGCTCTGCCAGTGACCTATGTTCCCAGGCCATTTGATGTTATCTTTAAATTTTTTTATTTTTATTTTATATGTAAGAGCATTTTACCTGAATGTAGTATTTATATCATGTATGTGCCTGGTGCCCAGAGAGAGAAGAAGAGGGTACTGAATACCCTGGACCTGGAGTTATGGAGGGATCTAAGCCACTGTTTGGGGGCTGGTAACTGAAGTAGGCCCTCTGTGTGAGGAGCAAGTACCTTTAACTGTTGAGCCATTTCTCCAGCTAATTTTTGATTTTGTCTTAATCAAAACTCCAGCATACTTTAAAATACCAGATGTTGACAAGCAGATTCTAAAAGACACATAGAAAAACAAAGCGACTTCTAGAATCAAAACAAGGATCAGTGAGGCGCATCAGCAAGTAAAGGAACTTGCTGCCAGATCTGCCAACCTGAGTTCAGTCCCTGGAAACTCATGTAGTTAAGGGGACAACCTACTCCTGAGAGTTTTCTTTGACTTCCATACATGTGTTATGGCACATGTGTATATGAGCACACATGTACACACATATGCAAGGCATACATGCATGTGATAAGTAAATAATACAATGAATTTAATTTTTAATAATCTCATACATGTATACAATGAAATACGATCATATATAACCTCTTATTCCCCCTCTGACTCCTCCTACTTGTCTCCAACATAACTCCTTCTAACCTCATGTCTACTCCTTAACAAAAATAACTCACTAAGTCCACTTTTATGTGTACTCTGCACGGGAGTGTGGGAAACCTGCTAGTGGCTACACCTTCCAAGAACAATGATTCTCCCTTCCCCAGCAAGTATCCACTGCCAATAGAAATTCTTCTGAAAAGAAAAAAGGTGGAAGACTTGCCATCTGGCCTTAGCAGTTTCCTGCATTGAGGACAGTGTAGCATTCACTAAAGCCACAGACGTATCAAATGAGTAGAACAGAGATTTTGCAGATTGATCTACACTAATCATGTTGCTGGTAGGAGAAAAGGGGGCCCAGCCAGTGGAGGGAGCCCCAGGAATCTCCTGTCCCTGCTCCCCAGTGCTGAGGTCACAGATGTGCCACCACTGCTGGTGTTGCTTACACTGGTGCTGGGGGTGAACTTGCATCCTCTTGCTTTCAAGGCAGGCTGTCTCCCTACCCAACACTTTGTATTTTTGTCTTGTGAACAAATGGTTCCAAATGAAAATAAAACAGAACAACTCAGACAACCCAGCAGCAACAAAAAAAGAAAATTCCCTTGCCCCATAATTCACAACATATCAAGAGACCTTGTGTATTACAATATCTTCAAAGGAAAGCATAGAGAAAATATGGACAATTTGAATTTAGCAAGGAATTTTTTTGACACGGCACAACCCATGCCAGACAAAAACAACTTAAATTGGACCTTACAAAGTTTATAAATGTTTGCCTCATGAAAAGCACTGGTAAAAGAATGAAAAGTCTTAGTCTGGGCGAAAATATTTTCAACAGGGCCTGGACTTGATCCCCAGGCCCATGTGGGGTGGAGAGGAGGAATAAGGACTAGCCAAAGCTCACACCACAAGTGATCATCATGTTCTCTTTGGTGTCATGTGATGTGAAGGATTCTCTGTGATGTTGTCACCTTAGTCTAACTTGAGAAAGGAATTGTTGAGAGACTAGAGATCAAAATACAGCTGGAAGCTAATGTACTGTACTGCTGGTAGAGTCTTAGCTTTGCTGAGTGTACCCTGGTTATGTCAGATGTTCACATTAAGAGACTCTGAATGAAAGAGGGCACTTCTGTGTGCGGCTCTGTATCATCTTTGCAACTTTTTTGTAAATTTATAATTGTGTTCCAGATTTTAAAAGGTAAAACATTATTGACAGTTTCATTTCAGCCCTCTCAGTTTTAACAAGAGCTGCTGTGATTCCAGGTTTCCTTTCCTCTCCCAGGAAGGGAATTCTTTTGCTTGCTCAGCACAGAATTCACTTTCTTCTATTTTGGCAGGATTTCTGCTTTAGTGCCTCCCTCACTCTGCAGTTTCCGGTGTTCATCATGGAGGGGGCAGTAAGTGCAGTATTGCACCCACGGAGTCTCACTGGATCTTGATCCTTAGGTCTTTCATTTTGTTTGTCTAGCACAGGGGATTATCAAACCCCTGTGATTTCGCTGTCCTCCAACTGTGGAGCTATTTAACAAAGCATAGAGTCCTGGCATTTGTTCTATGTTCAAAAGCCACGGATGCTCCCAGTAGAAAGCCAACTATGGCACCTCTTTGGGGTTATCTCCTCTGGAGAGTCTTCTCACCACAATTACAGTTGTTTGAGCAGCTTTGTGGTGCTTTTAAATAGCAGAAGAGTTAATGTAATTGGTCTACTCCATCCTATTCAGAAGGAGGAGACTTTCACTCCACTTTTTAAAATTATTTGCCTCTGACTTACTGGGATGTAAAATAATGCTGTTCATGTTGGCTTATGCTAGGCACTAATTTCAATGCAGTCCAGCAGCAAACAGAGCACAAACTTATAATTAGCCAACATTTCCTGCCTGCAAAATTCATATAGCACCCCCTCCCCAAGTAGCTGTGCGCTCTGCACAGCACTGTGCAAAGCTCAGAGGCTCTTCTCATGAAATCACATTTTCTCCCCATAAGGAGCATACAGTGTTTTAATAAACCACTGAATGAATATGAAACAGTAAAAAAGAAAACAGTGTACTACAGCATGCAATTAAGTGTATGAATAAAAAGCATAAGCATGGATTATTGTTCTCCCAGAGAAAAACTGAAATTGGCATATAGGAATAGTAAGGTTTACTAGAGGCTAGGCCCTGTGCACAAATTAGTCTATTTTTCCTTTCAATAATCTTGTAAATTAAGTATTACTAGGTAATAAGTAGTATTTCAAAGATGAGGATAACCCAGAAAGGTTAAGTGACGTATATAAGGTTACACAGCTACTGTAGATGCTTTTTAACCAGGACTGGAATTCAGGTGACATCCTTCATCTTAACCATTCCATTCTATGGTGATGAGTACTAAGTACAGCCACATACACATAAGCCCAGAGATGTGGTCAAGCTTACACATGTAAAAATATATTCCCTTAAGAGTCATAGATATATCCATGCTCAAAGGGAAGTCAGTCTGAATACAGCAAACATGGCCACTGACCTGCTTGTTGTAACAGGATTTTTTTTTTCCTTTCTGGTAAGGAAATTAATTTGGTAGCAGTGAGTGGGAAGTTGGTGTAGGGCAAGAATTAGAGTTGTGAATGAGACTTACCAAAGCAGTGTGATGGAGGAATCAATCAGAAAAGATGTGATTTGCCAGGAAATATTGTAGTTTAGATTTGATAGTTTGGAATTGAAATATACATTTAGTTGGAATTTATTGAATTGCCACTTTATGCCAGGCACTAAACTAAGTGATATTTTATGCTGGCTTTGGAACCAGACTTTTGTCAAAGATATTTCTTTAATTTCTTCATAGATGTTATGGATTTTTATATATTTAGTATATGTAGCATGCTTACAAGGACAGCCATGTAATAAGTATTTAGTAAATCTTGTTCTTTAAAATCATGCACTTCCCAACCGCTCTGGGGCTTGCAGTGCTCCATAAACTCAGACCTTATGGAGCCCAAGCAGTGGTCTGACCCCCCAGATGGACCAAACCCCACCATTGCTTTTGCATCCTTACATTCAGCACCCAGGTCCCCTCTTCTCCATACCCAAAGGAAGCCTGAAGTGGGTGCTAGAAGAGATAAACCCAGGGAGGAGAGTTGGATCAATGGCTAAAAGTGCTTGTTGCTCTTGAATATGACCTGAGTTCGATTCCCAGCACCCACATCATGGCTCACAACCATTCATAACTCCTGTTCCGGGGGATCCAACACCTTTTGACCTCCAAGGGTACCAGGCACAAAGGTACACGCATAACATACACATGTAGGAAAAGAAAAAAAAAACACTACCAACAACAACAACAACAAAACATAAGATAAAATAAATCTTAACATTTTAAAAAATGAGAGAAAGCCAAGGTAAAGGGTAAATCACCAGAAGATCCACAACGTTGTCTACTAAACCTGAGCCCTCAAAGTGGAGCTAGAGCCTGAAAAGGCCCCTGCAAAGAAGGGAGGGGAGATTCCTGAAGGGAGAAAAGGAAAGATTCATTCCCACAGAACAGAGACACCAGGCAGAGCAGGCGCAGCCAGCGGGGCGCCGCAGATGCCAAGGGGAGGGTACAGATTTCATAGCTGAACTCACGCACAGTGTAGATTGAAATACCATTTGTCAAGTTTCATAAAGATGCAGACTTTGGTTTTTTTTAAAGCTCTTTTATCACAGAACACTTCATTGTTTTTGGAGGGCGACACATGTGTCACTCAGAGAATGTCTCCCGAGCCTGCCCGATGTGTGGAAAATACCTTTCCCTGGTGGTTTTTAAAGACTCCCAGAAGGGATTCCACAGTGACACACATGGCCGCCCCTACTTACAGAATGACTTATGGTCTGGGAAGACCCAAATTCATTTTTATTTTTATTCTTTTCTCTTCTTCCACCATCAACATAGACTTAAGTCTCTTAAAACCATGGCACTCTTGGGACCTGACCCCTGAAAATACCCTGGACTCTGCAGTGGCATCATGCATAATGGTCCTCAGAAAAGCAGAGGTTCCTTTTTACAAAAGTCTGTGGACCTTCAGATGGATCAATGCCATTTTCATGGCATTTCCTGAAAGTCAGGTTCTGCTTCTGAAAAGATGTTAAACAATGTGCTAAATGTGAAATGTTAGCTCTTTCTCTAAACTATCTCTGTTCATAGTATCCCATGAAGACTTGAATCGATCCCATAGCTGCTTTCTGACTTTGGTGGTCAGTACAAGAAGGGACAGTGATGTTCTTGTACATGGTTAATGACTGACTGTTCTTGTCTTAAAATACCGTGATTATTTACACACACACACACACACACACACACACACACACACACACACACACATATATGTATAATGATGCAGGAAAATAGTTTGACTCAGGAAAAAAATCACTTATCTATAGTGTAGAGATGAGGGATGATGATGATGATAATGAAGGTTCTGGGGATGAATTCAGGCCTCATGCTCGAAGGCAGACACCATTTCTCACTGAACCGTCCCATCTCTTTTTTGGTAAGCAACTTAAGAGTAGATTTTACCAGGAATTTGTGGGATTTACATCTTTTTTAGGAATAATTTTGGTTTTGTTAACTCTCTCTTGTGTGTGTGTATAAATATGTATATGTATTTCTTCTAAATTATGTATTTGGTTTTTCTTCTATTTTTTTCTATCTAATATTTTCTCCATCTCTGGAATTGTTTTGGTGGCTGTATATGGCTGTCTGTCTATCTATCTATCTATCTATCTATCTATCTATCTATCTATCTATCTATCTATCTATCTATATGTTTCTGGTTGTAGATTTCCCTGTAAGTGCTACATTAGCTTGATCATTTAAGTTTTGATGCTATTTTTTGCTATCATTTTGTTCAGCATACTTTTTTCTTATTTCTATTGCAAGTTTTTTCTTTACCTTTGAGTTACTTAAAATTATGTTAGTCCCAAGCTCTCTTAAAAGTAGAGGTATAGAGGTTCTTTTTTGTTTCAAAAAAGTTTCAGAAGCTCCTTGTATCCACTGGAGGAGGTGGAAATATCTGCTTTCAGTGACTGTCCTTAAGTGGATGCACAGAGCTTCTGAAACTTTTGAAGTTATCAGGCAGATGCCCCGTGGTTTTCCCTTGCACACTCCTTCACAGGTGGCACACCAGCCTCCTTTGTTAATTGGGTGCCACACTAACAGGCTGTTCTGTCACTTCATTTCATTGCACTTGTTTTCTGAGGGTTTTTGGTACTGCTATTTGGGTATTTTTACATTTTTTACCTCATTATTATGTATTTTACTCCTTTGTGCAATAGAATGAATTTTAACAAAGCATACATGTGTAAAACAGCATCCAGGTCACTTGCAACATTATTGGTACCCTCAATTATTTTGAGTAATGTCTTAGGAGCCTTCTTTCTACTAAATGCCATAGTATTCTAATATATGATAATCTGTAGACTAGTTTGATGTGATTTTGAACGTTCAAAATTGCATAATATTATGATTTCATGTCTTCTTTCTTTAGCGAATCATTGCATGTGTAACATGCATGTCTTCACTTTTTTCTGTGTGGATAGATACAGCAAATTATGCTCCACAAGCAAATTCTTAGAATCTAGATATGTTCATTCATTTACATGTTATCTATGGGCACAGTAGCAGAAGTGAGAATTGACATTTCACAAAGGATACCACAGCCAGTCTACTGTATTTCTAGTTTGAGACTAATGCACATGTACTATTTTACCTAGTGTTGTGTATGTCTTTTGATGAACAAGCACTAATTTGAAATGTAACTAAGAAGGACTTAATGGGGGCGGGGGACAAGAAATTTGGGTATTCATGTGTTGAATACAGTATTAAATGTGCATTCATATGTATAAATAAAGATATATGTACACATACATATAAATATTTGTATATGGAGAAAGAGAGAAAATAAATGAGAAAACAGGAGCAGAGGAGAGGGGAAGGGAGGGATCTTGGGGATGAGATACACTTAACATGAACTTCATTTATCTTTCACATACACTTAATATACCTAACACCTAAAGATTATTATAAAAAAAAAAAGTAAGCCCTTTTAAAATCTTACCTCTATTTTGATTTGATCCATTTTATGAGGTCAGTGTAGAATTTTCCATTTTTGATGTCTTTGTTGACACTCAAATAATTTGAATATTGAAGCATTTTGAACTTGGATTAGGGATACTTAATTTACAATGCTTTTTGATTCTAGATTCCTAAGATTTTCTTCATCCTTGTTTTAAAAGATGTGAGGATAGGTGTTAAGCCAGCTGAGTATGTTCATTCAGGACTTACTTAGGAGTCCTAGTCCACTGTCTCTTCAAGTATGTGTTAGAAGAATTTCTTTATTTTTACCATTTGAATGTGGAATTATACTTTTAGATCTTTTGATTTTGCCTCACAAGTATCTTGAAATATTTTTTAAAGTTTTAATATTATTTTATTATTTTCAATATATGAGTGTTTTGCCTGCATGTCTGTGTACCATTATGTGCTGGTGCCTGCTGAATCCAGAATGAGATATCAGACCCCCAGGAACTGGAGTTTCAGACACTTGTGAGCCACAATGTGGGGGTGCGGAGAACAAAACCTTGGTCTTCTGAAGGAGCTGGGTCCTCTTAACTGCTGAGGCATCTCTCCAGACCTGGATTCTTCGTATTTGTCATTCTGCTTGCTTTTCTTATGGCTATTTATTTTGAAACTTAATTTTGATTATTACTAATCTAATGTGCTGTCACACCTACCTATCAAGTTGCTTATTTCAGCAACTATATTTTTAGTTCTAAAACCTTTCATTCATCTTCATGGACTCATGCCTGAAATTCATTAAATGCATGTCTAGTTGTTCAACTTTCCATCAATTTTCTTAATCATGTTGTATCAATCACAAATAATTTAAAGTGCATGTCTCCTAAAATTCAATATTTTGTATGTGTTTGTATTTGTGTCTTTGTCTTTTTTACTTCTTTATATGTTTAAAATGCTTTTGGCTTTCTACATGAAGAAAGGGTTTCCTTTTTCTTTCCCAGGCATGTGGCATTAAAGGTTAATAACTAATCCAAAAGAGAGAGGCCTGATTTCAGGCTATACTGAGTTTTGATAAATCTCAGTTTATCTTTACTCAGAGTCCTGAGTTCAGCTCTCACTTGTGGCATTAGCCCTCACTTCAAACACAACCTTTAGGCCTTTACCATAGACCAAGGCATTTATTTCCTGTTTGTCAGATGTGGTGAACTGACATTTGATTATTTAAGAGAAATATGTACTCAAAGGACACTTGGCTTCAGAGAACAGAAGGATTAGTTCTTTACATTTCCATACTAGAAAGTTATTTACATGGCAGTGTTTCAGTGAGTGTTGCTCTGTATATGTGACAGTGGGCCACAGAGAGTATGTCACCTGGTAATGTCGTAACTATTTTAATTTAAGTATACACACTAAGCTAATGGTGCATTTCTCAAGATAATGCTAAGTGACACATGACTATACTTGTGTCCCCTCTGTCTGCTTATTTTGACACCTTTTGAAAGGCTGGTTTAGTATTTTCCATCTTCTCTATTTGGCAGCTGCCTTGACTGAGGACAGGCGGACTGCTCTTGGAAGTCAGGTGTCATTGGTCATATGCTCCTTGCAAATAGTTGGGTATCAGTTCACCTTCCTGTTCAGGACTTCAGTGCTTTCTATCAGTCTTTCTGGTGAACGTTTCTTTTAGGTGCCATGATTATAGGGCATGTTTTCTTTGATATTCAGACATGTTGGGGTTATCTTATCTGTCACTAGCCTGCCCAGCTTCAGAAGTCAGCAGATGCATTCACATTTGTCCCTATGTTTGAAGACTTTCTAGGCTTCAATTTTAATTCTTTATGCTTATGGGATTCATAAAACATTCTGCTTACCCTTCACAGCTGTAGAAATTAGTCTTTGTTTCCATAGCCAGGGCTGGATTTTTATCCTAGCTAGTCAGTGTCCGTAGTTTATCAGCAGTTCCCATGGGGACGCTGAAGTGTCGGCAGTACTTCGAGGGACTTGTTTTGTTTCTTGTGTGTGCAGTGCCTCTTGACCTTGTAGATGACCCCATCTCTAAACACTGTTAGACTGAGAAGACTGTACTCTGCATTCCAGATTTTTTGGCTAAGATTTATTCCATGATGTCCCAGGAAGCTTTGTGAGTCAATGCATGCCATGATTCGGAAACTGATTGGATTTATAAGACGTTAAAGTATTTAAATTTCATCTTCTACTCTTGTACAATCATGAAAAGCCTTTGTGGCTTCTCTGTGCCTCGCACTGACCTTTCTTCAAACATTAGCTGTGGTCCTCAGCCTCTAGTCCATGCACAAATTTTCAAATGCTTAACAAAAATAGAGGTGTACACTGTAAGTCCACTTTTGAAAGGATTGCCTCTCTGATAGCTGAACATCTGTAATCTTCATTAGGTTTCCTCCTAATATCCTAAAAGTATTTTTTTCAGCTTTCCTCGTTTGTAATACAAGTAGCTGTTTACTATTAATTCTCCCATCTAACACCAAAACAATCTCTGTATGTTTTTATGAGGGGGTTTGTGTCTCTTTGTGTTTTTCTATTGCTACCACATATTATCATAACTTATTGGCTCAAATTGATCATATAATATTTCTGTAGACTAGAGGTCTGACAAAGGGTAATACCCGACTAAATTCTAGGTAGCTCTTCTATGCCTGTCTCCCTTCCCCCATCTGAGTCATAGGTGCTCTATCTTTAAATGGTCTTTCTGAGCACTCTTTCTAGTCAGATCCATCTGGCTGCCTGTGTATACATGAGATGATTATTCCTATTCGTAGTCTGAAACAAGAAGAGAGTTATGTGGTAATGCAGTCTGTTTTGTTTCTTGAGTCAGAATTACCTATCAGGCTGTCCTTGATCCAGATGGGCAGTGTTCTCTGTGAGTGGTGTTAGTTATGTGTTCTTACCCCCCTTAAGACAACCTTTCCATTTATTTCTTCACTTGTTAGTCTTTCTGACCTGACTGTATGCCAGTCAA
This sequence comes from Peromyscus maniculatus bairdii, assembly GCF_049852395.1. NCBI lineage: Eukaryota > Metazoa > Chordata > Mammalia > Rodentia > Cricetidae > Peromyscus > Peromyscus maniculatus. The sequence continues at coordinate 132,570,472 of NC_134853.1, forward strand.
GAATAAGACCCAATGGAAAGTTTGAAAATAAATGATTAAATACTTATCATTTAGGTTCTAAATAAAAGAAAACTGTTTTAATAGTCAACAAAAATGTTAAAGAGCAAAGAACATGCCAGTAGAAATATATGGAATTATTCATAATGGTAAGACCCAAAAGTCTTGACAACTAAAATTGTATGTACATTTTCCAAAATGTTTTAGCTTGATTATTTATTATTGACTGGCACTTGACAGTGCATGTGTCCTTTGCTGATGCATTTTTTGCTGTCAGCAAATTAAAAAAAAATTTTCTTCACAATCAGTGTTGATGTGTTTTCTTACCTGAAGTGGATGGGCCCTTCTTCTATCAATGCTATTCCTTTGTTTCTCTTCCCTGCTCTCTTTACCTGTGTCTGTTGACTAAGGAGTAAGTGGTGATGGCTAAGATTAGAACAGTGCTTAATATGATATTACAGAAAACACATGTCAACTTACAGCTTGCAAAACTAGCTCAGATGACCTCCTGTTTCTAATGCCTTTGTGTATATTTAGTAGAAGTTAAGAATGGGAACTTTGGCTACATATGCTTATAACAATTAACTCACATTTCAGTTTTTCCTTTTGTGGTTTATTATTTTGGCTTATCATTATCAGTAAATCATTTCCTTTGTAAGTCATGGGTATGTATAATTTTCTCAAGCATTGTACTTTATGTCTCAGAAGGCAAGAATAATCTTTTTGGAGTTCATATAAAATATATATGGCTTTATTAATTTACATAACTTGATATATCCACTACCATTTTTCCTTGTTCAGAAAATATTTACTGAATGGCTAGTCTTCACTAACCAGTACTAACCAAATTATAATAAAAATAATGTGCTGTTTTGAAAACATAAATACAAGTAATATTATACAGATTGAGTGGGTTATATTTAAGAATATATATGCATATATATGTATGCATGTAGCAATAATTAATGAAAAAAAGAGACCATAGTTTTGAAAGTGAGCAAGGTGGGATATGTGGGAGGATTTGGAGGGAAGAAAGGGAAAGGGAAATGATATAATTTTATTATATCCCCCAAATAAGAGAAATAATTTAAAAATGTTATTGAGAACTAATGCATTCTCAACAGTTTGTTTCTGTCCTCAGATGTCTAAGCACTTGATTCTTGATTCATTCTCTTATAGTGAGGAAAGAAAGGCACATTTCCCACAGAATCATAACCATCATATTGAAAGCAATGAAAAAAATAATTAATGGAAATCTTTTAATTTTTCAGGATGAGAGAGACCCAGAAAAAGAGGAAGAACTGGAACTGAAAAGAGGTCTTTTATATAGAGACTCTGCCTATGACAGTGACCCTGAATATAGGTACGGACTTGCTTCTGTATGCAGAGATCTTTCTTATAGATAGCATAAAAATGACCCATTTATCTTTTTTCTAGATTTTAAACCTAACTTTATTCTTAAAATTATAGATATGTGTGTCTGTATGTGGATATGTGTATGTGAGTGCAGATGCCTGTGGAGCTTGGAGACATGGGATCTTTCTGGAGCTGGAGTTATTGTCTGTTAACCACCACCCCCCCGCAATGTGGATATTTGAAACTGAACTTGGTTCCTCTGCAAAAGCAGTAGGCACTGTTAACCAATGAGCCATCTCCAGCCCAGTTACTTTTTTTTCTTACTGGAGCTTTTGGATAAAAACACACCTAAGAGATAGGGGGATGACTTAGGAAAGTGCTTGCAGAGCAAGCATGAGGACTGAGTTTCCACTCCCCAATACCCATGCTGGGGGTGGAAGACAAGCAGCTGTACACTTCCACCCCTTGATATATCCACTACCAATAAGTCCCATGAGGAGTCATGGGACTTTATTGACCAGGCAATGTGGCTGAATTGGCCAACTCTAGATTCAGTGCAAGACCCTATCTCAAAAAATAAGGTGTAGGATAATTGAGAAAAACACCAAACATTGACTTCTGCCTCTATACACACATGCTCATCTATTTGCACACATGTACACATGCACACATGCACATACACACACACATGAATAGCCAACTCACAATGATGCTTTTCCTCCTATTTAGGTTTGACTGCCCAGCATATTCATGTGTTTCATGATACATTTGTCCTAAACTAAAAATAGTTTCCAAAATTAGATAAGTAAATCTTTTCAAAATAATGTAAAAAAAAATCTGTTGTCCTAAAATTTAAGGGATATTAGTAATAAAACTATCTTTGAAAGATTATACTAGTAGATTTCATTTTTAAAGTTCTGTGCCAATGGTCATGAGATGCAGAATTAAAAACTGTGAATCTTGGGTAGTTAAAACTATTGCTGCTCTACCATGGAGTACTGTATGAATTTTTCATCATGAAATTCCTTAGAGACTTACATAGATGCTCCATGAAGTGGAATTTTTTTTCTAGCTGGAGTTTGCACCAAAATGGTAACCATGGCTGGAACCTCTATGAACATGTGAGGGCACAGCATGAGTGTGATCTCCTTTCCCAAAGTCATTGCCTCCCAAATCAAGAGATAGCCTGGGCTTCTTATGAACGTGGATTGACTATTGTAGATGGATTTGAAAGAGAAACACTAAAAAAAGAAAAAGAAAGGTTCAGAGAGCACACAATTTATGCAAAGTTTTTTTCTCTTCTTGGTTGTTATTTTTTAAAATGTCTCTTCCCTAGATTGCTATACCAACTAATGTTTTGTTAATTTGACACACGCTAGAGTCACCCGAGAGGAGGGAACCTCAATTGAGAAAATGCCTCCATAAGATTAGCCTGTAGGCAAGCCTGTGGGATGTTTTCTTAATTAGTGATTGATGTGGGAGGGCCCAGCATTGTCCTTTGTGAGTGGTGCCACTCCTGGGCTGATGGTCCTGGTGTGTATGAAAAAGAAGTCTGAGCAAGCTATGTGGAGCAAGCCAGTAAGCAGCACCCCCCGCCCTTTCTGCTTAGCCTCTGCTTCAGCCCCTGCTCCCAGGTTCCTGTCCTGTTTTAGTTCTTGCCCTGACTTCCCACACTAATGGACTATTACTAGAAGTGTAAAATGAAATAAACCCTTTCCTTTCCAAAGTGTTTTGGCCATGGTCATTATCACAACAATAGAAACCCTAACTAATAAAATTGTTTTATAAATTACCACCCTAGTTTTGACAGGTAAATCAATATAATTCTGGGTTGGGCAAGAAATAAGAAGTAAGTTTGAAGTTGGAAAGTGTCTGATCTTTGAAGTTGTATAAATAATAATTGTCTTGTTGTTTCGTAGAAATATAGATTTCCACCTGATAACTCCAAAGGTTGTGGTTTCTGCATGGAGATAAAGCCAAAACTGTGCATTAATAAAAGTCCTGGAGGGTTCTGATACAGGGAGTGTGAGAATAACACTTTGACAAACACCGTTCTTGACTTGAAGTTTCCCATAAACAGTGATTCTTGTTTTTGTTTATCAGTGTCAATAGTTAACACTATTTGTGTTAATTTATTGTTGTGTTAACCCTTAGAAGCTTTAAATAAGAGGTGAGCAGCTCCTAAAAAAATTCTGTGCTCATTTTTGGTGTCCCTTCACAGCATTTACCATGTATGTACATCCTTGGACCAACAGGATGGGTGCACAGGCCTTCAGAATCGGTCACAGAGTGGTTTTGAATATTTTGCCCTGGAAGCTGCTCCTCAAGTGATCAGGATGTTGTTTTAGTTTTCTCCAATTCATGTGCTTCCTGTTAAGTGGGACTGAGAGGCAGGCACCTTCTCACAGCAAGTCATGAAAGCTTTTTTCTTGTTACAGAATCCCCAGGGAAGAAAAATAGCTAGTCTGCAGTACACTTGTCTGCACAGATTTTTGGCTAATGCTTGAAAGAAGGATGGCAACATAGCATCTTCTCCCTCCATTTATTGACTATGTTTAAGAGAACTCTGCCACTGAGTACCTCCCAGAGTGTGGTTCATATTAGTAGTATTAACATCTGCTTAGAGATCCAAAGTCTCAAGGCCCCACATGAGGTATATTCTATTGGAAACTTGGGGAGTGGCCAAGCAACCTGAATTACAGTAATGACTCTGGTGCATATTAAAGTGTGAGAAACATTTCCAAATCTTATTGGTCCTTACAATGGTTTGTACGACTTCCCTTTAAAATGGCTTCTTTTATTGTTTTATTAATGAAAAATGGCCAGGAGTCACATATTAGGGTAAAACCTGATATATCCACAGAGCAAAGGAGAAAACAATCAGCGACCTCTACTCTCCATGGTTCCCCAATCAAAAGGGCTGCCCATCTCCTTTGGCACCTCCTTATTCATCTTATGTGTCCACCTATCTCCTCTTAATCCTCAGGAAAACTCTGTTGTCCACTTTGGCCAGCAGACTGTGGACCCTGCCTTCCGAACCAAGGCCTGACTCTACTGGCAGTCTTGGAGCAACAATATAAACAAATGTCTAGCAACTCACCTTTGCATAGTGTCTTTAAAGCAATGTTATCAGACTACAATATAATCTCTCCCTGTTATCTGTTCTAAAACCCAAGACTAAATCTTTTCTCCTTCCTACCATTCATCCAGCCAGCCACCCAGCCTCTAGAACATATGCCACATGCTCAGAACTTTTTTGCATGTTTTATTTGTTGAGGTTTTTGCTTGATAGAAACCATTATTGAGTTTTATGACAAACAGTTCATATCTTATAATCTAAAATACTTATAATCATATAGACTCTAATATTGCAACTTTAAAGTGCTAAGCATGCTAGTGTCTTAAAATCTTTCTCAATTCTGATTCTTTAGTTATAAGTAGTACATTATATTTTATTACTTACGTAATATACTACTTTTCTGTTCCCGTGATAAAACAACACAATTAAAGAAACTTACAGAAGAAAGAATTTATTTGGGCTTATGGTTCCAGAGGGTTAAGAGTCATCATGGTAGGAAAGCATGGTGTCAATAGACAGGCAGGCATGGCAGCTAGAGCAGGAAGCTGAGCACTCACATCCTCAAGCATGAAGCAGAGAGAGAGAGAGCAGACTGGACATAGTCAGATTGTACTCTTAAAGCTTACCCTCAGTAACATCCTTCCTTCAGGAAGCTTGCACCATCTAAACCTCTCCAAATAGTGCCCCCAGCTGGGATAGCAGTTCCAATGCCAGATATTCTGGGGGACATTTCTCATCCAAACTACATGCCTCTTAAAATTACTGTTGTTTGCTTAATGTATCCATCTTCAGAGCTCCATTTTATATAAATGTGTTTATTATGTATGTATGTGTGTATATAACTATGTTATTTTACCAGAAGGCTGTTCATGAGAACTGAGTCATAAGCTATGTGTAAAATACTAGTCATCTGACCCTTCATTTGAACTGACAAAAAAAAAAAAAAACCCTCTAGGCTTCAAATGGTTTACATCCCTTTTCTAAATTAATCACCAGTAATCCTTTTGTTTTTTAATCCATTCTAAATTTCCTAAAATATTCCTTTTATGTATATATTATAGGCTTCAATAAAACATGCATATAAATTTATAAGTTTATACATTAATAGATAGGCTTTGAAACTGATTAGTTTTGTTATCTTTGCCTGTGTTCTTATTTTGTCATTTCTCTGCATAGCAATGTCACAGTTCAATAAAGAGCTGTCTATTCAAGTAAATAGTCATAAGTTGTTGGAAATATGTGCTACATTTAAAACAATAACATCATTCCTGCTTTGAAGCTAGTTGATACAGTATTTTATAACATATAGCAAGACTTTATTAAATGATTTGTGAACAAGTGCTGGAGATATTATTGGTAAAATGAGAAGTGAAGCTTTTTAAAAAGCCCATTTCTATGTTATGATTTTTAGTGCCATACACACATTTGAATCTTAGTAATACACAGCAATGTAAAAAAAAATTCAGTTGTTCACAATTAGAGATTCTAGAATATCTAGAAGTAAAAATACTGTGTTTAGGATTCTGATGTTTGTGTTTGCACCTCTCCATAAACTTCATGTTAAGACTCATTGTGCTCAGATCCGTATTTTATAATTTGGACTTTTACTTGTTTTATTTGCTTTAAATTTTTGGGAATTCCATATGTACATATAATGTGTTTTGGACAAACCCACCTCATTCCTCCCCATTCCCCATCCCACCACCACTTTTCCTTAACAACATTATGTGCTCTGGTTTATAAAACCACTGAGTCCCCTTAGTGATAATTTGTATGTTCAGTGTTCAGGGGTGTGGGACCATATACTGGAGCAATTTTAGCCTCTCAGGAGGCAATACCCTGAAGACAACTTTATTTCCCTCTCCGACAGCCACACATTGTTAATAGGTGGGATCCATGAGCACCCCTCATCCATGCTGGAATTTTAGCTGTCCTGATCTGGTATAAGACTCATGCAGGCAGTTATAACTGCTGTGAGTTCCTGGTGTAATGACTCTGTCATGTCTGGCAAATTCTGTTTCACTGTGGACCTTTACCTACTACCTCTGGATCTGATAATCTGTGGCTTCTTCTACAGTGATCCCTGAGTGTGGGGAAGAAGTGTGAGACAGATGCCCCATTTAGAGCCAAGCACCCCCAAAGTGTCTTATTTTCTGCATGGTGACCAGTTGTGGACCTCTATATTCATGTCCATATACTACAAAAAGAAGGTTCTCTGATAGAGGTTGAAAATGCACTAATCTATATGTATAATGATAGGAACTTAAAGGGCCATTTATTACTATGTCCATTCAGCAGGATAATAGCATTAAGCTCTCTCCTAGGGAATATGATCTGTTTAGCCATATATCATGGCCCAATCAATAGTACCAGGTAGGAGTTTAAACTTGGAGAGTTTTAAGTCCAATAAGAAAGTGGTTGGATTCTCCCATAATATTCATTTGTGCCCCTATTACATGAGTGGCCATATCTTGTCAGGCTAGTCCTTATTATAACTCATAGTTGAATAACACTATTGGTCACTGTACTCACCAAAAAGTGTGCACAGAACCTTCCAGCAATATGAAAGCTAGTAAGGATGAATTTTTTTGGTCAGTACCAGCCTGATTTCTCCATGTCCTATGACCCAGGTATGTGGTGTCTGCAGCAATTGGGTCTTACATTAAGTTTTAGAAATACCTAAGCGCAATAGTGATGCCCTGTAATATTTTGAGGAGGGAAATTGGCAGGGAGGGAGTTCTGAACACACTCAAAAAGAGATAATCCATATCTGGCACTGGGCTTTTTGTCTGACAGCCTGGGTGTTTGAGAAAGGCATTCTGCCACCCCTGTTATAGAGTAACTGCCCCAAACTCCTAATAAGCATCTATAATAATAGATCTCAATATATCATTTTCAAAGGTCTTTAGTGTTGTTATCCTCCATGAATTTCTCAGCCCTCTTCTACTCTACCTCATTTAACCCTTCCCATATCATTATTGAGCTTCACTCTTCATACCATGTCCTTTCTATCCCAATTCCCTAGAACCCCACCCCCATGGCCCCTTACTAGTTTCCTACCATATCTGGGTACTCTAATTTAGCACATATATCTGAAGATTCAAAGCTAGCACCTCTGTATAAGAGAGAATGCTTGTCTTACTGGGTCAGGACTGTTATACTCAGAATGTATTTTTCTAGTTCCATCCTTTTACCTATGAATTTATAATTTCATTTTCCTATGTAGGTTAATTTTCCATTGTGTGTATTCATGGCATTTTAATTAGCCATCATCATTTGATGGTCATCAAGGCTGTTTCCATTTTATTGCTTTTGTGTGAATAGAACAGCAATGAATATAGAAAAGGACTATTCCTGTAATATGACGTCTTTTGGGAATTTGTTTGGGAGTTGTATAGCTGGATCAGACAGTAGATGTATTTCTCTCTATCTGAGGAATGTCCACACTGAATTCCTTAGTGCCTGCACCAGTTTGTATCCCCACCAGCAGTGAACAAGTGTTCCCTATCCCAACATCCATACCAGCATTTGTTGTCTTTTTTAAAAGTCTTATCAATACTGACTGGGCTAAGATAAAATCTCAAAGTAGTTTTAATTTGCATTCCCTGATGGGTAAGATGTTGAACATTAAAACAAACAAAAAATGCTTCTTAGCCATTTTTATTTCTTTTGAGACCCTTCTGTTTAATGCCATGCCCCAATTTTGTTTTGTTGTAAGTTTTTGTTGTTGTTCTGTACACTAACCCTCTGTCAGATATATAGCTCATGAGGATTTTTTTTCAACTCTATAGGTGATCATCACTGGAATGGTTGTGTCCTTTATACATATTTTTTTTTATTTGCGTGACATCCTATTTGTCACTTAGTGGCTTTAATGCCTGTTCCTGAAAGTTAAAGAGCTTTCCCTACTTTCTAACTGGTTCAGTGTATTAGTTCTCAGGTTGATGTTTTTGATCCATTTGGAGTTGCTTTAGGCAGAGTGGAGATGAGGATGTAGTTTCATTCTTCTACATTTAGCTATCCAGCTTGATTGAGACTATTTGCTGAAAAGGTTGTTTTCTTTGGCCTCTTTGTCAAAGTTAAGGTGGGTCTAAAGTGTGGCTCTGTGTTTGGGTCTTCAGTTCTATGCCATCAATCGGTGTGTCTTTCTACGTCAGTACCATACTCTTTTTATTACCATGGTAACGTCTCCAGCAGTGTTTTCATTGTTGAGGATTGTTTTGGTAATCCTGGGCCTTTTGTGTTTTCATATGAATTTTGATATTGTTTTCTGTGAAGAATTGAATTGGACTTTTGATGGAGACTGCATTGAATTTATAGATGACTTTTGGTAGGTTGGCCACTTTCACAACATTAATATTACCAATCCATAGCATGGGAGATCTTTTAATCTTCTGGCATATTCTTCAGTTTCTTTCTGTGGTGTCTTGAAATTCTTATTGTTCAAGTCTTTTACTTCCTCAATTAGATTTATTCCAAGATATTTTATTTTGAGGCTATTGGGAATGGGATTGTTTGCCTCTTTTATTCTTCAGTATGTTTGCCCTTGGTATATAGGAAAGCCTACTGGGTTTTATATGTTGATTTTTGTATCCTGCTACTTTGCTGAATGTGTTTATCATCTGTAGAAGATTTTTGGTGGTCTTTTATGTATAAAATTACATTATTTTGCAATTTGGGATACTCTGATTTCTTCATTTACTATTTATGTCCCTTATGTGCCCACTGAGGATGTGGGCACATAGACTTCCAGAACTATTTACACAGGTTTGAGTACAGGCAATTTTTTCCACTGATGTGTTTGTCTGTGATTTCCCTGTATATGACTCAAGTGGTAAAAAACAGTGTTTTAAGTGACAACAGGGGTTATATTGGGAGAAAAATTGTATGAAAAACTTTATATGAAATTGTCTTGTGCAAAGCTAATAACAGAAATGTGCTGGTTGTGTCAAAATAGTAGTTATGAGATTTGGCAAAGGTTTTTGAAGCTTATACTGTTATGTTTTTAAACAATACCTTATTCTTTGACAATTTTGTGTATTTGTACAATGTATTTTTTAAAATCATTTCTATCCACCATTAACCTCCTTCCAGCTTCTCCTGGTAGCTCCCATCCCATTTTCCTCCATTTATTCTTTTTGTTACTAATAATGCTCCAGTTCCTATTAGTGCAGCCCATATGTGCATGGCTATGAGACTGTACACTGGTGCAAGGACAACATACCAACAGCCATGTCCTCAAAGGAGAGTGACTCTCTCACACAGCATCCTCCAGTTGCTAGGAAGTCCTCTGCAAAGGGTGGAGCATCGAGGCCCTATCCTGATCAGTGCTGGAATGCTGACTGGCTGAATCTGGTCAGGTCTTGTTTATGTAACCACAATTGATATGAGATGACATGTCCAACAGCCATAACATGTCTCCCAAATCAGCATTTCTCAGCTCTCCTCTCCATCCAACTATAGATGCTTCCTGCCCTGTCACTTGTGATGTTCCTTGAGCCTTGGACGTGGGGGAGGTTGATAAAGATGGCCCACCTACTGCTAAGCACTCACAGTTTCTTATTCTTAGTACTTTGACCTGTGCACTAACCACTACCCACGGCAAAAAATCATCTCTGACCAAAGCTAAGAGCAACAGAGATCTATGAGTATAAGCATAAATATTTGGAAGGCAGTTTGGCAGCACAACCATGTAGCAAAAGAGTAACAGTAGATTTCTCCTTGGGCCTATGACCTCCCTGGTTATGGACTTTTATAAGGTCTGCAGTACCACACATGAATTTCTTTCTGTGGAGGGGGCCTAATTTCTAATGAGAAAGCAGTTATTTCCCTCCATAACCATCATGCCCTTATTGTACCAGTGGGCACATCTTTCCATGCAGATTAGTATTGTTAGCATGCAGTGCCCAATGCTGGCCGAGACATTGGTGTTTTTTCTCCCCTCGAAGCCTGCCTAGCACCTTGTGTATGTAACCAAACCATCAGATAAGGGTTGCTTAGTCAGCTAAAGTAGGTTTGCTGATATCCTGAGTCTTACTATTTTCTTATGGTGGGCATCCAAGAGCAATAGCCTATGTTGGTCTGGGTGCCTCTGAGGCCTCTGTGACTAGTAACTTGTAGGGAGATTCCTTTCTCTGACATTTTCATTTAATAATTTATGTACTATACTTCTGTTCAAACTCATATATATATATTATGTTTTTGATTATATATATATATATATATATATATATATATATATATGTATGTATATATAAATGGGGTGGGTTTCTTGGGCCAATTTTCTATCTCCAAGTCACTGGGATTACAGACATGAACCACTATGTTTGACTTTCACTAAATATTAATTTCTCATCTGTGTAAAGTGTTGTGAGCTTGGTGATACACATATAGAAAATATTTAACTCAATGCGTTGTAATCACATCTTTGTCCTGGGTAAATACTGTACCATGTACTTTGTATGAATTCTTTTGAATTGTACAAAAGCAATTATATAAAAATATAATAATGGAAGATTAAACTAAAGTTAATTACCCAAGAACTTACAAAGGATTCTGGATTTAGAGGCTCTGTCCTTACCCTGACCATACCACAGTATCTGTGCTATTTTTGTTTTGTTTTTGCTACAAGGTCTCACTATGTAAGACATTGCTAACCCAGGCTAGCCTCAAACTCACAGAGATCTGCCTGCCTCTGTCTCTTGAGTTCTGGGATTAAAAGTCTGTGCCACTATGCCTGGGTTTTGTGCTACTTTTACCTTGCTGCACCCCTTTCTAATTTCCAAGCTCCTTTAAAACTCTAACACAGTTTTTTTTTATCTTCATGGGTTCACATGAAGAGGTTAACTTCCCTTGTAGAGAGTCCATCTTTAAAGGCAAAAGCCTCATTGTATTTTATTTCTCACAGCCATAACAGAGTATCATGCGTCCATAAAGTACTCAGTAAATATTTGAACTCACAGTAATACCTCAAACTTCAATGTATTGTTGTTTTAACCTTTTTCAAAAACGATCTTTTCTTGTAGCTCCTTCCAGCGGCCACGTGGCTCTCTCCATTTGGATGATGGCGAATACTGGCCCAACAGAGCAGGCTCTTTTAAGGGGAAATCCCACCGACCCGTCTTTGAGAACAGCATGGACAAGATGTACAGGAACTTATACAAAAAGGCCTGTAGTTCTGTTTCTCATACACAGGAAAGCTTCTGAGACCATCCAAATAACTTGTATGAGTCAACCTCTCAATGAAAGCGTTTGATGTGATCTGTATTTGTATGCCTTTCTTTAAAACAGGTGTTCACTGAATAACAATTAGACTTGAACCCAGTAAATTCCTTCAAATGGTAAATTATCACAGTCTAGCCTTTATTAGAGAAGAATGTGCTGTTTCCAATGTCAAAACTCTGCAACACAGTTACTCCCAATTTGTGACAAGGCTATTCTGCCACATGTGCTCCTATCATCACTGACAAACTGAAGAATAGGTTCTTTCTAGAATGTTCTTCCATTTTTATTCCCTTTTAACTTTCTTTTCACCTACTTGGCTGGTTATCTTATTTGGGTAAGATTTAATTAATATCAGCTCCCTATTATCAGTAATGAGCAGAAGGATGTTCTCTGCAGAAATGAATTTCAAGAATTTAAACCTGTTTTAATCAATATTATCTATTTTTTCCCCTCTAGGAAAGGCTATTGTATTTCTTAGGTCCTAAAAACTAGCTTTCTTTGTAAAATGTACACACGCATTCACTCCTTCTCTGGAAGACTAGCTGACTTATCTGAATGTCTAACCGATCAGTTTACTTGAAGAGACCATGGATGATTCAAAATGTAGCTAATATTTTAGTGTTGAATTATTTGCAATATTTTCTTCTAGGGAAAGACATTTTGATGCAAACATAATAAATAAAGCATCCTGTGTTGGTAAGCTTGTAGAAACTAAAAATAAACAAAAATAAAAGAAATATATTGTAATTTTACCTCTGGTATTTTCATAGATATCACATCACCAGGCAACTAGCATTCATACTTTAAAGGGACCATGGAGGGATTAAAATAGCTCAGAAGCTGTCTTCCAGTAGACACTCATAAACCTAGTGGTGGATTAATAAAATGTGTGTTTCCCCATGCCTCACATACCCATGAAAAGTGACTTTGAAAGTGCAAAGAAATTGATTACCATTTTACCAGAATGAAGGGGAGATAAAGGGGAAGTAAGAAGTGAAACTGCTGGAAGCTTGAGGACTTGACTACAAGGGAATTTTGTTTTGTTGACTCCACCATTCACTAATTCTATTTTTTTTATTTTAAAAGGAAAAAAAACCCTTTGACTTGCACTCCATTTCAATCTGACATTAAATTATGACTTTAGATGACAACCTTTATATCATAATAGAACTTTTAAACATGTCAAAGCATTTCAGTTTGGCAATATGTACTATATCAAAATGAGCATCATGAGTAAGAGCATAGGTCTTGGATTCCATCTCATCTCTATTTTCTAGCTGAGTCTCTTGAATTCTGTTTTCTCAGCTGCTACAGGAAGAATGTGGAGTAGTCTCCAAACCATGTCCTGTAGATGAGAACCAACATTCTATGAAATGAGTGTAGGAACATAGACCTAATATCTTATTGCTTGTGTCTGCTTACTACACACACACACACACACACACACACACACACACACACACACACACACACACCCTCAGAGAGCTGTTGGTAGAAGGCTAGGAATGGACAGTGTTGCAGATGTGGGAACAGTATTGGTAAGCTGGCCCTCGGCATAGCTTCCCACTGTCTTTTCAAAGAGCCATATATATATATATATATATATATATATATATATATATATATATATATATAATTTTTTTTTCAGAAATATGCACTTCCATTGTTTTATAGTATGCCTTGTGTTTTTACTTTTCTGCTCATTGCCTGGCAAGCCAAGATTCTCAGGGCTCTTGCTCACTTATATCTTTTTTTATTTTCACTGATAGTAGATTCTTTTTGATTCCTTGGGAATCCAGGCCACTATGGACAGGGAAGTAGGTAGGCTAACTGCCGATCTTCACCTCTTCCTTCTCCAAATCTATTTCCTCAGTCTCATCCCAGCTCCGTAGCAGACCTCCTTCTGCACATCAGTTACCCTACTCCCATCCCAACCTCTAGTCAATTACACAGATCTTCCCATCCAAACTTCCCCTACCTCATCCCATTATCCCAGTCCCCAACTCCAGTAGTCATTCCCAACCCACAGGCCACTCAGGTCAGGAAAGCAGGTAGGCTAACTGTGGATATTCACTTTTCCCTCCGTTCCTCCAAATCCAATCTTCAAGTCTCATCCCCAGCTCTGTAGCACACTATTTGTTGTGGCCTGTCCTCACTCTCTGCCTCTCTCCCCAGGGCACTAAGCAGATACTGGTGAACCATCCTGCTTTGCTTCCTCCTGTGGACACCCTCAGCACTCCTATCCCATCTTCATTCCTAAGGAGCAGGCACCGAATGCCTAGAAACACATTTTACCTGGAACCCCCAATGGCCTCATTTTGCAGGATCCCAGAAGAATTCCCTAGCAGACAACACATAGCCACCACATTCTCCTGTGTACCAGAGAGGGCAACAAAAACTGTTGGAGCCCATTTTTCCTAGTGGCTTTACCCAGCATGTCTGCATAAAGAAGATGATTGGACCATGGGCCTGAGTATGGGTGTCTGAGATGGTCTTCACATGGCTATGCTGGGGGGAGGTCTTTTGCCCCACCCCATGGCATTCCTTTAAATACCCTAGGACAGAGACAGCAGAGGCCTGATGGATTAGGATTCAGGCCCTCTTGAGACTATCCTGTCTTTTCTAGCTTTTTCTCCCCTCTATTCTTTAACTAATATTTCCTGCTGCTCCTACTAAAGAGTACTCTAGGGAAATGTGGGGGTGAGGGCCCCCCCCAAGAAACAAAGGAACAAAACACCTACCCAACAAAGACAAGATCAGCTAACAGCACCTAGAATGATAATCTTCCCAACCCCAAATGCTTAGAAGCCAACATAAAAACAACCAAATCATCCAGGACAATTTATCTCCACTAAAGCCCAGAAACCCTGTCTACTTCAGTAAGCCCTGAGAATTCCAACATAGCTGAAGCATAAGACAAAGGCCTTAAGATATCCTTTATGTTGGAGCAAAGGGAACACTCCTCCACTGTTGGTGGGAATGTAAACTTGTACAACCACTGTGGAAATCAGTATGGCGGTTTCTCAGAAAATTAGGAATCGAACTACCTCAAGACCCAGCCATCCCACTCTTGGGCATATACCCAAGGAATGCTGATTCATACCATAAAGATACATGATCAGCTATGTTCATAGCAGCACTATTTGTAATAGCCAGAACCTGGAAACAACCTAGATGCCCATCAACGGAAGAATGGATGGAAAAAATGTGGTACATATACACAATGGAGAAAAACATGAAAGCATGAAATTTGCAGGCAAATGGATGGAACTAGAAAAAATCATCCTGAGTGAGGTAACCCAAACCCAGAAAGACAGTCATGGTATGTACTCACTCATAAGTGGATTCTAGATATAAAATAAAGAACAATCAGACCACAACCCATAGAACCACAGAGGCTATATATATAGCATGGAGGTCCCTAGGACGACTGTGGCTTATAATAAATTTCGGTTTTACTCAATTATTGAAAAAATAGCCAAATGAATGGAAACACATGAACTATGAACCAAAGGCTGAGGGGCCCCCAGCTGGATCAGGCCCTCTGAATAGGTGAGACAGTTGATTGGCTTGATCAGTTTGGGAGGCAACTAGGCAGTAGGACCAAGTCCTGTGCTCATTGCATGAGTTGGCTGTTTGAAACCTGGAGCTTATGCAGGGACACTTGGCTTAGTCTGGGAGGAAGGGACTGGACCTGCCTGGACTGAGTCTACCAGGTTGATCGCAGTCCTCGGGGGAGGATTTGCCCTGGAGGAGGTGGGAATGGGGGGTAGGCTGGGGGTAAGAGGAGGGGGTGGGAGGGGGAAGAATAGGGGAACCCGTGGCTGATATGTAGGACTGAATGGTATTGTAAAATAAAATAAAAAAAGATATCCTTTATGAATATGATAGAGGTCCTTAAATACAAATTAATAGATCACTTAAAGATGTCTGTGAAAATACAAACAGTGGAAGGAAATGAATAAAACCCTTCAAAATCTAAAAGTAGAAACAGAATCAATAAAGAAAACCTAAACTGAGGGAAATCTAGAGTGAAAAATGTAAAAACTCAAACAGGAACCTCAGAGGCAAGTCTCACCAACAAAACACAAGAGATGGAAGAATTTAGGTACTGAAGACAATAGAAGAAATGGATACCTCTGTCAAAAAAATGTTAAATCTAAAAATATCCTGACACAAAACATCCAGGCATTCTGGGACACTATGAAAAGATCAAATCTAAGAATAATAGAAATAGAGGAAGGTAAGAAAGGTCAAAGGCATGGAAAATATTTTCAACAAAATCATAGAAGAAATATTTCCAAACCTAAAGAAAGACATGCCTGTCAAGGGACAAGAAGCATACAGAACACCAAATAGACTACACCAGAAAAGAAAGTCCCTTCAGCACATAATAGTCAAACACTAAACATACAGAACAAAGAAAGACTTTTAAAAGCTGCAAGGGAGAAAGACCAAGTAATGTATAGAGGCAGACCTACTAGACTAACACCTGACTTTTCAATGGAGACTCTAAAAGCCAGAAAGGCCTGGACAGATGTTCTACAGACTCTAAGAAACCACAAGTGCCAGCCCAGATAACTATACCTAGCAAAACCATCATTCACAATAGATGGAGAAAATAAGATATTCCATGATTAAAAGAAATTTAAGTATTATCTATCTACAAACCTAGTGCCAAGAAAGTGCTAGAAGGAAAACTCCAACCTAAAGAGGTTGACCACACCCAAGAAAACAAAATCAATAATCTCAGACCATCAAATCAGGAGGGGAAACACATACACACATGCTACCACCACCACCACCACCACCACCACCACCACCACCACCACAACAACAACAACAACAACAAAAATAGAAATCAACAAACACTGCTTGTTGATAATCTCTCAATATCAAGGGTCTTAATTCCTCTATTAAAATATAGAGAATAAAAGAATAGCTGTGAACACAGGATCCAACTTACTGCTACATCCAAGTAACAAATCTTAACATCAAGTGTTGACCTCACTTCAGTGTAAAAGGATGGAAAAAGATATTTCAAGCAAATGGACTTCAGAAACATGCTGGTGTAGTGTGGAGACCCAATCCCACTTTTACCCCAGGGTACTCTTTTTTTTTTTCAATTTTTATAATAAATTTTCTATTCATCTTACATACCAACCACAGGTCACCCTCTCCTCCCTCCTCCCATCCCCAAGCCTCTTCCCCTAACCGACTCCCCATTCCTACCACTTCCAAGTCAAGGTCTCCCATGGGGAGTCAGCAGAGGCAGGTCCAAGCCCCTCCTCCCTGCACCAAGGCTTCCTGGAGGAGAAATAGATGAGATCTACTTAAGCAAATGTGGGGGGTGTGTGGGGGTGTAATGGAGGGCCCAGGGTACTCTTGAGGAGGGAGAAGTGAAAAATGTATAGATAGCAGAATAGAAGGGATAGAAAAAGATAGAAACACAGTACAGACTCAGGAGGACTTGGATCCTTATCCAGCCCCTTCTGTCTCTTCTCAAGGGCTTTCAAAAGGAATGCCAAGGGGTGGAGTCAAAGACCTCCTCCTAGCACAGTCAAGTGCAGACTCTTCCAAACACCTGGTAACCATGCATGCGGTCAAGCAATCTTCTAATGCAGCTCTGCTGGGTAATGCAAGCTCAGATTTCACTAGGAACCTTTGTGGGCATCCACAGTGTAGCCATTTTAATATCTGATGAAACCAACCCAAAATTTATCAGGATAGGGAAGGACATTACATACTCATCAAAGGAAAAGTCCACCAAGAAGACATTGCAATTCTTATTATCTGTGCACCAAACAGAAGGGCACCTAAGGTCATAAAAGAAATACTATTATTACAGTTCAAATTCATATATTGATCCTCATACACTGATAGTAGGAGACATCAATGCCTCACTCTCACCAATGGACATGTAATCCAGACAAAAACTCAACAGAAAAATTCTGGAACTAACAGATAATTATAAACCAAATGGACCTAAAAGATATTTATAGGTCATTTCACCTGAACACAAAAGAACATACCTTCTTCTCAGCAGATCATGAATCTCTCCAAAAGTGACCACATACCCGGAAACAAAATAAGTCTCAACAAATACAAGAAAATTGAAATAACACCCTGCATCCTGTCCTCCCACAGACTAAAGCTGGATGTCAACAACGATAGAAACAAAGAAAGGTTACTGAGTAAAAAATGGGTCAGGAAATAAATTAAAGACTTGCTATAATTCAATGAAAATGGATATACAGCATACCCAAACTTATGGACACAATGAAGTAAGTTGTAAAGGGCAAGTTCATAGTACTAAGTGCCTACAAAAGAATTGGAGAGATCTTGTGATAGCAACTTAACAGCACACCTGGAAGCTATAGAACAAAAAGAAGAAATTACATCCAAAAGGAGTAGACAGCAATAAATAAACTCAGAGCTGAAATTAATAAAATGTTCACAAAAATACAAATAATTTATGAAACAGAATTGTTTAATAAAATTAACAAAGCATTATCCAAATCAAATAAAAAGCAGAGAAGATCCAAGTCAACAAAATTAGAGATGAAAAGGGCACAGAACAACAGACACTGAGGAATTCCAGACAATCCTGAGGACGTACTTTGAAAACCTGCACTCTACCAAATTGGAAAATCTAAAAGCAATAGATTATTTTTCTCAATATGAACCACTTATCAAAGTTGAATCAAGATCAGATAAGCAATTTAAACACCTATAATCCCTAGTGAAATAGAAGCAGTAATTTAAAGTCTACAATAGAAAAAAAAATCTCAAGACCAGATAGTTTTCCACCATTTTCAAAGAAGATTTAATGGCAATATTCCTCAAATTATTCCACAAAATAGAAACAGAAGAAACATTGTCTCATTCATTTTACGAGGCCACAATTATCCTGATACTCAACCACATAAAGACCCAACAGAGAATTACAGACCAATTTCTTTTATGAACATAAATGCAAAATTCTCAATAAAGTACTTGTAAACTGAATCCAAGAACTCATGAAAAAGATCATCCATTATGATCAAGTAGGCTTTATCACAGAGATGCAGGGATTGTTCAACATATGTAAATCAATAAATGTGATCCACTATATGAACAAACTGAAATACGTAAAACACAGAAAGGGCCTTTGACAAAATCTAACTCCCCTTCATGATTAAATTCCTGGAGAGATTAAGTATACAAGGGACGTAAATATAACAAAGGCAGTTTACAGCAAGCACGTAGCTAACATCAGTTTAAATGGAGAGAAACCCAAAGCGATTCCATTATAATTAGGAACAAGACAAAATTTTCCACTCTTTATACAATTAGTACTTTAAGTCTTAGCTAGAGTAATAAGACAACTGAAAGAGATCAAGGCAATGCAATTGGAAAGGAAGAAACCGAAGTATATTTATTTGCAGATAATATAATTGTATACATAAGTGACCTAAAAATTCTACCAGCAAACTACTATAGCTGATAAACACTTTCACCAAAATAGCTGGATACAAAATTAACTCACAAAAATCAGTAGCCTTCCACATACAAATGTCAGACTGAGAAAGAAATTGGGAAAATGACATCATTCACAATAGCCTCAAATAATATAAAATATCTTGGATAACTCTAATTTAGTAAGCGAAAGACTTGTTTGACAAAAAAAAAAAACAACTTTAAAGACATTGAAGAAAGAAATTTAAGAAGTTATCAGAAGACCTGTAGGGTTAAAAAATATTTATGACTCAACATTATGAGAGGAAAAACCTCCAAAGATACCATCGAGTTCATTTTGTGTTGGCCATCTTCAGCTGGGCCTAGGGCCTACCCATAAGAGTGGCTTGCAAGTGGCTATCAGTTGGAGAGAGCTTCTGAGTTAGGGATGGGGGCACGTGTCCACTTCTTTCAGATCTAGGACCCCATCTGGTGCAGACCTGTGCAGGCCCTGTGAGTTTACATATGCACCAGCCCTGTTGTATCTAGATGTCCTGTCTCCTTGATGCCCTCCATCCCCACTGGCTCTTACTCTGTGCTTCCTCTTCTGCACAGTCCCCCGACCATAAGGGGAGGGATTTGATGGAGACATCTCATTTAGGTCTGAGTGTTCCAAGGTCTTTCACTCTCTATATAATGTATGGCTGTGGGTCTCCATATTTGTTCCCATCTCCTGGAGGAGGAAGCTTCCCTGATATTGGCTGAGCAAGGTACTGATCTGTTAGTATACTGTTATTAGGAGTCATCTAGCAGAACAGTAGTATTTTGTTTTCCCCAATCTCCCTGGCCTGTCTAATCTCAGGTTCTTGGCCACCCAAGCAGTGCTGGTATGGGTTCATCTAATGGAGTGAGCCTTAACTAAGTCAGATTTGGTTGGTTACTCCCACAAGTTTTGTGCCCTTATTGTACCAGGTAGTGTCACCATTGTATATAGAAAGGTTTGTGGCTGAGTTGGTGTTTACCTTTCTCCTCTAGCAGCATGTAGATTACCTTCTAGTAACATGAACATTAGTCCATAGGGGTGAAGGCTCTAGATCGGCAACAGCTCAAATTTCCTGTGTTCAATGAATTGTGTAGATATTCTCCTCAGCAATAGAGCCTTACTCTAGGTTTGTGAAGAGCAACCAGTAGCCTTGGCAATAGCCTGGGTTGTTCGAATGTTCCCATGGGACCCCTTTGGCCAATGACTCAATTATATGTAACCCAATCCCATTACTGGAAGCTTCATTTGGTGACAAGAGATTTCCAGTTGGGGCTCTGTCTTCTCCATTATTTGGTGATTGGATTGCTTTCATATATGTATATATTTCAAGAAGTTTCTACTGTATTAGGATTCCATAATGCCTCTCAAATAGCTCAGTTTTAGCAGTCCTTCCCTTTTTCCCCCTCCCTCACCCCCTTTCCCTCCCTGTGCCTTTGAAAGTGTCTGGGGAAGGAAGATGTGTATCCATATTTCTTCACTCCCTGTCCTTCCTAGTATATTATTTAAAGTTCTGAAACCAAGGATATTAAGCGTATATTAAGAGTCCCTATCTATACTTGGTATTTGCATACATAATCTGACATTTTTCCATGTCTGTGAGCTAAAGGAGAATTGTAATCTCAGCCTTATGGATTAGAAAGTAAGGATAAAACTCCTGTGACTTGTCAGTTAAAGTCAATATGGCAAACCTTAGACTTTAGCCTCAGCTTGTTCTCCTTCCTATGTTTGAAATAGTAGATCCAGTAGCTCTTCAGAAAGAACCTCTGGATTAAAATGGAAGCAAACTCAGGAATATGTTAAAATCTTGGGTAAATTCCTAACATCTAAATGCTCAGAAGGGATCATTATAGTTTGGTATTTCTCCAGTCCCACCTGGCTCTTTGGTCTCGTGTTTCTCCTGTCTCATCTGGCCCATGGTCCTGCAGCTGCTTATAAAATAACCATTCAGAGGCTTATATTAATTACCAACTGTATGGCCTATGGCAGGCTTCTTGCTATCTAGCTCTTTCATTCGAAAGTAGCCCATTTCTATTAATCTATGTTTTGCTATGTGGCCATGGCTTTACTTGAGTCCCATTACATGTTGCTTCTTGGATGGGAGTTTGGCGTCTCCTCTCATTCTTTCTCTTGGATTTTCCTGCCTGGCTTCATCCTGCCCTGCCATAGGCCAATGCAGCTTTATTTACTAACTAATGGGAACAGCATATATTCACAGCATATGCAAAGACATCCCACAGCAGATCATGCCATCATCGAAGGAAGGAGAAATATCTGTAAGGAATATCACCAGAGACACACTTTTACTGACCTGAGCATTCACAGAGAGCAGCAGTGATAAAGGACAGGGGCACTTCCTGGGACACTCAGCCGTCCTCTTCAGCTGAGTAACCACACATTCAAGCATTGCTACATTTCTGTTGATATAAGAGTTTATAGAAGTTTAGTTTTCTTGGCTTTGATACAGTTCAGAGAAAAGAAAAAAGCCTTTAATGAAGACAGCATCTTAGAACACAGGTTAAGAGAATTGAAAAGTGGTACATCTGCTGAGGCTTCCAAATTCATCAAGGAAACAAATTCCTTCCCAATAGTAGGGCAACCGCTTACAGCATTTCTGAACCCAATTTTCATCTATTTGTGAACTAGGATGTGAATAAACACCACCCTTAATTTTTAATACATGTATCAAGTGAAATATTTGTAGACTTTTTCTGACATGTTAGGGCTAATACTTTGTTTGTATGAATGGTTTGGAAAATGGAAACTATAGTCTGAACGGATTGTATCTGTTTTAATAGCAGTACTGTGGCCTCTAGGGATAAGAAGACTCAGGTTTTCCCCTGAGTGTGTCACTGCTATGTTTGTTGGCCTCAATTCACTCATATTCTAACTTGTAAGATGGAAGATGTGTGTATATGTGTTTGTGTATGTATGTGTATGTACACATACATGTATATAAACATATGCATATATTTGTATGGGATTTGTTAGAGTGTCTTACAGGCTGTGGTTTGACTGGTCCAGCATTAGCTGACTCCCAAAGTAAAGTCAAAGAATTCAATAGTTGTTTGGTCTATGAGACTGAATGTCTCAGCTGGTATTCAATATACATTGGAATCCTAAAGAAGTAGGCTCTAATACCAATGAAGGAATGAACTTGCCAGTGAGAATGAGGGCAATTAGGCAAAGATAAGATCAAACACTTCCTTCTTCCATGTCCTTTATACAGGATGCCACCAGAAGCTATGGCCCAGATGTAGAATGGGTCTTCTCTCCTCAAATGATCTAATCCAGAAAACTCCCTCACAGCTGTACTCAGGACCTTGGATTTTAGTTAATTCCAGATATAGTCAAGTCGACAGCCAAGAATAAACTTCACAGGGTTTCAGCACAATTATGTTTTATAAGATTAACCATGTAGTCCTGATGTGGAGGGTGCTGGAGACAGCAGAGTGACACATCCATTCACCTGAACTGACACTGGAATGTGTGGTTCAGTGTTAGGTGAACCCATGAGAGTCTATTAAATGATCTCAAGAATTTATTAAGATATAAAATGGGGGATAATACACTCACTGATACAGAACAATGTAGATGATGCCACTTATTGAAATGTTGTCCTCTGTTCTGCCCAGGGGCAACAGGAAGCAACCATCCTGCTCTATCCACCCAAGAGAGCTCATGACCTCTCTCCTATTAAGTGGCCACATGCACAAGAATGACTACACTCTAGGTCTTTCTACCCAAAGCCATTGGCTGAATGGAACAACAGTTCAGATTGAGGTTTCTAGGTGATTTTAGTGAGTGTGACTGAGTAGCCATCATTTTTGGAAGATCACTGTGTATGCATATGTGTGTTATGTATGTGAGTGTATATACATGTATTATACTTAGCTATCATATCTTACTACATATGAATTACCACTGGCCAAAAAAAGCAGCCCAGTGGTTATGTATGTGGCTTCTGGAGTCATACTGATGAATTCAAATCTTCATTCAACTGCTTAGCTGCATATGATCAGACAAATCTCTTTGATTATCGGCTTTATTTGTAAAATGAAGATACTATGAGTATAGTGTGATAATTTTTAAGATTGTTCATCATTTACTAAGTGCTTAAAACAATGTTGTGAACCTTCTAAAAGCCGTATAAAAGACATTTATCATCATTGCCATTTAACTGGCAATTTATTAAATTCATTCAAGATGCTTATTTTTAAAACAACCACTTACTATAGCTCCTTTCACCACTCATAAATAAATTATGTTATTAAATAAAAAGTTATTTTGTAAAGGAATCCATGGGCATGGTAATAATATTTTAAAAATTCCTAGAGTAGAAAAACTATGCTTTTCTCTTCTGCTCTGTGTCCTAGCAGTGACTCATGTAGTTTATTCCTACAGTTGTGCTGCATAAGGAAAGTGTATTGGCATGGGAGCTGAATAATTTGGAGAGGTTTTGTTGATAATCTGAAACAAAAACAGTCAAAATCATCTTGGTTCTATTGAAAACACAATGGAGAACTGCTTTTTTTTTTAAAAAAAAAAAAAAAAGAGGAAAGATGCCAGTTTTTGAGTTAGGAAGTATTTTTAAGTGTTTATGTTGGGAACGTGGAAACAAAGAGAACACTTGACTCTATTGAATTCTTACCCATCAAACACTGAAAGCCTTGGAAGGTCTATTTCCACTTAAGGTTTATAATATGTAGCAGCTTAGGTTTTATATAGTCTGTATATTCATTACTCGTAATTGTGACAGATTACCTGAACAAGCACCTTAAGGGGGAAGATGGAAAGATAAGGGTTTTAGTGGTTAACACTTCTAGGGGACACAGTTCACCATGGTGGGGAAAGCATGGTGGCAGCAGACACTTGAGGTTGCTGACCACATTGCACCTGCAGTCAGGAAGCAGAGAAAGGACAGGAAGTAGGGCTGGGCCAACAAATTTCATGGTTCAATCCCATGGACCCACTTCTCCAGCTCCACATCAAATTCTACTTCCTCCTGAGGACTAAGCCTATGGGGGACATTTCACATTTAGAACAGGGCCTTCTGTCCCTGGCCCCCATAGGCTCATGGCCATCTCATAATGTGAAATGCATTCATTCCCTTTCAAAGGTCCCCAAATCTTTAATTGTCTCAGTACTGTTTAAAATCTCTCTTGAAATTCAAGGCAATCTTTGAGTGCCTGTAAAATAAAACAAACAAACAAACAAACAAACAAAAATCAAATAATAGCATCCAATACACAATGGTTTAGTAGACATTCTCAATGCAAAAGGAAGGAAAGGAAGCATGACCAAGAAACACTCGACAGCTTGTGGATGGAGCAGCTACACTGATCAGCTCATCTGCCCCAACTCAAGCTCATTTGAGTGAGAGACAAAGCTTCTATCACTCCCAAAGACCCCACTTTCCTCATATCACCAGTGACATAGCTACCTATAAATTGTGCATGCTCCAGGGGTAGCTCCACACCCATTCCCATGAAGGAGTCCTTGATTAAATTCAGTGGATCAAAAAACAGAAACAAAAATAAAGTAGTGTGAAGGGGACTTGTTGGGAGAGGTGGGGGGGCTGGTGCATTAGGGAAAGGGATAATGAATGAGACTGAATAGGACCAGAATGTATTGTGTAAATGTATGAAATTTCCAAAGAGTAGATCAATTTTATAAAGGTTAAATGAACTAGGAGTCTATGAAACATAAGCAAAGTATGTTGAAGATGTTTAGGTGGATACTTTAGAAGATGACCGTGGATGCTACCACTTCCTTAATGAATGAAGGAATCACAGATAATCAGTTATTCATTTTCATCTTAAAGGATGTTTTTTTTTTATCAGAGAGGAGAGACAGGGTTTTTGAGTTTTCTTAGAGTCACAAAGAAACACAGTATATTTAGGAGCTGAGAAAATACAGTATGGTTAGAGGATAAAGGTAAATGGTGAGATTGGGTCCAAGGCATGGTTGAAATATATATTGAATTCCATCCAAATTTTTCTGATGCCTATAGATCATTTGAGAATTTTTTTCTTTCCAAAAATACCTTTGGGCATTTAAACAATGATATTTCATTCTCATAGTATCATTTTTCAGGTGTGTCTGACATCCCAGAGGACAAATTAAAGCCAAAGTTAGGAGTTTTGAGCTCCATGTACCAGGCGACAAGGTGATCCCTTATCTGAAATTTCATACGAAGAAAACCATCAGAGTATTCACAATAAATATGGCTTCTGAGTGAAATGGAACTTCCAAAAACCCTTGTAATAAATACTTCCTGGCCCGGTGGTGGTGGCACACGCCTTTAATCCCAGCACTTGAGAGGCAGAGGCAGGCGGATCTCTGTGAGTTCGAGGCCAGCCTGGGCTACCAAGTGAGTTCCAGGAAAGGCGCAAAGCTACATAGAGAAACCCTGTCTCGAAAAACCAAATAAATAAATAAAAAATAAATAAATACTTCCTGAACTGACTTTTAATTCATCTTTTAAAAATCTAAAAACAAAAACAAAAACAAAACCTCAAACCTCAGGTGAACTACTTTTAAGAATAAATATTGGTAATATAAAATTGCTTTCTGACAATAAACCCAGAACTCATTGCCAAAGATTTTTTAACTTAAACCCCTTCTGTGTGAATGCACAGCAATGGCTTTAGATAGATTTTAATGTTTGGTTTAATTTTTTCTTTAAAGAATAAAAAGAATAGCATACCCAGATTCTTGTTACATTATGATCTGTAAGGTGCCTGTATTTTTATTAAACAGAAAGTATCATTCATTGTATATATTCTGTAAACTTTGGGTATTCATCCTTCTTGCTTTGGACCAAGAATGAAACTGTATGGAATATAGGCACCATTTCTTAGATCCCCAAAATTAATAAAAATATTTTCCAATAAACATGTATCAGCATTTTCTAAATAAATATTCAATCTTATTTGTACCTTTGAGGAACTCCATGGTGCAGCTTCCATGAGGCCATTATTCATGATTGCACTTTGTGGTGATATGCTGTTTGATTATAACTCACAGTTCTGAAGATGCAGATACTTGCAAGATGGAGAAGACAGGCCTTCATGAATGACAGAGCTGGGTTTTACAGCAAACATTTTCAATAACCTAAAACTTCACTTGTAAAGAATTTATTAAGTGGATTTCCAAGTAAGATGGCAGATTAGAACTCTCACTGATAAAACTTAATGACTGAAAAGTCTCTGGATAATCTACCTAGTCTCTGTCCCTACAAAGCATGAAAGTTGTGAATGAATTTATCAAGGTAGGTAGATCTGTCCAAGGAAGTAGTCAGGGAAAACTGGGAACTGGTATGTGGAACACAGCACAAGTATTGTCTATAGAGTCAGTGGAGACCATTGAGAAGTTCCTCCCCTCACACATTCACATAGCAGAGCTGCAGAACAGCCAGCTGGACCACCAAGGATGGATACTCCCTTGGTGGGGATTCCTGGGAGCTGAAGATTTAAAGCAGAGCATGGGGCATAGCTAATGTCATTAGGAAGCACCTGGCAATGGCTTACACCCTTTCCTCCTCCAACAGCAGGACCACAGAAGAGGCTGATGAATAGCTATGAGCCCTGAGCTGTGGAACCAAGGGCCCTATGCACCTCTATAAGCTTAAGGCAAGGGGCCTCAAGTATGACACTGGGAAGCAGGAACAGGCTTCCTCCAGGCCACTGCAGAGGTCAGTGGGAACCCTCTAGAAGGGCTTTCTTCTTCTCCTACAGTGTTGCTGAACTAGATAGATGGATGAGAGAACTGAGAGACATGCTGCTGATTCAGTGCAGTTCTGATACAAGCAACCCAGAAGGTAACCAGTTTAAAATTCACTGGGACAATATGTACCCCAAATCTGCTATAATTGGTGTGAGGTGAAATGTAAAATTGTATGTAAACCTCCACCAGCTCAGTTCACTATACAAAATGTCACAAGGACAGAAGGTAAAACCTATCCCACCAAGGAAGAAATGTTGATGTAACTTTTAAAATCTAATATATATTATATTTTTTACATTTAAAAATTGTTTTTATATTGTATATATTTTCATTTTGCCAGCTTGAAAATGAAAATATATCTCTTGCAATGATCTTGAGTTATTATATATGGTACTCTTTTAGGCTGTAGGACTGTTGTCTAGTTCCCTCATTCTACTACCGAGTACTTATTGTGATAGACTTGTTCTGAGGAGATGCAACATACACACATCTACTTACCCTAGATAAGGAACTGAGGACAGCCAGAGAGCTTTACTGGGGTTACTTACAGGAATATGGACGGCAGGTTACTTACAGGAGCAGAAATGACTCAAAGATGGCTGCATCACTGAAGCCCACTCCAACGTGGGTGACAGCTCACCAAAACTAGAAACCTGAAACAGCCCAATAGGTTGGAGAGTGTCCTTCTCTCCCAGGCAGCTTAGTGGGGCTTGGTTTCTCTAGGTAGTTTGGTTTGTCTCTACCTCTTTCAGGCTGCTTGGCTGGTCTCAGAATGTTCTCTGCAGCTTGGCTCATCTGAGAGTGACTCAGCAGCCTTACTGCTTATATTCACTTGGAGAATGGAGAAGGCTAGTGAATCTGCTCAGTTTCAGGTATTTCCTGAAGGTATTTTGAGTTATTTACTTTTATTTTAATGGAAATTTCCTGCAGGATGAAGTGCTTTACCTTATCCTAGAACATCCTGTTGCTTCACCTCCTTGTAAACGAGATACCCTAAAATGTCCTCTTAGTTTACTTTCCCTTGACATGCTATGTCTTAAAAGTTTCCCTCTGAGATGAAAGGCTTAGCCTCTGAGAAAACTGCTATACAGCTGTACTCTTTACTATCCTTCCTACACATAACCTTAATTAGTGTGGGTTCTCTAGAAGGGCAGAACTGACAGATGATTCCAGTACAAAGGTATTTATTAGGCTGGCTTTCATAATACAGGCTGAGTAGTCTGAAAATGACTGCTGCACATAGAGGAGGCTGAGAACTCAGGAACTGCTTAGTCCACAAGGACAGGTGCATCACCAGTGTCGGTCTGGTTCTAAAGGACTTCTGGATTGCTGATGACCTTCATGTTGGAAGGCTAAAGAACTTGTATTCTGATGTCAACCGAGGATGGCAGCAGCACTAGTAACAACAAAGTAGATGTACTCACCAACAAGGAACAAAGGCAGGCAGGTCAAACTAGCCCTG
Source organism: Peromyscus maniculatus bairdii (assembly GCF_049852395.1). NCBI lineage: Eukaryota > Metazoa > Chordata > Mammalia > Rodentia > Cricetidae > Peromyscus > Peromyscus maniculatus. Next base: position 132,598,795 of record NC_134853.1, read on the forward strand.
CTCTTCCTCAGACCTCTTTCTATCTGAGCTACTGTCAGGAGGTGCTGTGAATTCTGGGTAGAGTTTTTAATCCTTTCAGGAAATACACTCACATACCCTCACAATGAAAGCAATACTAAGAGGGAAAGTTATACCTACGAGTACTTATATTTTTTTAAAAAGAAAAAAAAAACAAACCTTGAGAGATCTTAAACAGCTTAATGATGTATCTTAGAGCCTCCAAAAAACAAGAACAAGCCACACCTCAAGATGAGTAAAATAAAAGGACCAATCAAGGTTGGTGCAGAAACTGGTGTAAATGCAAACAAGGGAACAAACAAAAAACAGTGAGTAATTTGGAGATATTCTTGCAAATTCTGCCAAATTCTATATATTGTTACAAAATTCAGTTTTCTTTTTGCAGATATTGTATCCTACCATTTTAATGTACATACTCATTTTAACATTTTCTTTATTTTTTTCTAAAATGATACAAGAACTGGCTCTCTGCTATTGCCTTGGTATATCTTAAAGTAATTTAACAATTCACCATTGCTGGGTATTAGGTGGTTTCCTAGTTATATATTTAAACTTGGAAAAAGTGTGTTTGCACCAAAGTAAGTCACGTGATCAGTTTATGTAGTGTGCAAGCACAAAGTGGCTGACAGAAGGGTTGCTCTTCCTTCCTTGTTTGTTTGTTCCAGAGCTTTCTACTGTTTACATACATTTCAGCCTCCATGCCATTTTCAGAAGCTTTATTTGCCTCACATTCCTTTTTTGGTTTGGATAAGACTTAAATATAAAAACCCATCTGTGAACCATATTGCATATTCACATTGAAGGCTAGAAACTCATTTTTAATTAAAACTTTATTCGGCACTCCCAGTTCACTTTGTCCTGCTTTTATTATGAAACACTTCAGTCTTCTCCCCAAAACACATATGTCTGAAGCATTTCAAGATGTTCCTTGTTGTTCGTGTGGAACTCATTTCTGGACGCTGTCAGCTCACTGCCATATGTCCCGGCTGTTCATTTTGTTTCCCTTCCTGGTGTTTATGGAGGCAGCATCTTGTTCTCAGTGCAAGTTCATTTTGTTCCCTTCTCTTTTGTGATGCTTTGTCAGGTGGTGGGAAAGCAGACTGGAGACACTGCAGAATATTTCAGCATGCAAGGTGACATGGGATCAGGAGAGGCTGCGGGCTTTCTGAAACTCCCAAAGTGTGAGGGGCATGTGTCCATGAATTCTTGCTCCATGTGGATGTTTACAACAAGGTCACTAATGACAACACATGTGGTAGCCATGTGGTAGCGATTGCAGTTCTTTAATATAACTATTAAAACCCAGACTTGGGCTTGGAGAGTGCAAAAATAGATCACCCCTTTATTCTCAACAGTGATGCACCTCTCATCATATTCTCTGAAAACTTCTGCATGATTATCCACACCATCACAGATGTTTTTGAGAAAAGCTGTTATGCCTCAGTTGGGGAGAATTAAGAGAAGATGAGCTAGCTGAAAAGCAATGGTGGTTGTGTTGAACCTGGACTGAGAAAGGCATTGATAGCTACAATAGAAGGCTTTCTTACCTTTAAAGAAAATTATTAGTCAAAGTAAGTTTTGTACTCTGTATAATAGAAATTCACAAAACACCAAGCTGTCTGCTATGACCTCTAATGAGTGAGTTCTTAATGTCTGAAATTCTCAAATAACTAGAGTTGTATTTTATTTGCTCTAGTAACTAATTCAATCCACTCTCCTTAAACATACTAAACATATTTTGCATTTTCAGATTTATTAAAATATAATTGAAAATTGCATATGTGATTCTTTGATACATGTATTCACTGGACAATTCTGGTTTGCCTATATGAATAGTAGTTGTTGGAGTAGCCTGTAAAAGTATGGCTACTAGGGTAGGGAAGAGCCTTTGTATCCATAGTGTGGCCTCTAAGCTAGCTTGTCTCAGTTTGGTTCTCTCCTCAGTGTTATTGTTATCAGTTTATTTTTATCATATTTTACAGTTTTAGAGGGATCTAACCCAGAGTTTTGCATATAATTTTTATTTTTCCCATTCACATTTTTGATGTTCATCTTTTCCTGGCTGATGGTGCATATTATTTCAGAACTTGACTTTCCTCTCCAAATTTTCTATGTATGTTATAGAGTAGCCTTAGAGTCAGATTATTAACCCAGTCCTATCTATCTGGCCACAACCATTAAATTCTTTTTTCTTATAGCTTTATAGGAATAGTAATATGCTTCTTCAGAACCTTCAGATTTCTCCAGACAGTGTGAGTTGTTGGCCATCTGGTCTCTTTCTCTTGTCCCTGATCTGAAAAAAGGAAATAATGTTAAACTCCAAGGCTACTACATTCACTGCCTGAATTCACTGCAAATTCAAGCTGTCCATTGCTGTGGGATGGTCTGTATGTCAAATTGCTCTGATTGGTCAATAAATAAAACACTGATTGGCCAGTGGCCAGGCAGGAAGTAGGTGGGACAAGGAGAGAGGAGAATGCTGGGAAGCAGAAGGCTGAGGCAGAGAGATAGTGCGAGCCGCCGCCATGACCAGCAGCATGTGAAGACACCGGTAAGCCACCAGCCACGTGGCAAGGTATAGATTTATGGAAATGGATTAATTTAAGCTATAAGAACAGTTAGCAAGAAGCCTGCCACGGCCATACAGTTTGTATGCAATATAAGTCTCTCTGTGTTTACTTGGTTGGGTCTGAGCGGCTATGGGACTGGCGGGTGACAAAGATTTGTCCTAACTGTGGGCAAGGCAGGAAAACTCTAGCTATAGTCCATTGCTGCCGTGTGCTGAGACCCTGCGTACCATGTTGATCAGATAGCTACAACTATAACTTATTAATTCATTTGAAATTTCTTTTCTATTTATAAGAGTTTGTGCATCTTTACCTTTCTTAAGATACATGAGACAAGATTAATTTAAAAGATATGCTGTGCTTAGCTGACTGTGATTCAAAGACAGAAACAAGTCAAAGAAAATTAAAATAATCAAATCCCCCTAAAAGATTCTGAAAGGGAACTCCTTCCCCAATCTTGGCTCATTTTATCCATGCATGCTCTTGCACAGAATTCCCAAATATATTTATTTTGATTAGTGACACCTCTCTTTGTGACCATCCAGTGTTTTCACTGGGTGGGTGCATTTTCCTAACAGTTCTGAGGCCCTGAAGCTTGACGAGGTGGTTTTGTTTCTTTCCTTCCTCTTTTATATCTAGAAGCAAGGCTATTTAGAACTGGCTAGTTGATTGGACTGTCTGACTCAGAAAAATGGGATGACCATGAACTTGGCTGAAGATTCAGAAACATAGCTAGGGGACAACAATTATTACCAGGCTTCAAATATCAGCAAACACTTCAGGGGTGCAGCAGAGAGAAAATAAAACACACAAGGCTTAATGGTTTCTGCTGTGGAGTCTGTAGGGTAAGCTGGAAGGAGTTCCGTGTGGGACACATGATAGTCTTTTTGTTATTTGCCTGACTGGGTTAATTGAAGCCTATTACTACTCTGTCTTGAAAAACAGAAAATAGCCATCAGCTGTTCACCACAATGTGAAGGAAATGGAGAGGTTTATGGGTCAGCTGGAGCCTATCTTCAGAGAGCACAGGGGCATAGCATGGGATGACAGCAAGTATTACACATAGGCGGATGAAAAGACGGAGGAGCCTGGTTCCCCATATGGGTCCCATCCCAACCATTGAGACTGCAGCGGGAATAAAGGATGCTTACTAGGGAATAGTTCTGGATCCTTCCCAGTGTTGGGGAGAAAAGTGTAAAGGAATGGGTAATGGTGTCAAACTGAGATCCAGGTTCGACAATGACCTTGACCAAATCCCCCCGATCTTTGGCACACCTGAGCTGCTTTGTGAAGCTGAAGTGCCCAGTGTCTTTGTATTTATTAGTCTCTGAAATTTGGGCTGCTTTCCATATGGTGATTCCTCTATATGGAGGCTCTGAAGCTGACCAGGCTGGTAGGTGGTGGCTGCCTCTGTGTAGAACTGCTGGTACCCACGGCTCCAGGTCTTCTCTTTTCCTTTTTAAATTAAATTAAATTTTATGTAGATGAGCATTTTACCTGTATGTATGAATGTGCAGTACCCAAGGAGGCCAGAAGAGGGGGATGGATCCTCTGGAACTGAAGTTTTGACTGATAGGAATTGAGCTCAGGTTATCTGGAGAAGTAGCCAGGGTTCCTAGGAACTGAGCCATCTCTCCAGCCCCTCCAGATCTTTTCTTGGAGAATCTGGTGACACACCCCCAGTGTCTTCATGACTCCCACTCCTCACCAAGTTTTACTATAGTACTTGTGATACAAACCCATTGGAAGTGTGGTTCGACACAGACAAGCTCCACCTACCTCCTCCTCTTCCAATTCCTCTCCAGGATAATGTCTGAGGTATCTCTCCATTCTTCAAATTGCTACATCACCAAGGGACATCACCACCTCTTTCTACAGAGCTTCAGATCCAGAGCTAAGTGTAGTGCTTTTCCCAAGTAAAGTTCATAAAGACAGTTACAGCTTTGACCCCATCACCAAGCTCTAGGATACACAAGTAACTGTTTGCCGATGCCAGTGTAGCCCTTGCAGTACCTAAGAATCAATGAGCTCATGTGTGAACTTGTAAATGTTTTTCTTCCCTATCAAGACCAGATCTACACCCTGCATCTCTGAGGATAAAGCTGTCCACTTTTCAGGACCAAAGACTAAGTTATTCTCATCCTCTCCACTGCTCACTGAGTCCATGGATTGCTTGGGAAAACTCCATTTAATTCAGTTCTTCCTGCCTCCTCTCCCCTACAGCTGCCCCAATCTATTCAAAGGAAGATATCTTTTTGTTAGTTGTACTAATTCTTAATTTTTATTTTCATTTTTTTTTCACTTTTAGCTGACACATTAAAACATGAATTTTGCTGGGCGGTGGTGGCACATGCCTTTAATCCCAGCACGCGGGAGGCAGAGCCAGGTGGATCTCTGTGAGTTTGAAGCCAGCCTAGACTACCAAGTGAGTTCCAGGAAAGGCACAAAGCTACACAGAGAAACCCTGTTTTGAAAAACCAAAACCAAACCAAACCAAAACAAAACATGAATTTGTTCATAAAATTTACTTATTAATTGGGTATAGAATGAAGTAGTATACTATTGTGATTTTTACTGAATGATAACAAATAGTGTAGCTCAGCTTATGATGGAAGTCAAATTCTCCCTTTTTGCCCATGGCTGAAACTTTACCCATCACGATACCTTTGTGTCTCCTCAACACACAATGTGTCCCCTCTCTCTGACACCTGTGACAACTTCTCTGACTTTATCTATCTTATGTACCGTGTGTAAGTGAAATCATGTAATACGTGTCTGGCTTGTTACAGCAAGCATGGTATTTTAAAAGTCTATTTATACTGTAATGTATAGCACAAGTTCATTCCTTTTCATGGCTTCATGGTACTCTGTGGGTATACTACATGTTGTTTATCAAGCATGTGTTGATATGCTCCTTTATTCTTTCCCATGATACTGTAATAGCCTAAAAAATTCCTGTCCTATAGTAACATCGGACTCTGTAATTCTTGCTGCTGCCAGAATAGTATTTCTAAACAAATAAGATGCTGCCTGGATATTCATTTCCTTTACTATCTCTGGTACTATCCCACTCTTGCAGCATCATGCATCATGCTGTATGCCACAGTCATTAGTGCCATGGCTTCCTCCTCTCCAGGCACATCTGGTTTATTCTCTTCCCTCTGTGTGTCAGCCACATCAACTACTTCATTGCACCTCCCCGCCCCCATGCATGTCCTTATACTTACTTGTCTTACTTTGCACTTTGTAATGCACCCCCAACCTGGAGTTGAATGCAATTCACTCTGTTTGTTGCATAGAAATCTCACAAAGTGTACAATGTCAAAATCCAAGATAAATATTTTTCCCATGGAAGATTTCCTAATTCTGCTGGGTAGTTTGTTGTTTTTGTTTTTCTGCATTAGCAGGGTGTTTGGTTTTTACTTTCAGTGCCTGCTCTCTTTATTTGTCTGACCTATATGTTCACTATAATGCCAATATGTGCCTTTCACACTTATCACAGAAACCTGGCAAAGAAGAGCATCCATAAAAGATGTGCTGAGAGTGGGCACACAGCGAGGATGGGCTGAATGTGTGGAGAGAAATCCCAGCTCAAGGACTAGCATGGCAGCTCAGAGGCAGGGCTTGGCAGGATGCATTCCTTCAGCTCGCAGGCTCTGCTTCTTTGTAAAAGATAACATCTCTTAGTGAGGCTGACGGCCACACTAGAGGAATGGTGGGCACATGCTCCCTGTAGGGTGATTAAGGAGGTTTTTAAGCGATCAGTTTTCTTCTGTCCCTATACTTCTAATCTCAGATAAACGTGTACTTCCACATCAGGTTTCCGGATTCCTGGATTATTTCTTCAAGAAGAAATCACCGATAGTTTGGATCTAATTTTGGAATAGATGATTCACTTGAGCTCTTCCCCCCACCCCCCATTGTTTGCTTTGGTTGAAAATTACAAATTTAGCTGATAAAATGGAAGAACTTTCTACCGATGGTGTGACCTCAGTGATGGATGCTGACCCTCAGGAGGCCATCAGCCCCCTCACAGGAGCTGTGTCAACAGTGGCTTGGAACAGAGCTGGGGAAGATGTCAGAAAAGCTCTGGCCCAGGCTGGGAGAACAGAAGGGCTAGAGCAGGGGCCTCTGAGAGGACCTCCCATTCCAAACATCTGTAATTCTGAAATTTATATGCAGACCACACTAAGAGATGGGCCAGTGCTTGACATTCTACTCAAGAGGCAAGGCATAGAGTGTTCCTTTTTCCCTTTCAGCAAAAGCGGTAGATTTAATATAAGATCACAGTAAAAAGTCTGACATTTCTACTCTGTGAATCTGAGCTAAAGCTGAGATTTGATTTTGAAATATGAACATAAACTGTAACTACCTCAATTTAAGTCACTAGGATTTATATTTATATATAACCTTTAAAGTTCTCCCAACTTTTTACCCTGGAGAAAGGAGAAAATTATAGTCATCTCACTGTTGGAGGTCTAGAGTGGATTTCCTCCAGGTTAATGGAAAACCTACACCGCTTTGCCTGGCCTTCCAGCAGCTTCCCCCTCTTCTGACTGATGTGAACTCTCACACTTGGGGACATCGCTGTAAGTCTCCCATGTTAAAACTGAGTGCTTTTTGTGGCTCGGCCACTTTAAAAACATTTTTTCTTGATACTTTGAAGCACACTATTTGTTCTGAAACTGTCCCGTCACAGTGCAAAGCTCCTGCTTAATGTTCTTATTGCTCGTGGCAAAGCCATTTCCGCTGTGTAAATGACTCGACTGTGATGCTGTGTGTGCTGCTACCATTCAGGCTGTCATGAGGCTTGCACTTTTCACCTCCCAGCCACCAATTCACTCATGGGCTCTGCTCTCTTGATGTGTGGAATCAAGTCAGAAATACATGGTGTCAAGATCAAAACCATCAAAACTTTATACTCACCTCGATTAAGGGATGGAGATATTGAAGTATGGCAGGAGCATCACAAAACAAGTAACAAAGTCAAGCAAGGATGCCAGCTTTGGTCCCTGGACTTTCCTCTCTTCTCTGGCAGTGAGAGGAGGTGAATTGAAGCAAGGACCCCTAAATGGTTGCAAGGAGGGCTGCCAGCTGGCACAATGGACAAGCAGTTTCCTTTCAAGTTAGCTGGTAGAGTGTCTTTTTTAAATCATCTTTCAACACACACACACACACACACACACACACACACACACACACTGTACATACTGAAGGCTAGAACAGTGCTGAAATACCATATAATATAGACTAAGTGACTTGTCCACTCACAGATAAACAGGCAGAGCCTGAGAACTGAGCCTGAGAATGGAACCTCGCTAGAAGAGCAAAGAATATGGTAAGGTGACATGGTTGTAAAGGGGACACAGAAGCATAGTAGTGTAGGAGGCTGATGTGTCACTTTGGAGTCTGATCTACAAATGACGGGCATGTGAAGGCGATATGTGTGTGCCCATGGCAGACCTACCCAAGACCTTGGGGTGGATGCAGGATTCCAAAATGTCCTTTCCTCCAGCCCCATCTATATCAAAGCTGGCTCACTCATCACTCTTGAAATAGCTTTCACTGGTAGCTGATGTGTCTCCAAATACACTGGCATTCTGAATGTGAAGGTACCCTTCTCCTTTGAATTTCCCTTGTGCTGTCCTGCAGCTCACATGGGAGTGGCCAGCCTCTCTGGAAAGATGCTAAGACTTGCCTACCTTCCTCTAGGAGTTGTAGGATTTAATGAGACTTCATGCCCAGCATGATTGTGGAATCTGGAAGACTGTAGAGACAGCTGCTTCTACTGCTCTTGGTTATGGCTAGGAATCAGGAAATAACAGGCAAAATACTGTGTAGTTAATTCATGAATTAATTTAAATATATCTCATAATTTAATATTCATTCATTCACTGGGTATTTTTTGAGCACTTACTAAGTTTCCTGGCATATGTGATCCATGGGTGAACCCAGTGTCCACCTTTAAAGAGCATTTATCAATGGCAAAGAAGAGATGAAAAGGAATTGTAACACTAGCATGAGGTTCTTATAGTTGAAATAACACAGCATGTGAGTATTCTAGGCAGGAGGGGCCACATGAACAAGACAGAGGAAGGATGGTTTAGTGGGAGGAGCTCTAGACGGTAAAAGTGAGACAAACAATACACACAGAGACATAGACACACACAGAGAGACACATAGACACACACACACAGATACACAGAGACCGATACACATACAGACACACAGACACACACAGTCACAAACACAGACACACATACATAGACCCACACAGACATACACACACACAGAGACACACACACACAGGACACACAGATACACAGAGACCCATACACATACAGACACACACAGTCACAAACGCAGACACATATACATAGACACAGACACACACACACACACACACACACACACACACACACACACAGAACACACAGAAACACAGAGACCCATACACACACAGACACACACAGTCACAAACACAGACACACATACATAGACACGCAGACATACACACAGACACACACACACACACACACACACACACACACACACACACTCACACACAGGAGTGCAATTTGTGGGCCATTGGTAGATCCACCCAAGACCTTGGGGCAGACACAGGATCCCCAATGTCTGCTGTCCTCCAGCTCCACCTATGTCAAAGTTGGCTTGCTCATCACCTTTGCAACATCTTCCATTTCATGGGACCTTGGTAACTGCCGACACCCTGTAGGATCTTAAATGTGTCCCACCCTCACGGGAAGGCTTCATTTTTTTTCCCTGAGCTGATCCTCACCTGTAAGCCTCTAGCTACACCATTTCATTGTTTACCCCTGACCCTGTCTCCACTCACAACCTCACTATTCCATGAACAAGCAGTTACTGGAATTCTCCTTTGTGTATTCAGATCTTGGGCTCTAGGAGCAGAACTCAGGTACCCTGATTCCAGCATGTGACTCTTACCTTTCCACTGCCTTGACTCCATTATTACAGCTGAAGTAGAGATGTCCTGGTTCTCAGAGTCTAGCTGGAGAGTAAGGCATCCCAGATAGACCAACTTAGGGCACTCTGTGTGTAGAACAGGGCCTGGCCTGTTGGCAGGTTATCTTAACGGTCGGTAGCAAGACAGGAGAAATATGCATTATAAAACCTCACAACCAGAGGCCAGTTCAAAAGTATTTTGTTGTTGTTATTATTTTCTTTCTTGTGTCTGGCACCATCTCCCAAGCACCCTCCATGTGGCCAGAAATGGAGCTGAGACTTGGTGATGGACCAGTTTTACTTCCTGTGCGTGTGGGGGTGGGGTGGAGGGTGGGAGGTGGGGTGATGGTCTAAAGTCTCCCAGCTTTGCCATCATTTCACAAAAACCTGGGGAAGACTGATTTCTTCCCCCAAGATACTTGACTTGTTTTCCAGTATGCCCCTAGACTAGGTCCTAGGAGTTTACTTGGGTAGCTATTCTGAGGAAACTGTTTCCGGGAAGCAGAAAGATGAGACAGGAAGGAAGGGGAACATTTGCAGATATAGGAATGGGCATGCTGGTGCTGTGCTCAGAACCCAACCACCTGAGAACCTTTGCAAGGGGATTTAGAACAAACCAAGGCTAAACTGTCCCGCTTAAGGGCAAGGCACCAGCTGTGCCGTATATCAGTGTCCATTCACCAGAGTTCAGGGCTGCATGAGGTGTATGAGATAATGCTAAGCTCTGCTGTATGCTGGTCTTCTGTTTACCATGGGTTCAGGCTGCATCAGGTGTATTAGATAACACTCAGCTGTGCTGTATACGGGTGTCCTGTTCACCATGGGTTTGGGGCTGAAGCAGGTATGTTAGCTAACTCTCAGCATTGGTAGCCACTTCTGTGTGGGAAGCTCAGAATGTTTCCACAGCCAGAAAATGGTCACAGGAGGGTTATAAGGGATCTGGACAGGAAGTCACAGTAAACAGAACTCATGAACACCCAAGGTACTGCCAGCCTCTGCTCCACTTGCCAGACGTCCATTTTCTCCTGTCCGTTGTCAGTAAATCTCCCAGCTCTGCCTCACCAGATAGATACTGAAAGCAAGCATGACTCTGAGGAGAATTAAATAGAGTCAATATTCACAAATGAGTGGGTGAGGTCCCTATTTTATGGGAGCCTGTTATATACTCCTGCACCTTAACACTTTTGAATGCTTACACATGCTGACTTTTTTTTTTTTTTTAAGCTTTGTACAACTTCTAGAAAACTCCAGCCCCCAAAGTCCAGTTCCAGTTCTCATCCTCCTATTGTGCCCCCATTCTCATCAATTACTTCATCGGCAGGCTGTGCTAGCTCTAGAGTAGTGTCACTCCACAGTTTCAGGTCACCTGTGTCCATCATACCTGTAACTGATAACTTCAGATACCATCTCTAGTTGGGAATGAGAAGCCTAGCACAGAGCACTTAAGCATGGTTAGCACATGGCACATGACACCAGGTTCATTAAGAGACCGTGGCTAAAAAATAAACATCCACCTCTGGCATCCATGAGCATGTGCTTACATGTGCATACATGAACAGGAACACACACACACACACACACACACACACACACACACGTATGCACACATACACATGAAAAGTCAAGGTCATCTTTAGCTATATCGTAAGTTTGTGGCCAGCCTGATCCACACAAGACCTCTTTCAAAACAGAAGGTAAGTCAGTTAGAATTCAATTTTAGGCTATGCTCCTGTTGAAATCCATTCCCTCCCAGCTTTTCTTTATGATCTTCTACCCACAAATGACTTGTGGTTTGAGAGGGAGTCAGAAGGAAGCCATAATTCTCAGCCAGAGTCCATGAAGAAAGACAGAGCATGCTATCCTTTGAGACAAAGGTACAGTGAGGACAGAAATCCCCTGGAAACAAAAATTTGGAGGCAGCAGAAAGAGGAGAGGTTCAGGGATGTATCTGTGTCTGCACGTCAATGAGATGGGGTTTTATTTGTCTGCAGTTGGAGTAAGACATAATTGACTTGGTGATCAAAGGCAGCATTACAGAGGACCAGAGGAGAGGGAGAAGGGCCATTCCCAGCTGCATCGGTACCATTCAGCCTAGATGCTTGAGACTTATCTGTTTCTGATACCTCAAGGAGTCTCTTCCCAGGAAACCAACTCCCCAAATCTCTGTACCACCATCAACAGAGTAAAGTCCATAGTGCTTGGAAGAGCATATGAACCCAACAAACATTTATTGGTTTCTTTTACTTATTAATACAAAGTCAGGTTGGACATAACCATTGACCCCTGCTCCTAGGCATTCACTATCTAGAAAGAGAAAGCACTACAAGGCAGTGTGATAAGGGTCACAGGGACACAGCTTATGCACTGTGGAGGTTGGGCAGGACCTTGACCCAGGTTGAAGCATTTGGAAAGCTTCCTGGGTCACAGTCTCTGGTATATTTCAGGGAAGGAGTTTTGGCAGGTAAAGGTAAAGGGATACAGACCTTAGAGTGTCATCCCCAGGGTGTCCTTTCTGCTCCCTAGGGCTGTTGGATTCTTGTTGCTTTCAACATATTTTGCCTCTCCAGCTGGACCTTAAGCCCCTAAGCTGTGGATACTTCAGGAGTAGGTGTGATGGTAGAAGAAGAATTAGAACTGTGCCAAGGAGAATCCTGGTCTAGGAGCCCTGTGCCCTGGACACCTGTCTCTTACCTCTGCCCTTCACTCTTATGGGATTGGCAGCCACAACTGGGGAACCAATGGCATAATAAAGTCCTCCTCATTGGACTCATGCTACACATTACTGCAAGCCAAGGCAGGCAAGGGAGAAGGAGAGAGGAAATAGAAAGGGAAAGAGGATAAGAGAAATGGGGGAAACACAGTGTACTTGGATAATTTTTTATAGAATTCTCTACTCATTTTCTTTACTATGTGTCTAACCTGAAGATATATATAACAATGAAGATTCTTGAATAAATCAAGGAAATGGTGTTTTTGAGGTAGGGTTACAGGGCAGTGTAGCAGAAAGAAAGCTGGAGTTGGAGACCCAGTATGAGTCCTGCTCTGTGACCCTGGGCAGTCCTAGTGATCTATCTCTAGTCCTTCATTTCTCCATGTTCCAAGCATTGGACTGGATGTTCTTCATGGGCTTTCACTCTTTGCCTCTGTGATTTCCAGTTAGCACAGCAAGGTGGGAAGAGAGCCTGCCTCTGGCCTCCGGTCCTGGCCACAGTTCAGATGTTTTTAATCACTTCAACTGGTCTGTGGAGTTATGAAAAATAGCCCCAGAGAAAAATGTTGATGGCTAGCAGGATGATGGCATTGATGTTGCAGACACGTCTCCAGAGTGGCTCCTCCTCGATGTTGGTCAGCTTCTGTTCCAGTGCAGCCTTCTCAGCCGAGCTCAGGACTTGCTGTGGGGCCCCTGAGAGTCCACAGAACCAGCTCCACAGCCATTTTCCCCAGGACCTATGTAGGGCTGAGTGACAGTCCATAAGGAGAGAAGGAGGAGAAGGGAGAGGGGAGGAAGAAAGGATGGAGAAAGGGAAGGTTGAACAAGGGATGAAAGAGTGGGAGATGGTAAGACATGGAAGGAAGGAGTGGGGTACACATGTGAAGGATACTTTGTAAGGCTCTGAATTGGGTCTCTAGAGTGAGCTATGACCTTGGTGATAGCATCCAAATGGTCACAACTCAGGAGTATCTCATTACAGGAGATGATGTGTCTGAGCTAGCATCATGTCCTCATTCAGAGCACCAGTGCAGAGTGGGGACAGAAAAAGAGCCGATTTTCCCAGGAAGGGGGAGCATCTAAACCAGACAGACTCATTTTCCTGGTTGTGGGGCCTGATACTGAGCTAGAGGTCAGGAACCTGGCAGCAGGGCCAGCCTTGCATAAGGCCATGTGTAAGTCCGGGTTCCCTTCGTGGCAGGCACTTTCTCCTCCATGTCTCAGTGACATGTTCTGCATTACTCTAAGAGTTGTTTAAACATCTAATGAGAATGAGGGTTAGCTGTGGGATGGTCCTTATGTCAAATGTATTGCTCTGATTGGTCAATAAATAAAACACTCATTGGCCAGTAGCCAGGCAGGAAGTATAGGCGGGACTAACAGAGAGGAGAATTGAGGGAACAGGAAGGCAGAGGGAGACACTGCCAGCCACCACCATGACAAGCAGCATGTGAAGATGCTGGTAAGCCACGTGGCACGGTATAGATTTATAGAAATGGATTAATTTAAGCTATAAGAACAGTTAGCAAGAAGCCTGCCACGGCCATACAGTTTGTAAACAATATAAGTCTCTGTGTTTACTTGGTTGGGTCTGAGCAGCTGTGGGACTGGCGGGTGACAGAGATTTGTCCTGACTGTGGGCAAGACAGGAAAACTCTAACTACAAGGGTTGTCAACACTACAGAGGCTACCAGTGCTCGGACTGGGAGAGGCTGCATAAGTGAGGTCCAAACGCCCAGGTGTCTAAGGAATGCAGGCCAGGCCAGGAGTGTGGAGTGAGGTGTTGAGCTTGGGCTCACACAGCTCACAAAAGCTAAAGGGGCTTCTTCCCCCCGTCTCCAGGTTTCTTTGTTTCAGCAAGAAGGATCCACTGCATCAGCAGCTGCCTTCCCTGGTCTCTCATCCCTCCACAGTGGTAGTTTGTAATGGGATTGGGTCTTGACAGAGAGGGGCTGTATTTCCAGTGGACATTATGGCTGACTCAGAGGCTCCTTTTCCTCCCTTACATGTAGTTGTCCCTGGGGAGCAGGCATTCCTTTGTATCAGCAGGAACTGCTTCACCCTGGACACAGGAACCAGCAAGGGGCCTGTCTGTCTCTGTAACTGGTATCCAGTCATGGGCAGTCTCTCCTTCTCATCAGATACTCTTTCCTATCTTCCTTGGTAGCTGCCTCACCTACACCATTGCTTGAAGAATGGCCTTTTTAGCTCATAAACTTTGTAGGTGCCTTTGGTCTTTGAAGTGATGGGGGAAGCAGTTTTGAGACCCACCCAAAATCAGGTACATGGCTTTAAAACTTATATTAAAAAAATATAAAGCTACATTTTGCCAAGCAAAATTCACTGAACCTAAGTGGGGTGACCAGTAAAGCTAGGGAGAGTGGCTTTGCCCTGAGGTGTTTCTGAAATGAGCCTCTCTGTGTGGTGCCTATAAAAAGAGCACCTCTCCTTTACAGATTGCTCCACAGACCTCTGACTACCACAGCCTGGGCAAGAAGTATTGAGCCTTAAACCTTGATAGCTCTGGAGCTTCAAGATATCATTAGCTACTGATACACAAATAACCTTTTGTGTAGCACAAGGACCCCGAATGAAGGTGAAAGTCTCAAAAAGTGGGAGTACATTCAAGCCTGAGGGACAGTGCAGGGCTCCAGACCTGGTGAATGCAGAGGAACTGAATGGCAGAGCATCAGCAACTCTGCAGGTCCAGCGAGTGATGCTTTGCTAAGAGTGTCTGTTTAACCTACTGCAGTTACAGAAGTGGGGACTGCAGAGGCAGGAATGACACTCAGGCTGTCTGAAGTCTGATGGAATTTTGCCCAAATCGATGTAGAGCTGCCTCAGAGAGAATCCCAGCTCCATCCAGGCAGTGAGAATCTCTCTAACTAAGGCTGGAAATAAATACAGCACTTAAATTTTATTAAATTTCTACTTCATAAGGTAAAGATAATTGATTTTGGACCTTAACTTGCAACTGATGTGACTTTTGGAATTCAAATTTTTTCTTTGAGAATATTATAACAGAAAAATTTCCCATAATGTTGCCATTCTATTGTTGGGCTGTCTTAATATTATTATTTAATCTCACTACAGGAAGGTTTTGACCTCATTATATCTTCAACTGGTACATTATGGCTTTGATTTAATTCATGTACTATCCAAGCACAGTTAACAACCTCTGGGAAGTCATCAGCAGCTACAAGAGCCTGGCAGAGAAGTAGCCGTTTTCCCGAGGTATCCCTACAACAACAACAGAACTGTGTAGGCCTGCTCTACACTTTTCCCATGGGGGATAGCCAGGCTTCTGTGTGACTACAGACAGTATCATTGAGACGAGAGGGAATAAATACATAAATGCAGACAGGAATAAGGGAGACTGCTTCTTGGTGATGCCTAATGCTCCCTTCCATGTGGAGGGAACTCAAGAGGTGTAATGCTGTTTGGCTTCCTGCCCATAAGTTCCTCCACGCTGTGCTGTTTCTTAGATCTGCTGGAGAATGGGTGGGCACTGTCTAGTGTTGGGTTCAGTATTAGGAAGTGCACCTCTCTGTGGATAGAATCCAAACCACCTCCTGAGTTACCAAGACAGTCTTTCACATCTGTCTTAACAGATTTAGTAGTCATGTAGGAAAGTGAAAGGATGATTTTGATTGTGTCCTCCCAGAATCCTACATCCTCAGTGACCCCAAAATTCATCCTTGGGGGGAAATCCTCAGCATTATGCCTGGCCCATTGCTCCTTCATGACATGCACCCCAACATGCACCCAACCTACCTCCTGGTTGCTCAGGCCCCTGGGTGGTGTTTGTTCCTTCCCCATCTCTTGCAGGGCCCTCCACAGCTGGCCTCTCTGCCAGCCCTGGAGTGTTTTCCCCTTCAGTCTCATTCACACTCTCAGAGGCCTCATTCTCCAGCTCAGATAAGGGATAATTCCTAGTCCACCAGGTCAGGCGAGCAAGCTAGAGCAAGAGGAGACAACATTTGGAGTCAGAAAACAGGCTTGCTGTGGAGAAGGAAGTCCCATTCATGGGAGGCCATCAGAACAATAATAAGACAGGGTGAAGAGCAAGGTGAGTCTGGGAGGGGGCACCATGGTTTCCTCTTTCTTCAAGTATGGAGCCTTTCTTGAGTACCCACTCTCTGTCAGCCCCAAGCTGGGTGCTGGAATTGAGATCTGAGCTGGGAATCCCCAGCTGCTTCCAGCTCAACCTGGGAGAAACAAAGACAGACAGGAAGCAGGTGCCTGATCACCAGTGAAAGGCTTGAAAGGGCCAGCAGAGAAGCTGATAGCTGACAAAAACAAAGCCTGAAAGCCAGCAAGGACCACTGCAGACTTTAGACAAAAGAGAAAGACCTGTGAGTTAGAATTTTCAAAGCTCCCTTAGAGGAAATTGAAGTTGTCCAGCCAAGAAACTGTTGAAAAGTGAACCAAGAAATAATGGAAAGAAATATTCGGCGCCCGAAAAAACAAGTAGGAGGGAGAGAGGTCATATATTTATCTGTGCATTTATTCATTTTGCAGAGCTTGGGATATGACCTAGGCCTTACACATATTATAAAAGCACTCAGCCACCCATCTGTCTCTCCATCCCAGGAAGCAGCAGTCTTACGAAATGTTAGGAAAATAAAACATACAGGATGGGGTGACATGTGGAATGATCAGATGAAGAAGAGGAGAGACTACTACAGCTCTTGGTTCCTGGCTCAGCTGATGACAAAGTTAACAGAGCATCTCCAAGGGAGAGAAGATGCAAGACAAGAGTTGGTTTGGGTTTTTATGAGAGAGGAAGAGAGAAAAAAATGCATGCGTGTTCTCTCTCTCTCTCTCTCTCTCTCTCTCTCTCTCTCTCTCTCTCTCACACACACACACACACAACACACACACACACACACACACACACACACACACACACACACACACACACACACACACGATGGTGAGCTTGAAGTGCCTGTAATGCTTCGGACACCTTCAATCAGGAGAAACAAGCCTTATCTTTCTGGGGTGGTCCTGGTAACTTTTCATCTCCCCCTTTCCTGACCCCGAGAACTAAAACACAGCTTCTTTAGATGACATCAGTGGTATTAGACCCAACCATGTTGGTGCTTCCGATGTTCTCCTTCAACAAAACTCTTCCTCTGCCCCAGATGCTCTGTCACATGCAGAGCCAGGTGTCAACTGCCTGGTTCTATGGTTCTACTTTGCACCATGTGCTCATTTGTATCAGGTCCAAGTGTGCCTCTATCTGGGATCATAAGAACCCAGGAGGCTTATCTGTTTGTACACATCTCTGTAAAATTTACGAACTTTATGTTCACACTCTGTGTCACGAATAGTATAGGAGCAATGTGTCTTCATGTCACCAGGAGGCAGTTGGATTTTCAGTTTGAGTCTTGAGAGAATGGATAGAGACAGAATTGAGTGCCATAAACAGTTGTTGAATTTGTAGCCCTGGGATACTCTAGGGCAGTGATTCTCAACCTCCCTAAAGCTGTGACCCTTTAATAGAGTTTCTCATGTTGTGGTGACCCAACCATAGAAATTATTTCATTGCTACTTTATAACTGTAATTTTGCTACTGTTGTGAATTTTAATGTAAATATCCAATATACAGACAGAATGTCTGATGTGAAACCCCTAAAGGGGTCACAGCCCACAGGTTAAGAACCACTGCTCTAGGGTCACATACTACAGAGGTGTTTCTAAGGTAAAAGAAAAGTAGTCCATGAAGTGACCAGAAGACTAGGATGACAAAACAAAAATCAAGAGCAAAATGTAGCTGACACGATTAGAGAAGGGGCCTTCGGGTTGAGGATGTGGTCAGTGGAGACAAGCTCTCCTTGGAGCTCACTTAAGACAGCAACGGAGAGTTAACCGTTCAGTTTAGCGACAAGAATGTAAGACACTTCACCGAGATCAGTCTGAGTGGCGTTCGGTGGACGGCAGTGGGTTGAGAAAATACAGATAGGAATGGAAGCTGTTTTTTTTTTTAAAGGTTGCCTGTAGAGAGGAGGAGGAGAGACCATGAAAACCAGAGGAAAGAGATGATGACCCTGAACTTTTTCTCGTTTCCCTCTTTTTTTTTTTTTTTCTGACTCAGAAGACTAAAAGACAAGTTTTCTAGCTGACATCAGTGGTGTGAGAGATGACCCAGGAATGGATTCTAATGTGGGAATGCCTTTGCTGCGAGGAGTGAGAATTCAGACCAGGAAAAGCAGAGACCCCAGCGGCAGGAGGCCATGTCTGGCCACAGGCAGAGCTAGCTCACTTGCCTGTCTGTGAGATCCCCTCTTGTTTAGGGGAGTGGTAAGGTCATTTTACCAGCTCACAGGCACCACACAGGTGAGAGTACACTCACAGTGACTGCCACTCAGTGTTTAGGGTCCAGTTTCTACCACAGGCTCTGTCAGTGGTCACACTCTGCCCTATCAGACTTTCTATGTTGAAGTCTTAGCTCTCACATCTCAGATTATAGCTACATGTGCAGATAGGGTTATTAGAAAATAATTAAGGCCCTACTGAGATCAGGTCCCACAAATGACGGCAGACTCAGGAAGAAGATGGCCATCTCTAAGGTGCAGAAGAGTCCTCAGATGAAAATAATCTGCTGGTCCTTTGACCCCAGGTTTCCAGGCTCCAGAAAGGTGATGTGACAAATTCTTAATGTTTATGCCATCAAGTCAGTGTTAAGTAATTACAGTGGCTTTGGTAAGCCAAACAGGCTGAGCAGAAAGGCTTCTACAGAATGAATATCAGTATTCAGAGGCTAGGGAGCAGTCAGCTCTCTGCTTCCTTCCTCATGTATTTCTTTCTTACCATTAAAACAAACAAACAAACAAACAACAACAACAACAAAAACCCCTCTGTTTCTTCTAAATCCATCTCAGAGAGACATTGCCAGTGTGCCGGTTCCTGGACCCCTGTGCTTAGCCTCTCTCATTAAGCCTCCTTCTTCTATGCTTTCTCTCTATGTAGTTAACAGTTTGTGTTGTCATCTGCTTTCCTGGGGACAGTTGTTGGTAGGAACCATTAATCTTTGTAAACTCAGCGCTACACTTGACACATAGTGGGTAGACAATGCATAACTTTGAACTGAATGGGTTACTTCACACCTGGAATTCATACACCAGTGAGCATGTCCTCCAAAGGATATCTGCTTAGCAGCAGGTGAGACCCTAATCCAATAGGATAAAAACCATTGGGTGGGGGGTGGTGTTCCAGTCATTAGGGACAGAGGGATTCTTCCCAGAAGCCTCAGCCTGAACACACCACTTGCCTTTTCATCAGGGATGGGCTCTGTGCAGAAACTGATTATGACGGTGATGATGGCCGTAAGTCCGCAGAGGAGGAGGGCAAAGTACAGGTAGTGGAAGTCCTTCAGAACAGCCGGCCTCCTGTCCACCTCCCCACAGGCTGGGGCAGGGTATGAGAACTCCAGGATCATGCGCACTATTCCCACTGCTAGGCCAAACATGAGGCCCCAGAAGGCACCCTAAGGAGAGAGTGGAGATACAGACAGGGAGAGACGGGTGAGGTAGGTAGATCCTAGGAAGTTGAGGGACACTCTTTCCTAAGATCTCCCTCCTCCTGGCTTATTACAGTGGAAATTTCAGCCATCTTATCTAGTTTCCCATCGTCACTCTGTGTTTTGAATTAAAAGTCTCTGGGACCTCACGATTATAGTCACATATGTTCATTACCCTCACCTCTTCCCACTCTGAACTGGTCAGATGACTGAGATGTTAATAATGAGACATTGATCTTGAATTTGGTACTTAGGAATGAGCAAGGGCACCCAGAATTCAGTGGGCCCTTGCTGTGTTCTGTGGTTGTCAGCAAGAATAGTTCTCACAAGTAGAAGACATCTTGCTTAGGGATAAGTTGGTTGTGTGGAGTTGTGAACACGACATTCTTTAATTTGTCAAGGTACATGCCCCAGATTTGGGCCAATGTCTTCTTTCTATTGTGAGATGTAGCCAAGGTTTCCATCCTGGCATCTCTCCTTCTCTCCCATACTTGTCAAGAGTCAGTGTAGTTACAGAACAGCTGTGTAGATATCACCCTGTGAGTTCACACTGCATCAACAATGGCATTCTTGCTTTGCTTATGCACAGTAGGATACAGGCTTAGAGGTGGAGCAGAGACTGTAGAGCCGTAGAGCCTCAGGCTATCCTGTACTTCCACAAGTCTCTCTTGTCCAGCATTCTCCTCCTCTACCACTGACCCTTCAGGAATTGTCTCACATGCCACTTCTTTCAGGAAGTCTGCCCCTGTCCTAGAAGTCTCTTCACTGGCTCTTTACTTTCCCAGAGGCCATTGTCCTTTGCCATTATTGCTTATTTAATCACCTTTCTTCCCTGACTGCTCAAGATGGCAGATCCATATAAACCTTGGAAACCGTTATATCCCTGGAGATGCCATATTTGGGTTGGTAAGTGTTTACTGGGCAAATGAGAGAATCTTGACCCGATGGTAAGAGTTAAATACCTGGAGAAGGCAGTGGCTTTGCCTAAGGTCTTAGAAACCAGATGAGTGACAGGCCCTTATCCCAGATCCTGTGATGTGTGGGGGAGGGGCAGAGTTGTTACACTCACAGGTTCAGTGACCCTCTTGCTGAAGATGGCCAGCAGGAAGAGGGCCGTGATGGGTGGGGCTAGGTAGCTGGTGATAGACTGGATGTAGTCAAAGAGCTGCCCACTATTGGAGCTTTGGATGATGGGGATCCAGAGGATGCTGATGACTACCAGTAAGACTATGAACAACCTGTGGGAAGAGCACAGGGCACTGTGAATACCACTCACATGAGCATGGGCAGGATGAAGTATGCATGGAAATCGGAAAGGGAGAGAAAGTGAGTGGTCCCTGGACCAGAGAAGGTCTGTGGGTTAGAATCTAAAACCTCTTAAAATCTAAAAGGCAGAAATTAGACAGCTAAAATCCTAGAACTTGGAACTTCATAATTCAAGAAACCTTGATATTCATACATTGGATGGCTTCAAGGTTGTCCTGTACACCCACTGATGAGGACCAATCATACCCTCCAGCCCCAGCCATGCACTGAAAGGTCTCTGCTGAGGATGCCTTTCCTTCTCTCTGCACTCAACCCTGTTTAGAGCAGTTTAGTTCTCTGGGATGGCTCCTTACATTGGCCCCAAGTCTGTGCTTCTTCTCTTTACCCCCTCTTGGCTAATTCTCACTCATGCCTAAGCTCCCAAAGCGCTCTTGGTGCCTGACTTTGAACAAGAAAGGATGTATTTTCTTGGATGGGCTGAATGCAATAATGCATATGACCAGGAGATGGAGCTCAGGTCACACTAATTGAGAACTATAGCCCTGTTGGCAAGTCGAAAGGAGGAATACTTACTTCTGAAATATTCTCCTCTCCTCTCTTTTTACTCCCACTTCCTTTTCCCCAGGTCCTGTTAGAGAAGTAACTGCCCACCTGTTCTCCTTGATGTTCATTCCCTCTCCAGTCCTACTCTTAGACGCCGGGTTACTGTCTAGGTGTGTGCAGATGAGCAGGCCTTAAGTCAGAAACAAAAGGCCCAGGAGTAGACAGTGTTGGTGAAGAGTGAGATGTCTAATCCCACATCTCTAACCAACAAAGAGGCTGAAATGTGCTCTTCAGTTTCGAAGCCCGGGCCGGGGAGACTGGAGTTGTGAAGCAGCGATTTCAGCTCTTCACCCTCATGGGAACTCTGAATCCCTAGTCTGTGGAGAATAGGAAAATTTACCACTAAGTTGTGCTTTTAAAAATAAAAACTACTACATTCAAGGTGAAGTTCAATCTTCATATCTTGGTGTTCAAAGCTTGTAGGTCATTTGGAGACGACTTCTCTGTGGACATCTCCCTCAAGACTACACTTCACTGTCTCTTGAAGTTTCCTCTTCATTGTAAGCTGGGAACATCCTGAGAGCTGAGTGAGAATCAGCCAAGAGGGGGTAAAGAGAAGAAGCACAGACTCAGGGCCAGTGTTAGGCTGGGGCCATCCCAGAGAACTAAACTGCTCTAAATGGGGTTGAGTGCAGAGAGAAGGAAAGGCATCCTCAGCAGAGACCTTTCAGTGCATGGCTGGGGGTGGAAGGTGTGGATTATTCCTCATCAGTGGGTGTACAGGACAACCTTGAAGCCATCCAGTGTATGCATACTAAGGTTTCTTAAATTCTGAAGTTCCAAGTTCTAGGATTTTAGCTATCTGATTTCTGCCCTGTAGTATTTGAGATTCTAACCCACAGACCTTCTCTGGTCCAGGGACCACTCACTTTCTCTTTCTTTCTGATTCCCAGCATCTGTGTGGCCCCAGTACAACAGTGTAACAAATGATGTTGTTTGTTCTATGTATATCTGGTGGGTTAGATTAGTAGCATTCTCATTGTCCTAGAATAACAGCCAGAGATGACTTAAAAGACTTCAGGGTGTGAGGTGTTCCCCCACTTACAGGTTATCAGTCAGGGTTTACATACATTACCATCTCACAGTGAACTTGTTAGTTAAACAAAGATTTCTCCCTTTTCCCTGTTATTCTGAAGTGGGAGAGATGGGTTCTGGGGGAGGGACTTAATGCAAAGTCACACAAACCCACAGTCTGACTGCAAGCCTGGGGTCGAGAACTAGCTGGGCTTCCCAGAAAGCAGCATGGGAGATGGGAAAGAGAATTCTTCATAGAAAGGGTGCTCTGGAAGCATGTGTCAGCATACCTGCCTACCACCATCAGCTCTTGCTCTGTTGCCTGCCTGCGGAAGCGCTGCCACACATCTATGGCAAACAGGGTGCTGCTGCTGTTGAAAATGGAGGTGAGTGAACTCATCAGGGCAGCCATGATCACGGCAATCATCAAGCCTCGCAGACCTGGGGAGAGACAAGCCTGAGTAGAAAGCTGCCCATTTAAGGGCTTTGCCAGGACAATGGAGGTTGCACAAAGCCAAAAGTTTTGGAGTGGCGATGAGATGAGGTGGGTGCTGGGGAGGGTCCCATCTAGGGCAGATACAGAACCAGGAAACCCACAGTGCTTGAGGCCAGGTTCTGGCCAGCCTCTGTCTCTGCTTTGTGGCCTTAGGTAGCCCACAAAGCCCACTCTCAAGCCTTCATTACTCCTGTGCATGACAAGTTGTACATGAATCAAGATGATAAGAGGTTTCCTGCAGTCTTGATGTGTGTCTTGGTTTCATAGCTGTGGATGATGGTGGATCTCTGGAGCTAGGAGCAAGAAGGTGGTTGATGACATATTTTAATCTTTATGCTATCTTTTCTATACTTTTAAAAGAGGTTTTTTTTTCATACCACATTATTTATGATCATTACCTGAAGTCCCAGTCTTAGAGACAGAAACCTGGGTTGTTTCCTGGCTTTGTGGGTAACTAGATAAATGATCTTAGGACTAGGAGCTCTCTCTTCTTGGACCCAATTTTTTTTTAACCTGGACACTGGAAATATTAGAGGGTACACTGATATTTGAAATTTCTACCTCTGATGTCCAGGCTTCTGGAAATGACCTTTCAACACTGGGAGATATCTCCCTAAAGTTCTCTGGCTCACCCAGGACCTCTTTCTCTCCAAATGTGTATGTGTAACCAAGTCCTTGTAGTTGCTTTGGACTCCAGGGTTCCAAACCGACACATCCCTGTCCTGAATCCTTTGTTTCCCTCTGGCTAATAACACCTTTCTGGGTTCCCCCACTGATGTCATAATTATCCTAGACCCTTCTTTTATCTCTCCCCATTCCTCCCTTTTCTTAACTGCTTGGCCCCAGCTGGACCTTCACTATTTCTACTATTTCTCTGACTGCTATAACTACTAAAGAGAAGCAGTAACCACTAATCTATTGCCTTCCAGTTCTTTGACTCAGTATCATTACAAACCCACCTCCTGAAGATCAAAAATTGGAATCAACTTTGGGCCTCTGTCTTTCTTGTAACTACTGAATATTGAGTCATCAAAGTCTGCCAATCATACTTCACAATTATCTTTGAATGCCTTCTCTTCATCTCTGAAGTCACTGGTCTGGTCAAGTCACTGGTGTCACTTATCTGGACCAGTGCAGAACCATCACTTATGTTTCCTTGACTTTCCCCTCCAAATCTCCCTCCATGCTGAATTCTTCAATCATTTGTGCTTGGACAAATGCTCCCTCCAGTCTCCAGTGCCCTCCTTTGCTCTCAGAGAAAAGGTTGTGCTCCTGAATGATGTTTGGCCATAGCATTCCCATGGAAAGCTTTCTTCATTCATCCTTTCTGCTGATGGTGCATTGCACATTGCACAATCTTTCCACCCTGGTCCTTTGCATGTGCACTATCTTTCTACAATGGTGTTTCCTATGCTCTTGGTCTTTGACAAGGTATTCTTGTGACTCAGCAGTACTTCTTTTCTTTGGAGAATTTTTCTGACATTCTTCAGGCTTGGTCACCATGTCCTATACTCTTGGGGAACCCAGGTATAGTCCCTAGAGACCGCAGAGAGCCTGGGATCAGAAAACAGTCTTTTAGCAATACATCTCCAATTCCTGGAACACACAGCAGGTGCCTTAGGAAAGCTTGAGGAAGTGTATGTGTGTGTGTGTGTGTGTGTGTGTGTGTGTGTGTGTGTGTGTGTGTATACTAGGGTGGGGGCAGAGGTGGGTCTTTCTCATCTCTTTTTCCATGTATTTGTAGTGCAGTCCTTCTGGGTAGTGAGCCTTGAAGGATGTACTGGTAGTGGAAATGGGTGGGGGAGCTAAGACTCACCCACGGGCATGAGAGCCATGACCAGCTTTGGGTAGGCAATGTTGGAACACCCCACTCTGGCCCCACACACTCTTTGACAGATGTCAGGGTCTACACAGGCAACTTCATCTGCAAAAGAAAGAAGCTGCATGATGCTGTACCTCTTTATGTTGGCCCACTATTTGCTTTCTGATACTATGGGAATACATTCACTGGAGACTCCAACCTAGTCTAGAAGGTCAAATGACAAGTGGTCTGATTGCCTATATGGTTTTGTGTATGAACTACACTGCAAAGCTTGTCTGATTCCTTTGATAAAAACAAATATCCTTGGGAGGATCCAATAATGTCTTGTTTCTTCTCCGCATGAAGGGGAAAAGTTTAAAATGGCCTTCAGATAGATTTCTTCTACTCTAGTACAAAGTCTAAAATGCTTTCTTTGTTCTCTTTATCAAGAAATCCTGCCAGCCCCTGCTGTAGTTCACCTGTCCCAGGAAAGCCTTCTCTGAAAATGTCCTGCAAACCCCACCATGCACAGAGAGCAGCACTAGCTCTTACCTGGGTACAGGGCCCGGCTGATCATGCCAGGCATGACAATGAAGAACATTGGGAGGATCTTTAGGTAGCCCCCCAGCACTGAGCCCCCCTTGGCATGGGAAAGACTCTTGGCAGAGAGAGACCTCTGCACAATCACCTGAAATAGTGTGAGATAGGCATAAATAGCAGTGGAGATATGTCACTGGTCAGAGAGGGACTTAGCTCAGTGCAGGTGAGCCCCAACACTGGTCACTATTTGCCTCCACTCAGCCCCAGGATGATGTCCAACCCTCTATGTACCCAACTGCCTGTTTATTTATTTGTTTTCAGGAAGCCCCTGCTGGGCCAAACCAGGACCTGGGACCATTACCTGGTCTGTGCACCAACACCAGGTGGCCAGGACTGTGAGCCCAAAAATGAGACCTGGCCAGGGAATGTCCCCATTCACAGGGTCTCGAAGCACATGGAAGGCGTCTGGCCGTGGGAGATGACAGGTGGTGTTGGGAACTGTGGCATTGGGGATGGCCTGCATATATAACTTCTGCAGGCCTGGGTACCAGCCTACCTCCTGAAAGCCTGTGGGAAGAGACATGGTGTGAGAAATAGACCCGAAGGCCCAACATACAGCCTCATGTGAGCCTCTTGGTTTGAAATGACTTGAGAATTGAGAATGGGTGAGAATGCTGGGCCTTGGGTTCAAGATTCTTGGTTCGGAATAGAGAAAATCCCGACTTTAGGGAGCCCTGGCCTAGAAAAGGGATATGGTCTAATGCTATATAAAGTTCTAGGGGGTCAAGGATTGGGTGTATTTAAATCTTTTTCTTACCCAGAAACATGAGGACCAGTGCTCCCCCTACCATGATCACAGTCTGTAGAGCATCTGTGTAGATCACAGCGGTGAGCCCTCCTGGGTACCCAAGGAGAGGATACATCAGTTAGCATCATGGGAAGGGGAAGTTTCCCTCTGGGTATCTGCCCTGTGTTTGGCTTCTCTCGGGGAGACCAGAGAAGACACAAAGCCCTTTTAGCAGGGAACTCTGGTGATAGGACCCTTCTCCATCTCTTCTCTCTCTATCCCACCCAGGGACTATGTTGGCTGGTTACAGACCAGCCAGTGTGTTTTGATGGGATTCTTTCTATCTTGGCAAGATCTGGTCACCACATCAACAATAGCCTGTTGTTCTTGCCATTACTACCCCCAGGCTCTCTGCTTTCCCTCCAAAAGCCCACCTAGATGCCCCCATCATTCAAAGCCAACTTAGCCATAAGTTGTTCTGTCCTGGGCTGTTGTCCCAGGGCACCCAGTTCTATGAATTGAAGGAAACAGAGCAGAGCAGATTCATGGCATTGCCACAGTGATTATGACCCAGACAGCAGTTCATTGATTTCCCACCTTGTCCTTGCACAACCAGTCCTCAGCAGAACCCATGTCTCTCTCATTCCCTGCCTTTGCCTGGTAGATTTTCCATCTCTGCCATTGCCACCCCTGTTTCTCTCCTACTGACTTTTCATCTTCCTCTGTATGCTCTCTCATAGTATATCTCTGTCTTCATTAGTTTGTCTCTGTCTTTTCCTATCTCACTGTCTTTCTCTGGATCATCAATCTTCCGCCTGTCTCTGTCTATCTTTATCTTTCTATCTTTCAATATGCTTGCCTGTGAAAGCTTCTTTCCTCATCTCATGGTCTCTACATATTGATATGGCCTTTCCCCCTTCCTACCTGCAATAGTGTAGACAGCTGTCACCACCAGCAAGATCACCGTGGAGAGATAGAGGTTCCAGCCTAAGGCCATCTGAATAAAGATGGCTCCAGAGAAGATATCTGTCTGTAGAAAGCAAGGATCCACAAGTTCATGCCACCCAATGCTTCCAGAATGATTGTGGTGGGTGTGTCACCTACCTTATCTGGTGTCTTTAGCCTTCATCAAACAATGGAGACAATGCTAGTGAGTTTGGTCTTGGCATTAAAGTGCCACACTATGGAATGTGAACTTGACCTTGTAGACATGGAGGCATGGTAGAATTTAGAGTGAAACAATACTGTATAGTGTTTTGAATGAAAAAATAATAATTAGCTAGCCTTGAAAGATTTCTCTGTATATTATAAAGGTCAGGGTAAGAAATAAAAGTGGAAGATGGAGGAAGTAAAGCTAGAAGCTGGAGGTGGAGAAGAGAACATTTGGGAGGAGAGAGTAGGAACTGTGCAGGTTGCTGGCTGCTCCTTGAGATAACCTGCAGGACAGTCTGGGCAGGCAACAGTGGGTTCTGGGTAATCCTTATGCTTGGGTTATTATGGGACTTGGGGTAAAGACTTTGCCTCAGCTAACAGTGTTGGTCCTGAAAATAATTTCATTGCTAGATCTGGCACCTGACTGATTCTGTTCTCTTCAGTCTATTTGCTCATCTCATTATATGACAGTTCATAAACTAATTACAGAGTCCACAATATGATAGTGAAGGGATATAATCCTCTTAGGATATGGGAGTCAAGATCCAGTTCTGATTCCAGACCTAGGCTTTGTATAGACTTGGATAATTCACTTGACTTGTCTAGGTTTGTTTTCTGAGTTTAGTTCAATAAAGCAATAGTAATGATTTTTCTGACTCTAATAATCTAAGTAATTAATAAAGAGTTGCTGAATGAAGTATCAGTTAATGGAAACATGAAAGAGTAGAAGCTAGTTTTGTAGTTTCTTGTGTGAAAGATCAATATTCACTTAAAACAGTTATCATTCATTTCTGATCTTCCCACTTCTGGATGGAGGCATTCTCTAAAGTCAGGTGGATTCATCTTTTATCCTTCATTCCATCCACACACTCTTTCATTTCATCCCCTTCTTCCATTCCTCCATCTCCCTTTCCTTTTTTCCATCCTTCCCTGCCATCAGTGAGCTCAACATTAAGTCTGTGGTAAGGAAGCCACCTTGGAGTTATACCCACTGATATCTTGGTGAAGATGTAGAGGACGAGAGACAGGACTGACATGTACACCTGGATCCTCTGTCCTCCGAATCGTTTCTTCAGGTATTCTGGCATGGTGACCACACCAGCTGCGATGTACACAGGGACGAAGATCCAGCCCAGGGCCACGAGCAGCCAGGTTGCCTGGGAGAACACAGAGAAGTTATTTTAATTGTAGAAAGATTGGCAGCTTCTCACCCAGAGGTAAGGTGTTGTATGGGAGAGCCACGAGGGGGGAAACCAGGGACCTGGGTCCTCATCCCAGCTTTTCTGGATAATTTCTGATGAGTCTTCTTTCTTTTATAAGGTGTTGATGTTATCATCTATATAATAGGTCCTCTGTTTACCACACAGCCTCCCAAGTACCTCTAAGATATCTTTCATCCCTAAGGCCAGGCATAGGAGATGGTTCTGACCCTCAGCACCCTGGAGCAGTCAGGTCAGCTTCCTTACATTCCACTCAAAGCCACCGACAGCAAGGCCTCCAGCAGCCCCTGTCCCAGCCAGGCCGATGAACAAGCCACTGCCCACATTGCTGGACATCAGAGATGCTCCGATCTGAAAGGCACAAGTGAGGTTAGTTTGGAGCAATCTTGGCTTAGGATCACTTACAGTGAGGAGGCAGCTAGAGGCTGTGATTTTTGAGGCACTGGCTAAACAGAACCATTCCCATGGGGTTTTTTTTTTCTCCTCACAAGGGAGTAGCTGGAATCACCAGTCATTTCTCATTATCCCTGTGAACTTCTAGGTTCCCATACTCTAACGTCCTTAGGTAGTTTTCATGTTGATAGACATAGGTTCCCTGTCCTTAGATCTTCCTGCTCCAGATAACCAAAATCTTTCAGAGACTTCCAAAGGCTTTCAGGGTTTTTTCTTCTTTTTAGAGAGCAGAATGTGAGCCGTGGTGGGCAGGGATAGTGAGTATCATTAAAACGGAAGGTCAAAAATGACTGACGTTATGAGTATGAGGGAATGTGAGAGTGAGTGAAGAGTGAGTGAGGGAGTAAGAAGACAAGAGTATGTGGGAGTCTTTAAGTGTAAGATTACGTGAATGAATGTATGAAAGTGAGTGGGAGAGTACATGTATGCACATGTGTGAGTATATGTGAATGTTGGCTTGTATGTATGTACCTATATGGCTGCCTTAGTGTGTGGATGTGTGACTGTGAGAAGGTGAGAGTGTATGAGTACATGAATGAGCATGGGAGAATTTGTGTGAGTTTGATGTGACTGGGTTTCTAGGTAGTCCTGATCTTCCTTCATCCCACTTTGGGAAGAGGAAGTTAATTTTCAAGGTTCAGTAGAAATGTAGGGTATGGTCTGATAGGAGAGATGGGGATTCACAAATGCTGGGGATCAATTTTGGAGATGGTTGGAAGCTTGCCCCTGATTCTCAATTCACTATTCTTCACTGCATTATTAAGTGTAGGTGTCGTTCTTTCAAGATAATAATTCCTACTTCCTATCCACCTATTGCCCGAGACGCAGCTGAGAAACCCAGTGCCTCCCTCTGCCCCAGGTTTGATTTTATTATTCATAAGTCTATATGCCCACTCAACTCTGAGTGTCTCTATAGCAGGAAATTCCAGCTATATTTCAGTAGATCCAGTGCTCAACATAAGGCTCACACCTGGAGACAGAGCAGGGGGATTGAACTCTCCCTGGGTGTTTGGATGCCAGGTTGAGCACAAAAAGTGCTGTTAAGAAGTGCGGTTAAGTGTTATTGGTTGACAGCTGACAAATCCCTTCCTGAAACCCGGATGCCTTGATCAAGTAGCTGTCAAGCTAGCAGCTCCTATTGGGTGGATGGCAAAGACTGTTGTTATGACATCCCAGCTGCTTCAAATAATTCATTAATCCATTGAGGAAACTACACTCCAACTTCAGAGGAATGTTGCAACTATGATGCTGTGGAAGCCACAGATGGCTGCTTTGGGAGGCTGTATTACTGTCATGACCACTTCAGAAAACATGCACTGGATTGGGAAGATCACACTTTGGGCTAGATTACCTTCAGTGGATAATGAATGACTCTACTCATCCTATAGCTACTCATGCAACACAGAAGGGGGGCACCAAGAACAATAACTTTCTGGTTCTAAAAGCTGGGGCCATGAGACTCCAGTTCTACAGTATAAAGCTGTAAGCTTTTGTTTGGAATCCCAGCTTACAAACTTCTAGAATTGAGAGCTATCAATACTATGTTCCTTTCCTGCCTCTGGTTTCTGTCTGGATAGAGCAAAAGAACCTTTAGCCAGCCATCTGTGACATGCACAGGAGGCACCTGGGGGAGATGTCTCAGACTGCTGGGTGATTGGGGCAAGATAGGAACCCGGAGTTGGGCAAAAATATAAGAGGGTGTTGATGTAGTTCTGGCAAGAAAAGCTGAAAGGAGGTCATGGATGGCCAAAGCTGGGACTATATGCTGGGAGAGGAGGGAGGAAGGTCAACTCACTGGCCACCAGGTCATAGATCTCCCAGCCAGGAAATAACCACCAACGGTCCCTCGGCTTGCACGAATAGATGACTGGAAAGAATATGAAAAGATGTTAGTATTCCCCAAGGCTCTTACAGTCCCCACCTTCCACCCCTTGATTAACTGACCCCTTGGTATAGGCATTGTGGAGACCAAGAGGACAAGCACTGAGGTAGAGCAGAGCTGTCTGTATACCTACAACATCAGACTTTTTTAAACTATGGGTCTGTGGGAGAGTCACGCCCTCTTTGCTAGTTTCGCTCTCCATCTGTTTCTCAGGACTGATGTGAAAAGCAAAGGAGGCAAAGGCTGTCCAAGGTCCTCAGGAATAGCAGAATGCCATGCAAACTGAAAGGTAATTAGTGTCTCCTTACTTTTCCCTCTGTTCTTGACTACTTCCAAGGGATGGGTTGAAATCTGCCTCAGGTTCATAGTGACTGACTTTCCCCCAAGCTAGCCTCTTCTTTCTTCTTAGACACCTACACTGGAGAGGGTATGGTTCTAGCCATTCTGAACACTGACAACAATGAAGAACTCTGTTTCAGACATTCTTTGATATGGCTTGGAGTCAGAACACACCATTGAGCCCACCGAGGTTCCTGGAAGGAGCTGGTAGGTGGCCAGTCAACAGCCTATTTTGGGATGTGCTCTGAAGGGTGAGGTGGTGCAAGGAGGGTGAGCTCTTTCTCTGGGGACATAAGCCCAAACTTCTTGGTCAAGACACTAACAGGACTGGAATGATACCCAAGCTTTCTCCACCTTTGATGTAGAGAAGAGGCTGTAAGATAGGCTCAAGGTGCCTAGAGGTGGTTTGGCAGGGCATGATGAGAGTCTGTGGTGTGGGCTGATGGTGGGCAAAGCTGTGTTGCAATTTGTGCTTGAAATGTTCCAAAGCCTCATATGTTAAATACTTAGTCCGCAGTGCACTATCAGACATGGGGGTTTTAGGAAGAGTTTAGATTATGAGGGATTCTGACCTAATCAATATATAAACCCCTTTGACAGATTCAAAATTGAATGGGCTATTGGGAAGCAGTAGAAACTTTGGAAAATGAACCCTGGTCAGAGCAAATGGGTCATGGAGGGCATGAATTTGAAGATTATATCTTGTCACTAGCATTTTCTTCTATTTCCCAGCATCCACAGATGATTAGCCTCCTCTTTTACATGCTCCTGTTGCCTTCCCACATACCCATTGTAATGGAATTAGCTGACAATGGTTTGAGACCTCTGAAACCTAGAGCCTAAATACATCTTTACTTCTTTAAGTTAATTAACAAAGTTTTGTCACAAGAGAAAGCTGACACAGGAGTAGAAGTTACTTCAGAGTGGGAGACAAGAAGTGTGGCTAGATCTGAGGAAAGAGAAATCCTTGAAGTAGAGGAAGGGAAAACAAAAGGTAATTAGTCATTGGGGAGTGATACACACATGTACAGGACCTGACATGTGTTAAGCTTTGGCTAGAACTTTCCTGTGTCACCTCTGATCATCTTGGTGGCAACAGTGGCAGCAAAACTTCATTTCATAGATGAGAAATTGGGCTACAGAGCAGGAGAGGACTTGTCCAACACACATGGGAATTGGGGTTCCCATGCTGGCCACCTCGCAGGCACTGCTGATCTCCTGTCTGCCCACTTCTTTCTTAAACCAAGCCTGGAAAGTGAGGGTTAGCGCCTCCCCTCGCAAAGGAGAGGACTGAGGTCCATAGGCATTCCTGACCAGCTGAGACTTGGGTGATAATCTGCCTCACAGCA
Organism: Peromyscus maniculatus bairdii; assembly: GCF_049852395.1. Lineage (NCBI taxonomy): Eukaryota > Metazoa > Chordata > Mammalia > Rodentia > Cricetidae > Peromyscus > Peromyscus maniculatus. The sequence continues at coordinate 132,631,501 of NC_134853.1, forward strand.
GTCCGAAGGTCCTGACCTCTCATCAGAATCCTGTGTTGATAACAGCAGCTGTTTATTTCCTGCTACCTGCATGCCAGGCACCGTGCCAGGTTTTTGTGTGTGCCCTGTCACTGAATGATTGTAACTTTCAACAGTATCAACTGCAAACACACGGGCAAAGTGAGAGGTGTCTACGTCCCCAGGACCACATGGCTCTAACTGCTGGCCTCAGGGTTCTCTGACCTCAAAGCCCTGCACCTGCCCATAGCTTTGTGGTTTCTTTGAGCAATAGGAACATTGGAATCTGGAAGGCACTATTGCCTGAGAGCATGTGCATCTGAGTTCCTTGTTTAAGACACTAATAGAAGGGGAGGAAGGCTAGGTGTTGATCTTACTCTGAGTTGGGAGTCCCGAGGCAAAGGAGAGGAGAGTCAAATTCACAGTGACTAAACGGGTTGGATGTCCGAGCTCATAGCCTGACCTGCCTCTGGCTCACTGTGTGTTGCTCAGGGAGGCCATAGGTCTCTCTGGGCCTCAGTCATCCATATACAGAAGGGCAAAATGGGAATGGGTGATTCCTAAAGTACCATAATGTCAGCTACCTATGGTTGTGTATTCTTCTTTATCCCTTTCCCCCTCTCCTCTCCCAGCTCAAGATGAGAGACTTCTCTGCTTCTCGGTCAGATTTCAGCATTACTTAATCCTCACTCACCCAGATTCCCACAGCAAGGACGAAGACAAAGTAGATGACCACCACCACGATGTCATAGGCATGCAGGCTGACTCCAGAGCCCAGTGCTGAGTATGGTGCTGTCTCAGTGCTGACTCCATCCCTTGAATCTCCAGGCTCCATTGCTGCTAGCTCCTTGCTCATCGGTTACTGTCATTCCCAGCAGGCTGGACTTTGATGTCCTCCTGGCTTCATTCCTTCCCTTTAATGATTAACAAACCCAAGCTTCATTAGCCTTTGAGAAAGCACAGAGTCCTGCTGGCATGCGAAGTCCCGCCCACTTTTCTCCTAACTGCCGTGCCTTCCCTTGCAAGACGTCTTCCCTCCCTCCCTCTCTTTGCCTGCTGCCATTGTATAAACCTGCATGCACATTATATAAACCTGCCATTGTATAAACTAGCACACACACACACACACACACACACACACACACACACACACACACTTTAGAAATCAAGGTGCCTAAGCAGCAACTCAAGCAGCTGCTCTGTGGAAGAACTGGAGATAGTGAATGTGGAGCTGAGGCTGAAGTTCAAGTTTCCTAGTCAGCAGTTTAGCACAACTTTCCTTTCCTCAATAAGAGCAAGAGGAGGGAAGACAGGAAGAGTCTGTGACCATCCTTGTAAAGCCGCCGCTGCCTCGTATGCCCTTACCTCCAACCCACCAAGGTTCCTCGTTTTATAATGGAGGAAACAGACCCAAGAAAAGCTAAATTTTTTTTTTGCACAGAAAAGGGCCATTTGTGTCAAGGCAGGCCAAATTTACATCTTCTGATGCTTAATCTACACTTCCTGTCCTGGGCTATGACAGGTAAAGTGGATGAGGTCAAGTTCTGCCTTGCAAAAGGTAGAGTTCAATGAGGAAGACTGTCTCTTAAGATTCAGGTAGCCTGGTTTCTGGTCCCCACCAAGTCTTTTACTAAACTTTGGATAACTTTGGGCAAGTTGCTGTCTCTGAGTTTAAGTGTTCTGCTCATCAACATGCCCTGAGTGCTGCCTACCTCAACGCACCAAGGAGATTAGAATGTACTCCCCAGATCCTCTACAAACTCTGGGCTACTTGGTTCTCAGTGCTAACATAGATAAATTAATATCAGCTACCATCTATGCCCAGATGCCAGGCACAATGCTTATTAATATCATCCCATAATAGTGACATTTAGACCTTTCAGTCTGTGAGTGTTGTGTTGCTGTGCATAAGCAGGCCAGTCTCAGATTGCGGTGGATAAAGGGACCCCATTGGCCATGCATCCCTATCTCAGCCTATGGCGAGAAGCATAGAGTTGGGTGTAGGGAACACCTTCTCTTCTCTTTTCCTTGTGGGATAAAGAAAGGAAAAAAAGAAGAGCAGTGGATTTTTTTTTGGCTTGGCCCTATAGCCCAGAACAACAGGTATAGACCATCTTGAGTCACAAGAGTTGGAACTGGTTCTGCCAGAGTAGCTAACTGGAATCGGGTACAGCAGAGTATAACACCGATTTTGGTTAGGGGACAGAAGGACAGAGAGGCAGATTTGTAGCAAAAGTGCTTTTCACATGTATTTACATGTAAATAAGTGTTTATCAACTTACCCAAGTGGGATGGGTAAGGAGCTCAGCAATTGTTAGCAACATCAGAAACATGTGAAGAATAGTCCCTGGTATGACCTTTGTGGAGAGGAAGTGGAAAACGTGACTTGCAGTCGCATGGATGTTGTCAGGGAGGGATGGAGGCTAGGTGTGAGCTCAGACCAGCGAAAATGGCATAGTGCTGCCTGGGCCTCATTCTGTCAGAGAAGGATGAGGACACAGCAGGGAGAAGAAAGCTGAGCCCACAATGTTCTGCTCTCCACACTCAGAAAGGTCATCTGGGCCCTCAGGGCTCTGCTGCTCATGTACCCTACATCATGTCCCCAGCTGCCTCCTCACAATGGCTGGAGGCTAAGCCCAAACTTTGCAGTTGGTCTAATCCTAAACCAACAGGTTTGGCCACATAATATCAAAGCTGACAAAATAAGGCAGCGGACGTTGAATTGTCGCAGCTGTGAAACTGGTTACATCTTAGTGTCACAATGAGGGACCCTGAACACTCCCAGGGATATCCCCAGGAAAGAGTCAGCCTTCCGCCTGTTCTAAGTTCTCCAGCAAAGCCTTCTCAGGAGAGCTCTGCTCAAGTCAGAAGTTCTGTGCCAAAGAGCATGTCTCCTTCCTTCTTCAGTCGCAGCTCCCAGGCTTGGCAGCAGTACTTCCCATGAGGGGAGGGAGACAGTGAGCCGATTGATGGTCATGTTCCCTCTCCCCAATGCTGGCAGATATCCAGAAGCCAGCTCTAGAGAAGGCAGGATGCACAGGGAAGAGAAGGCTGCCTGCTGAATAAAGACTGAACTATTAAATAGTCTGAGGCACTTGGCATCACAATTTCTGAGTACTTGAGGCTATATCTTCATACTTAAAATGCCAGAATTTCCATGTAATTGTAACCATAAAATGGCAATGGTTTAAACTTTAATTTAGGAGTGTAGAAAGAATGTCCTACTGAGCAATCAGCTTAGGAAAATGGCTCTTAGGATCATTTCCCTGAGTCCAGCCTATGTTACCTACAGTTCACAGTACATGAAAGATACTTTTCCAGCATCTCAGCCAGGTATCCCTTAGGCTCTTGGCTGGATCTTCATTGAAGACTGTGTAATTCTTGGAATCCAGGCTAGCAGATCTCCTAGCTTCCCAGCCTTATCATTCTTGGTCACCAGCTGCCATTTCACTCCTTTTGGATAGCTCCTGCCTCCCATAGTCCTAGCCTCTCCTGCTGTGTCTGTCATGTTCTTTTCCCTTTGGTCATTCTGAAGAGTACAGATGAACACATGGCCCTGTCATCTGTCACAGGGCGTGGTCCTGTGTGCACCTTATGGGGCTCTCCTTTCCACTACACCCCTCAGAATTGGGGTCATAATCCTTCCTTGCTGTTAGGCTGTATGATGAGGGGCCACTGGAATGAGATATGCTTGCTCTCCTCTCTGGGTCTTTGTGAGTACCGTGTCCTCCACCATCATCTTTCCTCAGAAGCCTTCTCTGGCTCCCAGCCTGGGAACACCCTGAGCTCCAGAACACCCCTGCTTACTTCTCCAAATGCAACTGCTGATTTGGGGCCTAACTGCCTTAGACATGAGTCCTTAGAGTTTTTAACTGTCTTATTTTTATTCATGACTCCCACTGACTGGAGCAAAGCCATTGAGGGGGCGTGGTGAGATTGCCTTTTGGAAGTCCCTCTTGAGGCCAGTGTGGGTGATAGGCAAGAATGAAGTAGCTGGTGCTACACTGCAGACAGAGGAGGCCATGGACCATGGTGAAGAGTTGTCTTGACTACTTTCACGAGCTAGATATGTGCCAACCGGCATGGGTATTTTCCTTAGGGTCTTCCCCAACCACCTGGAAGTCCTTCCCCTCACTTAGTTCCTAGTGCTGTATGTGTAGAACAGACTCAGTTTTGATTCAACCTAAAGGACTGCCAGTGCCCTCAGGAAAGATCAGGTGGGAGGTTTTGACCAAGTGAGGGAATTACTGGTGGGGAGGTCTTGAGCACATGGCATCAGATGCTGGATCATGTAGACTAGTAGGCAGCCCTTCCCTTTTCCATGTGCTTTGGAATTAGTCCTTTTCAGGAAAGCGAAGGCCCCTTCATGCAGCTGCCTGCAAGTCTCCAGTCTTCTTGCAGTATTCCTTACCTCAGTAATTCTGGGCAGGCTCTGTGTACCTCCTACTGGCCTGTACCCAGGCTGCTTTCAAGTCCTTCCTGTAAAACCGCTCTTTGCCAGGCTTTTTGCTGACAACTTCCTCATCCACAACAATGAAGGGTAGAATGTTTAAGACTACTGCCCACAGTACTGGGTCACTCACATCACAAACACTGACATGTGGGCATTTCACTTGACTCTTTATTATTGCTACTTTCAGGCAGAAAAAAATTATTAGTTAACTTCTGGGGCTTGTTTGCGTTTTTAATTTGGGTTTGGATGACTCAAATGCTCAGCACCACTGTCCCTTCTCTCCTGGCCCTGTGTTCCCAGAGAAAGAGAGGAGAGAAGAGGTATCCCTCCTTATAGTTGGATAGAGATCAGCTCTAAATTGTCCATTCCAGTTGGAGCAATAAGCAGGGTGCAAAGGAGGCTAAAGTGGGTGCAGTCCCCTCTGCCCCCAAGTCTGGGTCTTGGTTCTATGGCAGTGATTATCACTGCAATCTTTACCCACTCTTTGCCCTACTGCCTTTTGCAATTTTCTGACCTCAAGGCCTAGGGATGCTGGTTTTACATGCCAGTGTTCAGTTCAGTTCAAACGTAGAGCTCATTCACTCACTAGCACATCTGTGTCAGGCCCTAGGTCAGGCTGCACCATGAACAACCCAGGGGCACTATTCTACCCCTGAGAGTATAACACCAGCAACAGCTCATGATAGAACAAGGTTCTCTCACAGGGGTGGAGGGAGAGGCAAGTCTGGATCCTGGCAAGGAAATCACATGATTTGTGAGGCCAGAGTGGGTACCCACTGTCTTCCTTACAGGTCCCTCCCTCCAACTACCAAAGGCCAAGGATATGGAAGTCTCCTGTGTCTAGATGGCACCTGAGGAAGAAAGGAGACCCTATGTTCATAAGCTAGATGCTTAATTCTAAGAGGAGAGTAGAAATACATAGACATATAAATCTGAGGAAAATGACAACAGAATAACAGGGATGTAGAAAAGTGGAGGAAGGGAGCAAGGGAGACTTATATTCTAATAACCAAAAACATACCTGCACAACCTGGCCTGGTCAAAACCTCCTGGGCTCAGTGTCTGTGCCTCAGGCTCCTCAGTTGCATGGCATGGCCTTTAACAACTTTTCTCAGTGACATAAGACTGGAAAGGAGCCTGTCTCCTCCCCGAGAGGGTGGCAGGCAAGACTCTGAAATCTTACCCCAGTCACTGGGCCTTGAGTTTTGAGGGATAGAATCTGCTCTTGTGGCAAGGTGTGGTCCCGGAGTAAAGTAAACACACCCTGTCTTTGTTCAGAGTTGCTCAGGACCCCAGAGAGGCAGGAAGGAAGACACAGCCCAGTGTGAGACTCTGTCACTGCTGCTTCAGTCACAACTTTCTCTCACACCTTGGCAAACAGGTTTCTCAAGGCAGCAATACAGTGTTTGGGTTTCCAGAAGAACAAGTTTTGGGCTCTAATGTATAGCATGGCATTGATCATATTATGCATACTTAAAACACAAGAAGAAAATACAGCTGGAGAGTTCTCACCTCATGCTTCAAATGTGATCTCGATGGAGCTAATCATTTTACAATGTAAAATTACACATGTTAAATGACTACTACATCAAAACGTCACATGATGCATAACTTATATTACCTATGCTTTAATAAGGCTGGAGAAACTAAAATGAAGTTCTCTCCTGCTTCTCCCAACATATGAGGAACTGATAGCTGGAAGCTGACAGATGAAATACAGGCAGTCAGGATATTTGAAGTGGTGTTGGGATTGGGCCACAAATGAGGCACAAGTATGAAGGGTATCCCTACCAGCACTCCCCTCTCCCACATTACACCCCTCACACTATTTGCCACTTGCCCAGGGAAACTGAGGAGTAATAGTGAAGACACTGAGCCTAAAATACCGTAAGCCTAGATTCATTTAGTTTTCTCTACTCCCTAGAAGGGCCATGGTGACAAAGTACTTCACAGTTCTCTCTCCTGTTTGTCCTTTAGAAGAAGATAAATACCATCTCACAGGCCAATGGAGGAAGATAAAAGTCATTAAGAAAGTGTCTTTGTCCCTGGCACACATGGCTCTTTCCTGAGGTTCCAGCAGGATTCCAGGATTCAGTGTGATAGCCCCTGTCATGGCCTGTCACTGAAGCTCAGTGAAGCAGAAGACTGAGTCCTAAGTGGTACTGGGAGGATTATGCACAATGCCCAAGACGTTGTATCTGTAAAATGGGATGATAACACATACTTTCTAATCAGTTGGAAACATTAAATATGATGGTAGTTAAGGAACAAGGTGCTGAAATGGGACTTCTGTCTCATTCTGGCTCTGACCTGGGAGTTAAGAGACTCTAAAACATCATAGGCTATTTATTGTCTTTCCTTCTGTCTACCAGAACTTGCAGGTAAGATACAATTGTTGAAGGCATTATACACTTTGTACATAAGACTTGGAAAACTTGATCTGGAACTGACATGGAAGCCTCCTTCCTGAGGACCAGCTCTTGCAGTTTCTGAACGTGCTATGTAACCTATCAAGGGAGAAAAGTAATCAGTAGTCCTACACAGTTGTAGAGCCTGTGAACCACAACAATGACCAGGGCAGCAAGATATCCCCAATGGTGTAATAGTGACACTTAGGTTTAGTAGATAACCAACAGCCACATAATTGGGCTTGAAGGCTTGCTCAATAAAAGGAAATTTGTGCCTGATAGTGTAGCCTAGCCAAACACCCACTGCTGCTAAGGTCCTGTACTCTTGAGAATCTACCACTGCCTCTTTCCTAAACTGGGTTCAAAATGCTTATCTTTTTACTCTTAGATAAATAAGGCTATCATGCCTCATCAAATAAGCTCATTTTTGCAGCAGACATAAACCACTAAAGAAACCCACAACTGGTCAAAATGCAGAGACAACTGACCATGGGGTACCCAACACAACACATATTGCTAAGCCTCAGGGAACATTGAGGAAGAGGGGAGTGTGTTGTATTGTAAGATCCAGAGGATCAGTAAGTCAGCTGTGAGACAGTAACAGGAAATGTAACAAGAAAACTACATAAATGAAATCTCAACAATATGGCTGCAAGTTTACATGCCAACAAGGATGGGGGAAATCTCACAACACTCTAGATGAAGCACCACAGGCGACTGCTGGCTGCCGAGGAGTCAGTCTTCTCCAGTGATGAGCTTCTTCATAAGTTACCTAATCCCAAGTGGTCAGCTCTAAATACATATACATACAAGCCACACTAAATGGCCTCAATAGGGTGTGTGTGTGTGTGTGTGTGTGTGTGTGTGTGTGTGTGTGTGTGTATGTGTGTGTGGTGTGACAATTATAATTAAAGAACAAGTCATGAATTTGAAAGGGAATAAGGGAATGCAGAAGGAACTGGAGGAAGGAAAGTGAGGGGAAGAAATGATGAAATATAGTACTCGTGTATAACATTTTAAAAAATTTAAAAAAGAAAAAATGTCTGCTGAGTCCCTTGGGACATGCTTATGTATATGGTAACTATCAATGGTGGGATAAGTACATACACATATCTACATGCACATACACCCATTTAAAGTCAGATAGGAGAGGTAGAGTTCATCTGTGAATGTCTTATGAGGCCTTGGTGTGAAAGTAAGTAATTAAGAATCGCTATCACTATTTATTAGCAAAACTAGCTATTTTCAGAATTGCAGTACAAGACACAGCCACAAAGAGGCAAACAGAATACTGGATCCTCCATCCAAGATCCTCTGAGTAGTGAGGCAGACCCCAGGTGCCTGAACTTTCTCTCACCCCATCTTATTCTGGCTATGAGACTAGAGGCCCACATACAGAATCTGTAGGTGTGAAAGGGACCCCTTGGGGTTTTCATTTTACAGCCAAGGTTCTGAATAGCCTGAGACATTGCTGGCAGAAACCAGTGTGCGTGAAAAGTATCTGACCTCATACGATGTTTGTCTCTCCTCCACTTTGTTCTGATGTTATCAGTTCTCTGTGATTTGCCTCAAATCTCCACTTTTTTGTCTGTCCTCCTTCCCTCCTTACCCTCCTCACTCTCCCTGCTCTTCCTCTCCATGTCTTCCCTTCCCCTCCCTCTGTTTTCCAAAATCTACAAGTTTCTACAACTGTGAAGTTTCAGGGAACTTTCTTAAGGATGCTGTTAGTATATGTCAAAAACTTTTAGAAACTCCCCAAGATTACCCTTTTTTAAGTCTCTGAAACTCTAGATCTCTGTGAAAGTTTTTCACTTCCTTTTCTTTTTGAAACCACATCCTCTCTGAACCTCAGAAACTCATTCTCTTGTCTTCCACAGCCCACCATCACTTGGCAAATGGATACTGGTCAAAGGACTTGGTGCTTTTACAAACCCTCCACACTCACTAGCACCTGTACTTTTCAGAGATGTTAACATCATTCAAAAACAGAGAAGAACCTGGCATCTAAGGTTTGATTCTGTGCTCTTTATGCTGTTTGTGTGGCCTTTGGAAAATTGCTTGTGTCCTTCCAAAGTTTTCTTTTGTAATCTAGAGAAACTGACAGTGGATATTGTGGTATTTTTGTTGTAAGGACTGGAGCAATAGATTACATGTTTCAGCTATATGGTTATGGTTCAGAAGACAGACATAGCTAAATGCCAGATGCCTAGGTGAATACCTATGACTCATGATTTTTCCATGAGCTGAAAAAAAAGAAAATGAAGAGTTCATGCTCATATTTTGTACATCATTGCTAGGAAGATGGAATAATTTGGAAAGTTCCTTGAATTTTAGAAGTTCATTATACAAGTTCATAGCATGCCCTTCTGTGCACATTCTTTTGGATTGTAGATTTGACTTTGAAAGTACAATATCAATAATTGGACACAAGGTGGCGCCATGAAACAGGTTTTAGCATCTACCCTGATTGCATTGAGAGATAAGAGCATTAGGCGATATAGATATTATCTGTGAGCCCATCATCCTGCGTAGTCCTGCATCAGATGACATTGGCTGGATATCAGGAAATCTGGCTGTTCTGTAATAACACATCATTGTGTTTAATATGTAGACTAGTATCATTTAATAAAATCCTTTGATGCCAGAAATGTTCTGTGAATGTGTTGTTTGAAATGATACCCATTCATATACACATGAATACTTGAGCTGTGCTTACTAGTGAACTAATTTAAAATAAAAATAGCCAGAATTCTCGAACACTTTAGGTTTGCTAATGATAAACCAGGACTCTTTAGCCAAGACTCTCTTTGAATTTGGACTTTCATAACACTAACACAAGTGAGCCAAATTTCAGTAAGAGGTAGAAATGACTGTTGTCTTTTTCTCTGAGTGCTAGGCAGGTGAAAAATGCTTTCCAAGGTGGCCTAATATAATAGCATTCCTATGACACCTTGAAAATGATAAAATCATGGTTCAATATGGCCCAATGGCTTCTTATTTGTGGCATGAAATTTAAGTGTCCATCAGAGTGAGTAAGCCACCCCTCTCTACATAAGGCTGATCAAAGTTTCAAGTAGAAACAAACCACACCCATCAGGGCTTCTACAGGAGGATTCCTGAAGGGAGTTGGCTTTGAGATGGGCAGAAATAATGTAATAAAGCTTTGTTAAAGAGAAGGAGACACAGGTACCAAGTGGATGGATAGCATGAAACAGTGAACAGAAAATGCTCTGAGTAAGTTCAACACATTGACACTATTAGTCAGTATTGAAGAAGATTTTCTACTCTAGTCTGAGACAGGTTAGGCACATTTCCCAGTAGAGGAGGTCCTAACTTACAAGAAAACAAACAAGACATGCTTCATAAAAAATGTCATCTCAAACTACTGGTCTGATGTGAGAGACAGAATGGGGAGTTTCCACAGGAGGTGGCAAGCTCTGCAGCCCAGGGAGGAGAGGAGGCAGGAAGGGGACCCCAGAATCACTTGGGAAATGTTTGATGAAATTGTAGTGGTTTATACTACCATGGCAATTTGGAGGCAGCACTCCACCAACCTAACAATTTAGCTGTATTTTTGGCCAGATCTTATTTGACAAATATACTGAGTCATCCAAACAAATCCTTTGCTAAATAGTCATCAGATGGATCACAGTAGATAACCTTTTTGAGGTGTGCTTGGATGCGGTTGGCAAGTATTTTATTGAGGATGTTTGCATCTATGCTCATAAGGAATATTGGTTTGTAGTTTTCTTTTTCTGTTGTGTCTTTGTGTGGTGTGTGTAGCAGGCTAATTGTGGCTTCATAAAAAGAATTAGGCAAACTTCATGGCTGCATGGAGAAGACTCTAAATAGATCCATATTTATCACCCTGCACAAAACTCAACTCCTTATGCATCAAATACATAAACACAAGGCCAGATACCCTGAATCTTATAGAAGAATAAGCAGGAAATAGTCTTAAACTCACTGGCACAGGAGAAGACTTACTGAACAAGACACTGATTAACACAGGCACTAAGACCAATCACTAATAAATGGGACATCATTAAACTGAAAGCTTTTGTATGACAAAGGACATCATTATTCAGACAAAATGGCAGGCTTTGGAATGGGAAAAGATCTTTATCAATTACACATACAATAGGGTATATATATATATATATATATATATATATATATATATATATATATACTCTGGACATCAAGAGAACAAATGATAAAATTAAAAATGGGATAAAAATTAAATAAAGAGTTCTCAAAGCTATAACACAAATGGTTGAGAAACACTTAGATAAATGTTCAATATCCTTAGTCATCAGATCATAAGATCATACACATCAAAATTACTTTGAGGCTTTATCTTGCTTCAGTCAGAATGCCCAAGATCAACAACAACAACAACAACAACAACAACAACAACAAAACAGCTCATGCTGGTGAGGATATGGGAAAAATAGTAACACTTACATATTGCTGGTAAGGGTGCAAACCTGTACATCCACTATGGAAATCAGTATGGTGGTTCCTCAGAAAGCTAAGAATAGACCTAACTCAAGATTCAGCTATGCCACTCTTGGGCATACACTTTAAAGTCTCTACATCCTACTATAGAAACCCCTGCTCATTCATTTTTATTGTTTTCCTACTCATAATAGCCTGAAACTGGAAACAGCCTTGATGTCCAACAATTCATGAATGGAAAATGAAAATGTAGCACCTTTATACAATAGGATATTATTCAGCTCTTAAAAATTGAAATCATAAAATTCACAGGTAAATTGACAGGAAGCTCATTCTGAGTGGTAATGCATACCCAAAAAGATAAATACTGTATGTATCTCTTATATGTGGATGTTAGCTTTTAAACCTTCAATGGTCTTGATATAATCCATATAATCACAGAGGTTAGATATAAAGTAAGGGTCTAGGGGGTGTGGTGATATTTCATTTGTGCTGAAATGTGGTGATATTTTATTTGTATGATTTTTATTTGTATTTAATGAATAAAGTTTGCCTGGAGATCAGAGGACATAGCCAACCATAAACAAAAGTCAGGCAGTGGTAGCACACACCCTTAATCTGATCACATGGCAGATAGTCTCCATGTGTTCAAGGACACAGCCAAGCTTGGTGACACACGCCTTTAATCCCAGTACCAACCATAGAGACCTGGAGGTCTGTACAGACAGGCAGTGGTGAGGAAGTGAAGTGCCTGGGCTAAGAGCCATTGTGAAGGCAGAACAGCAAGTCAATAAAGGCACAGGTTAGACAGGAAGAAGTCTCTCTCTTGGGAAGCTACAGCAGCGTGGTGAGCTAAGGTTTGCTGGTAGCTCTCACTATTTCTCTGATCTCTATGGCTTTCACCCCTGTATTTGGCTTTGTGTTTCTTATTTAATAAGACTGTTTAGAAATTCGTCTACATAGAGGAGGAGGAGAGGATCTCTCAATGAAGGGGAAATAGGGTTTATGGTTATGGAGACATAGGTGGGAGCTGAAGTAGGAGGATTAAACTGGGAGGGGGAGGGGAGAAGGGGGAAAAGGAGGGAAAACTAACACTAAGTTCCATTTGAGGAACCATATGGAAACATACTACTGTGGAAGTTTCTCAAAACATATGCATATGAAAGAAATCTAAATGAAATCACCAAATAACAGAGGAGAGAATGTCTCGAATAGACATCTTCACTACCAAGTAAACCATCTAATGCCACTGGCAAATATTTTATTAAGGATGTTTGCATCTATGTTCATAAGGAATATCAGTTATTCTTAAAGGGTTAAATGTAATTCAGTCAGTCATTGACTAAAGTGGTCATGGAAACCCCAAAACAATTCAAGCTATTGCCAAGGCTTTTGGTTGCTCTCCACAAAACTGATGGTAAGACACTATTGCTGAAGATAATACTTACATGTCTCATTGAAGTCAAGCTGGTGCCTAACTAGAGCCTTCCTCCCGCTGACTAGTGTTCATGATACTGGAAAGTATTCTGCACCCTACTCTATAACCTAACTACAACTCTGAGGTCTACAATATTGACCTACCTGCATGATATATTGGTGTAATTGTGGCACAAACGTTCATGGTACTAGAACTGGAGACCACAAACACACTAGAGAGCTAGTGTGAAAAGTAGAGGCTGGCTGTAAAGAAACTGCATAATCTCCTGTCCTATTTAGAGAAAAAGAGAGGCTGTTTCTTGTGTATGTGTTTCTCTTTAAGTGAATCCCTGCTTTCAAAGCAGGGTTTCTTCACTAGGCTTCCACCTTGGGAAAGTTCAATGGAAGAAGGGAAGATAATGGAAAACATGGACGAGAAAAGACAGCAAGTTGCTGGTAGGGTAGGCCAGGTCTTCCTGCTTCTGCTCTGTGGTGTCTCAGGGTCTGGCATGGAACAGGTCAGATTGCCAGAGACCTTTGCTAAAGTGATGCACATCTTGCTGTATGTCGCTTCAAAATTTTACACTCTGGTAAAGTCATTCAGTGGTGTCCCAGTGCTGGTCAAATTAGTCTAGCTGTCCGGAGTGCCATTCACTGGCCCCCAGGGGTCTGCCTCTGCAGCTACATTTCACCTCTCCCCTCACTCATTTGTTCTTTCCATGCTCCACCTACTGTGAGCTTCATTCTCAGGCACTGTGCTGTGCATTTTCCTGCTGCCATTACCTTTGTCCAGTGAGCTTTCCTAATCTTGTCCCTTTGCTTTTGACTCTCACTATTTGCGTTCTTCCCATAAGCTACAGTGATCAAGGATGGGCCAGATCTTGCTCATTATTTCATCCTCTGCACATGCTAGACACGTACTACATATCTGATCTTAGAAGGATGGAATTTCCTTTCCAAAGAAACCACCTATTTTGGCAATGGCTGTGTTCAATCATGCCAGACCCATTGTGGGTTCCAAAGAAGCTAATTTTAATGAATGGGTCATAAACAGAGAACACACCCACATAGAGAGCTATGAAAGATAGGAGACTCCAGCTCGGAAGGCAAGATACCTGTTAAACCTGTTTTTTAAAGCTTCTTAAGCTTCCAGCTGGATGGAAGAATTTAAGTGACAGAAAATAGATTGACAGGAGAGCATATAAATTTTATTAAACATTGGTATGTTCAGAGTAGAAATGTTTTATACTGTAAAAAGGAAACAACTGCAAATTTCATGACTTTATTCTTTACAGCTGAGTATAACTCCATTGTGTGTATGTACTATCTCTTCTTCATCCATTCATCAGTTTGAAGGTTGTTTCCCTTTCCTAGCTATCGTGAGTAGAGTAGCAATGAACATGGCTGAGCAAGAATCTTTGGAGTAGGATGTTGAGTTCTCTGGGCACAGGCCAAGGAGTGGTGTTGCTGAATAGACCTTCTCTTAGCTTTTGAGAATTCTGCACATTGATTTCCAGAGTGGCTGTCCCAGTTTGCAGTTCCATCAACAGTGAATGAGGACTAATCCTTTCCCAATCTCTTCCAGCATTTGTTTTCTGGATCTTAGCCATTCTGACTGAAGGAAGATGAAATCTCAAAGTAACTAATTTGCATTTCCCTAGTTGCTAAAGATGATGAACACCTTTAACAATACTTCTTAGCCACTTTTATTTCTTTCGGAAATTCTTTGTTCTGACTCTTATCCTATTTTTTAATTGGGTCATTTTTTTCTTGATTCTTTGTGTTTATCTTCTGGATGCATAGGCTCTTTGTATATTCTAGATACATATCCTCTATTTGTATGTATTAATGGTGAGAAATCTTGCCTATTCTGTGGGCTTTCTCTTCACCCAATTGATAGTTTTCTTTGTGGCACAGAAGCGTTTTAATTTTAAGGTCACTTACAGTTATCAGCCACAATTCCTGAGCACTTGAAATCCTTTCCAGAAATTCCTTTTCTATAGCTGGCAAAGGGGAGAATAAGTAACACTAACGTGTTTGAAAAAGCAACAGGGAAACATTGTGTTGGCTTAAAATACATATTAAATGGAGTTATGTCTCATGGGGTAACAATATTTCCTCCAAGAGCCATAGACTCTTAGAACAAGACCCCCAGTGGCAGGCATGGGAAACCTCTTGACAAGTTGTCTTCCAAAACAATATAGACCCTTGCCAATGCTATTAGTTGCCTTGAGGAAGTTGGAGGAAAACTGTTGAAGACCCCATAGGCTTTGGACACAGGACTTGGAGAAATCCCACTGAAAATGACTTGGAAGCTTCCGCCCTGAGGACTAGCTCTTACAGTTTCTGAAGATTCTATATTAGTTGCCAAGAAAGAAAAGCAATCAGTACTCCTGTCCAGCTGTGAAATCTATGAACCACAGCAATGACCAGCTCAGCAAAATATACCCAATGGTGCACTAGTGGCACTTATATTTTGAGTGTGACAATAGTCATGTAATTGGACTTAAGACCCACTAAAGAAGAAGAAATTTGTGTCTGGTACTTTTTAAAAAAATTTATTTATTTATTTATTTATTTATTTATTTATTTATTTATTTATTTATTTTACACCCTGACTGAAATTTCCCCTCCCTTCTCACCTTCCATTCCCTCCCTTCTCCTCTTCACCCCCTCAATCCACTCCTCCTCTGTTTCTGTTCAGAAAGGGGCAGGCCTTCCATGGATATCAACAAAGCATTTGTGTCTTGGGCTTTAAAACTAAGTACCTGAGGACAGTGAGGCTGTGGAATCACTTTCCTAAACCAGGATACTCTCTAGCTTCATTCTAAATATCTACCCTTAGACTCACAGATAAATGGAGCTCTTGCCCCTTGTCAGTGACCATCCCTACCCTGAGCCTATGGAGACTATTACAAAAATCCACAACTGATCATGCATGCCCAACCCACAACTGATACATCTATAGTGCAACCCTCACACCTAAGACTCATGGATCATTGAAGAAGAGGATGTAAGAGACTGTTGTTTATACATGATAGGAAAGCTATACTTGTAAAATCATAATAATATGACTGCCTAAACAAGACTCTCTTCATAATGAGAACATCAGTTGACATGCCAGTGTGGATAGGGATTGTCTCATAAGGCTCTAACTCTGATGAAGAGCTACAAGCAATAAATGGCTACTGAGAGAGCAAGAATGGGTCTTCTTCAGAGACTAACCTCCTGATAGATGATTCCTTTGAACCCTAAGAGTCATCCTTGAACATCTATACATATGAGCAATACCAAAAGGACTCAGGAGGTTGGACATGGGAGGACTTAGAGGAAGGAGAATAAGGGGTGGAAATGATGTAAATATAGTACCCATGTATGAAATTCTCAAAAAAAACCCCAAATAATTAAATTAAAAAGAGGTAAGAACACAAAGATTTGAGCTGGGTAGCCAATGGTGAGAAAGTTACTAAGGGATATGTGTGTTTATGTAAGAGGTGGAATTAGCAAGAGGAAGACAAAGTTATTATGATGAGCATATTTGTGCTACTCCATTTCAAAATCAATTATTAATCTCTAATAGGTCATTGTCTTTATGGAACAAGGCAGTTCCCCTTCTCATGAGAAACTTTGCAGTTAAACAGAAGCAGTAAAGAGGAGTCACATCATCCATGACTCAAATGCCTACAGCTGGAAGTACTCATAGGCTAGCATTTGTTGTTATTTGTTTTCTTAGTGTTGGACAATCTAAGTGGAATCAGATGACATCTTGTATAGGTTTAATTTGCATTTCATTGATAGCAAAATTTGTTGAATACTTTTTCATGTTTATTGGTGATGTGTATTTCATCTCTAGTGAACTTTATGTGCCCATTTATTAATTGGTTTCTTTACTAGTTTGCAATATAAGCTCTTGAGTTATTTATGTATTCTGTACATTAATCTTTTGTAGAAGTAGACCTAGAAAAGTATGTCCCCCATAGAATATACACTATTTTAAGGATATGAAATTAGAAGAGGAAGTATTTGGAAAATAGAAGGGGACCACAGAAATGGTGGGGAAGACACAAGAGGAGATGAATATGATCAAAGTACATTATATACATTAATGAAAATGGCACAATGAAACACATCATGTTATACATTTAATATACACTATAAAATTTTAAGTACAAATATAAAGAGATCTCATATTCAAGAAGATACTTTTCATGGTACCAGAGGAGAAAGGTAAACACCAACCTAGGTACAAATCCTGTAATCTGCAATGTTGACCTGCCTGTATGATATACTGGTTCAATAGCAGCAAAAACTTTTTCAGAGTAACCTACCACATATGAGCCTACTTTCTTCTAAAAGATAGAAAGCATGCTTGATACTTCCCAGATGACCAAAAGTCTCATATTAGATAGGCCAAGGGTATAGGAGAAAACTAACTGTTATTATTTTGCTAAAGGAACAGCAATAAAATGACTTCTAACAACATTCTGCTATCCCATAAATCAGTGCTTCACTCAGCCATCATCTCTTCTAGTAGATGGTAACTAACACAGAGACCCACAGCTAGATTATACACAGAGAGTGAAAGACGGAAACACTGAGTCTTAAATGGAATGTCATTATCAAACTTTCCCATCAGGCCTCAGGGAATTATGCAGAAGAGGAGGCAGAAACATTGTAAGAGCCGGAGGGCATGGATGACATTAAGGAAACCATGTCTTTCAAACACAACAGAACTGATGCACCTATCAATCAAAGATCCTGTGGCAGCATCACAGGGCCTGCACAGGTTCAAGTCAGATGGACCCCAGTGTTGAAGTGGGAAGTGGACACAAGCTCCCATCCCCAGCTAAGAAGCTATCTCCAGTTGAGATATGCTTATCATGGGAAAAATAATTTTCTATTATGGAGTATCACTGTGATATTAACCATACTTAAGCTTAGACATCATGACTAAAAGTAGGTGACCAACACAAAAATGAACTAAAGTGTATTTTTGTAGATGTTTTTGTCTCATATCACTTTGTTTGGGCATTTTTGTCTTGCTGGTCTTTTGCTTATATTATGGTTCCCGATTTTGTGTTCTTATGGGGTGTGTGTGTGTGTGTGTGTGTCTGTGTGTGTGTGTGTGTGTGTGTGTGTGTGTGTGTGTGTGTTGTGCTTTCTCTGTGTTTTATGTTAGTTTTTTAAAGCTGGTTTGTTTGCCTTTTGATGGTTTCCTGTTTGTTTTCTAAAGAGAGAGAGAGAGTGTGGAATTGGCACAGGGAGGTGGGGAGGATTTGGGAGAAATTGGGGAGGAGAACCTTGATCAGAATATATTTTAAGAAGAAAATTTTATTTTCAATAAAAAATATTATCTATCCTGTTAAAAAGGTTTTTGACAATTACCAGACTTGTTCCGTACCATCCACTAAGCTGAATACTGCAAGTATTTAGGAAGAAAATGTAGTTGATATCCAGAAGTACTAAAAGTATTTGATATGTATTGGAGTGGAAAATCTGAAAAACATATTTATAATGGTAATTTTGAGAGTGTATGACAGTCTATACTAGCAAGATTAGTGTTTCTAGTGTTTTCAAGCAAAATTTAGGGAGAAATGATGTAAAAAAAACATTCCTTGTCTCAGATATTATCAGGAGACAAGCAGGTCATGTTGGAACAAGTCTACTGTAAACAACAGAGAGCCCAAAAGTGATGAAACACACGATGCTTATGTGTGAGAGCTCATGGGGCTTTTATAGAAATTAAACAAATAGAAACCTTCCGGTTTTCTCAGTGAATGGATACTGATTTCAGAATGGAGAGAGTTAGACACCACCCTGGAGGAAACTGGTCGGACCTGGAGAGAAGACGAGCTCTGAGCTAGAGGAGGTGTGGGTGACTAATGGTGAAGGAGCTTTGCTGAAACACCTGCAGGCACTGAGAATCCTTAAAGGACCAGGAAAGAAATTCTTTTTGGATTCTGGAGCTCAAGTAAGTGATCTATGTATGTATGTTGGAGACAAGAGTGTTTCCTGAGTCTGTAAGTCTAGCCTTTGGGTCTTAAACTCTAATTTCCTAATAAGACAATTCTTTATTGTATGTGGAGCTTAAAAATCTGACAGGTGGTGAAGTCCTTCAAAAGAGAGGATTTGCTTTCAAATTTCATTATTAAGATAGCTGACATTCAGGGTCCATTGTGCCCTGAATTTCAGATATTATACCATTTCCACAGACTATTTTTTAAAAAAACCCAGAAAGAAAATAGCTGGGCCAGTGTTTTAGGCATGACTCTCATGATCTGCTTACTAATTGTAAGTTATATAGTAAGACATATATGATAAAACTTGTATACATAAATATCCACCAAAAGACTATAATTAATACTTCATTTATTTAAAAACAAACACTCTTATCAAGAGATTTATTGAAGTTTAACTGAAATGCAACAAAGTCTGTAATATATTTAGGGTAAATAACTTGAAAGGTTTTAAATATGAGTACAATCAAGAAATTGTTGCTACATCCATATAACAAATAACTGGGACTTCAAAACTGTCTTGGTGAGCTTTTGAGATCATTCCTCTCCATCTTTTTTTTTTTGTCCCTAGGAAACCACTGATATACTGTTGTAATAATTATTTGCATTTTTTAGAAGTTTATGTACTTGCAATTATAACATGTGAACCAATTTCATCAGACTCTTTTAACTTAGCCAAATCCTCTAGAAATTGATACCCATCACTTATAGAGAAATCTGTCACATTCCTTTTCATTATGCATATATTTTATGGCTAGCTATAGCTTGTTTGTCGATTCTTCAGTTAGAAAAATGTTTTTTCCAGTCATCGGCTTTCATATACTACTACTGGGTGTAAGTCTTCTTGTACTTTTAATTCTCTTGTCATTTGCTTTTAGGAATAAATATCCTTAATAAATTAAAACATTAGGTTATTTGTTCTGAAGGCAGTGGTGGTAATGGAGGGAGATCCTGGAATCGTTCCAGTCATTTAAAGATTACATTTCTTATCATGTCTCCTTGTTGGATGTAACCTGTTCTTCCAAGTAGTAAGCCAGCCAATCACTTGCCCACACCATGGTATATAAGTCATATGATGTAACAGCATTATTGTGTTACATAATGTGTTATTTTTCAGATAAATAGATGATATTTCATTTACTTTAGAAGTGTGCACACTAACCACACAATGGCCAAATAGACTTCCCACTTTCTTTAGTAATAGAGGAATTTTGCTGATCTTTGTGACCATGGGGATTTCCTTCTCATGATCTTGACTCACCTCTAGAGCATATGGCAATGGCTTAAATAAAGTTCTGTATTTCCCTATTGTTTGAAGTTCTTAATTGTTTATGGTTGTCAGGCTGACAGACACAGTGAATTAACTCATGTCTATGACTTTAAGGTAATGTGTGCTTAACTCATAAAATGCAGGATAACCAGGTATGTTTGAAGTAATTTATTTGTCTAAATATACCATATCTAAATATTTGATTGTATTTTTATAAAAATTCATCATTTGTTTAAAATTAAAATTTAAATATATACCATGGTTTTGCATAAAGGGCAAATTTAGAGTAAAATTTGAGTTTCGATTTATAAAGGGCCAAAATTTTCCCTATTTATTTATTCATTTTTTTATTTACTTACTTATTTACTTTTTATTAGTCTTTTGTGACTTTCTAGTTTTGTGTGAATTTTGATCATATTCATTCCCCAAATCATCCCATGTCCATCCCATCCCTGTTTATTCAACTTTGTGTCCATTTTTAAAAACTCTTCAAGATCAATTTTATACTCTCCAGATACTCTTGGAATTTAGTCCTCCCCTGGAGTGTGGTCAGTTTTCATATGCATGTCCTCTTTGAGAAATCTAGCCCTTTCTTTCCCTGAAGCTACTAACTGATGATTACTCCATGCCTAGGGGTGGGATTGTGTACCCAACCTCCTTCTACATTTGGCATGGATAGAGTTTGCACAGGTTTTATGCATGCTGTCTTAGGTGCAAATGCAGAAGAGTATCCAAAGGATATCCAAAAGTATCTCCTTGTGGTCATCTACCACCTCTGGCTCTTATACTGTCTCTGGCCCCTTTTAAACAATGATCTCTGAGACAAGAGAGGGGGAGCAGTGAGGAATATATATTCCCTTTAGGGCTAATCATTTTTCAGTTTCTTATTTTCTGCACCTTAACCGGTTGTAGTTATCTGTGTTAATCACTATCTATAGAAGCTTCTTAGATGATGAATGTGAAATGTATTGTTCAGTGAGTACAAGGATAAGTCATTAGGAGTCACTTCAATATTATGTCAATTTAGCAGCATAATAGATTAGGTTTTCCCTAAGGTCTAGGCCTAACTATACCTGAGTCACAGAACATGATGAAGTACAAGAGTTTGAACCAATGGGATAAAAGTATTGTGAAGAGTTCTCCTTATCAGAACCAGGTGTGAGAACACAGGCATTCTATCAGACACTGGCAAGCCTTGCTCTATAAAAGGAAAAGTATTAAACTTTTCCCTTTTTATACTTATTAAGAATGTCTATCTAGCCAATCTATGCCTATGTCCACTCTATGCTCTATGACCACTTTCTAGTCTCATTTCCAGATATGATGAAGCTTAAGTTCTCTTACCTTTCTGGATACTGTGGATACTTGCTGTTTCTGCAAGTGATGATGTCTTCAGGTAAGTTTATTTATTATTTTCACTTACCCTTTCCTTTAAAAACCCTTTCAAAGTTCCTTTGACCATTTCATACATGTGCATAGTGAACTTAAGTTCTGTTTACCCCATTCCCTGTTTGCACCCCTTCCTTCTCCTGATGATGCCTTTATTCTTTCCAACAAGTCCCAGTTCTACTTCCACCCTCTTTTTGTGTGTGGCCCTTTCAGTGTTTTAAAATTGCCTGTATGAGATTGGGTGAAAAGTTATTTATTAGGACACAGGCAACTTACCACTGCTACAACACTGAAAAAGGGATAGCCCCTCCTCCAGAAACCATTAAGTGTCAACAGACTCTCGGGCGTGGGTGGGGACTTCTGAACTGCTCCTCCACCAAGAGTGTAATATTGCCGGGCGGTGGTGGCGCACGCCTTTAATCCCAGCACTCGGGAGGCAGAGCCAGGCGGATCGCTGTGAGTTCGAGGCCAGCCTGGGCTACCAAGTGAGCTCCAGGAAAGGCGCAAAGCTACGCAGAGAAACCCTGTCTCGAAAAACCAAAAAAAAAAAAAAAAAAAAAAAAAAAGAGTGTAATATTGATGCATTTGGTAATGTGCAGCCCTTGTGTCAGTAACCACTGTCATACTGGCGTGAGTGCAGCACTTGTCATATCCAGAAGGATTTGACCCTTTATTCTCTATGTCCCCTTTGCTTCAGTGTTCCCAGAGTCTTGAAGTGGATGACATAGATGTCCCATTTAGTGCCGAGCACTCCACCATCACTTATTCTCAGCATCCTGGCCAGTTGTGGGTTTCTGCATTAGCAGTCGCCCACTGCAACACAGAGCTTCTTTGATGAAGGCAGAGCTCAACACTAATCTCAGATGGAGGAAAGGACTTGAAGATGACTCGTTTACTCTTTTCTAATTAGTTTTGGCTGTGGGAGAAATCTAAGATAAACTTCCAGTGACTCACCCTGTATCCAAGGAGCAGAAAGTTGTCACTCCATTGTTAGAACAAGTAAAATATGGAAAACAACAAAACATCCCTGGAAATCAGAAAGTCCTTGTAGCTCCATAAAAGTGAGGTGACTAGGAGACCAGGAGCCAAAATAAATACCTCATTTTAAGCTGTTTCTCTGAGGGAATCCATCACAGTTCCCAGCAAATGACTAATTCTAAGGCTCTGGAAAGTTCCAAAGTAGTTGCACCAGACAGATTCTTCCTCCATATGACTTTTTTTTTTTTTAAATGAGAGACACAAGTTGTTGCTTCTTGCTCTACCATCTTCCCAAATATATCTTTTAAGGTACAATAAAAGTACTGGGTTTTAAAAAAATAAAACATTGATGGACTATAGGGAGTATAGTCAGAGCTGAACATTTGGATCAACTAGGTATGTTTTATTAAACAGTAAGAGACAGGGGTGGTTTTGGCTTCAGACTTATTTTGGTATTCTTTGTTCTTCCACAGAGAAATTGATGGTAACTACTCCCACAAGACATGTGCTAGCTAGAGTAGGAGGCCATGCTGAGTTCAGCTGCCAGGTGACCCCACTACACAGTGTGGAGTATATGGAGGTGCGCTGGTTCAAGAGTGGCCATTCCCAACCTGTTTACCTGTACAGAGGTGGCCATGGAGTGAATGGAGAAGCTGCACCTGAATATGTGAATCGCACAGAGTTTGTGAAAGATGCCATTGGGAAGGGCAGAGTGGCCCTCAGAATTCACAATATCAGCATTTCTGATGACGGGCTTTACCAATGTTTATTTAGTGATGATAGTGGCTTCATTGATGTGGCCAGCATGAACCTCAGTGTAACTGGTAAGTTATTTGTAGAATAACTGTCCTTGTGCCCAACAAACTGAAATACATGAATTATCTAGGAAGTTTTTTCTATATATTTTAAGTATTAAAGTCTTATTATTCATTTAAAATAAATATTATATATTTATTTTTAAAATAACACCAAAACACTGAGGCACCCATATAGCCTAATCCCTGTCATCTTTTAGCTCCAATGATGTAATAGTTCTTTTAAATTTTTTCTTTTATTTATTGACATTATAATACAATTACATAACTTTCTTCTCTGTTTCCTTCAAACCCTCCCATAAATGTCTCATAGCTCTCTTTCAAATTTATGGTCCCCTTTTACAATTAGTATTGTTATAGACACACAAACATATGCACATATATACGCACATATATTCCTAAATATATAGATATAACCTGTTCAATCTGCATGCGACTTATATGTAAGTTTGTTTTCTGAGCTGACCGATTGGTATTGGGTAAGCAATTGGTGTGCTCTTCACAATATTCCTTAGCTGTCTTTGTATATGGTGTGGGACTTCTGGGCTTCCATCACACTCCCCACCAGGCCACTTTGGCATGCCTGTTGTTGTCCTGGTTCAGCTCATATTTAGGCAATCATACCAGTGAGACTTAATGGGTGTAACTTCTTACCTTACTAAGAAACACAGCCCCATCAAATTTCCTGATTCTCTGACTTTTACAATCTTTCTGTCCCTTCTTCTGCAATGTGTCCTGAGCCTTAGGTTATGAGAGTTGTTTTGTGGATCTATCTGTTAGGACTGGGCTCCACAACTCTTCATTTTGATTGGTATGGTTTTATGTAATCATCTCTGTCTGTTGTAAAGAGAAATTTCTTTGATGAGGGGCAAAGCAAAAGACTACACTTATCTATGGGTAAAAGGACAAATATTTAGAATGCAGTTAGGCATTATGTTGGTTTAGGAAAGTGGCAGTTGTCAGTTCTCCTCAAAGATCCATTGCTCCAATATCATTGGCCCTGGGTAGTTGTCTAGGATTCCAAGACCAGGGATCAATTACCTCTTGTTGAGTGGGTCTTACGTCCACTTAGGGAGTTGTTAGTTACCAAGGTATATGTGCCTCTACTGCACCCTTCGGGTTATTTTGTCATGCTGATTGTTCCTGTGGTTCATAGGCATTGTAGCTGAGTAGGTCAGTTGTTTGCTTCCCTACTTGAGAAGCTTCTGGTACCATGAAAGTTAGTGTCAGGGAGAAGACTTTCCAGTTAGATCCAGCTCAGTGTCCTCTGGGTCCTGTATCTGAAGTTCATGGTGTCCATAGCAATAGCGACTTACCTTCCACTTCTAGGGCCAACCAAGGACAATTATATCCTCTCTTTCTCCATTTTTTTTTTTTTTTTACAATTAGAGCACCTGTACTCTGCCTTTTCCTTCTCTATTGCTCCCCCACCCTCCCATCCCAGCAATAGTCTATTTTTTACATTCCCTTCCCGATTTCTCCAATTATTTCAGGATATGTTTTCACATCTAAAAATTTGGAGCTATGAGCCTCTGATGAAAGAGAATATGTGCGATTTGTCCTTCTGGGTCTTGTACAATATGACAACTGAAAAGTTCACGATTTTATTTTCTTTACAGCTAGATATTATCTTATGATGTATTTATATCATATTTTTCATTATTTATTCATATGCTGAAGGGCATTTAGATTGTTTTCTAATTGCTATCTATTTTGGAGAGAGTAGCAATACACACAGATAAGCAAGTATCTGTGGATTAGGATATCAAGTCCTTTGGGCATGTGCTAAGGAGTGATATACCTGGGGCATAAGGTAGATTTACTTTTACTTTTTGGGTATTCTTCACACTGATTTCCAAAATGGTTGCACCAGTTTCAGTCTTACCAACAGTGAATGAGTCTTCTCTTTTCCCCACACCCCCTTCTGCATTTGGTGTTAGTTGTTTTGTTAATCTTTGCCATTTACCTGGAGCAAGATGAAGTCTCAAAGGTGTTTTGATTTGCCTTTCCTAAATTTCTAGGGATATTAAACATTTTTTGTGATCTTACTTGCCATGTGTTTTTCTTCTTTTGAGAACTTTTGTTCGGGTCCCAAGCTCATTGTTTTGAATGGGTTGTTTCTTTTTTTCTTTCTTTGTGATTTTTCATTTAATTTGAATATTAATCCCCTGTCATACATATAGCTGACAAAGATTGTCTCCCCTCCTTTCTCTTCATCTGGTTGAGTTTTTTCTTTAGCTGTGCAGAAGCTTTTTTGTTTCATAAATTCCCACCTATCAGTAGTTAACCTTAATCCTTGTCTTTGATTTGGAGTTAGTTTTTGTGCAAGGTGATAGATACTGGTCTAATTTCTTCCTTCCTTCTTTCCTTCATTTCTTCTTTCCTTCTTTCCTTCCTTCTTTCCTTCCTTCCTTCCTTCCTTCCTCCCTCCCTCCCTCCCTCCCTCCCTCCCTTCCTTCCTTCCTTCCTTCCTTCCTTCCATTCTGTTTTTGCTTTGTTTTATTTTGGTTTGGTTTGGTTTGGTTTTTTGAGAAAGAATTTCTCTGTGTAGTCCTGGCTTCCTGGAACTCACTCTGTAGACCAGGCCAATCTCAAACTTAGCAATCCACCTGTGTCTGCCTCCCAAGTGCTGGGATTAAAGGAGTGCACCACCACTGCCTGGCAGATACTGGTCTAATTTCATACTTCTGTACATGAACATCCAGTTCTCTCAAATCTATTTGCTGAAGATGTTTTTTTACTTATTAAGATTTTTTTTACATTTCATTTCATTTTACATGCCAACCACAGACCCCCCTCTCATTCCTCTTTACACCCCTGCCTCCCCTCCCAGTCCACCCATCCCCTCATCCAAAAAGGCCAGACCTCCCATGGGGAGTCAGAAAGTCCTGGTACATTCAGCTGAGGCAGGTCCAAGCCCTTCCTCCCCTGTATGAAGGCTGTGCAAGGTGTCCTACCACAGGTAATGGGCTCCAAAAAGCCAGCTCATACACCAGGGATAGATCCTGATCCCTCTGCCAGGGGCTCCTTAAACAAACCAAGCTACATAACTATTTCACTTATGTAGAGATTAGATCTCCTAAGTAAACTGGGAGCAAGGTGGGTAATAGAGGGTAGGGTATGGGGGATGAGAACATAGGGGAACGGCATGGTTGAGCTGGACCAGAGATGGAGTGGGAGAGCAATGAAAGAGATATCTTGATAGAGGGAGACATTGTGGGGATTGGGAGAAACCTGGTGCTAGGGAAGTTCCCAGGAATCCACAGGGATGACTCTAGCTTAGACTACAAGCAATAGTGAAGATGCTTTCTCTAGAAAATATTAAAATATTCAAGTGATGAATAAAAATCATGCTGCTCCCTCATACATATACTATGCAGTGGATAACATTCAAATATTCACTGGTTGGTCTAATTTGTAAATCAAATGTGGTGTTGATACACAAATTTTCTGAGCTTATAGAACAAGCTGTCATGACTCTGGTGTTTGAACTGGTCAAGTCAACCTCAACACAATATCCTGATTCTTTTTTTTTTTCTTGTTTCCTCCAGCAGTTGGATTGGAGACACAGATCCATGTTCAGGCTCCTGATGCTGATGGAGTCATGGTGGAGTGTAACTCAGGAGGGTGGTTCCCACAGCCCCAAATGGAGTGGAGAGACAGTAGGGGGAAAACACTTCCACCATCATCGAAATCGTATTCACAGGATGAAGCCAGATTTTTCCACATGAAGATGACTCTTCTCACAAACCGGTCACAGGGCAGTATCATATGCTGTATTTTCAACCCTGTAACAGGTGAAGAGAAGCAAACAAGTATCTTCCTAGCAAGTGAGTATTGTTGCTGGGTTTGACAGTTGATCTGGAAACATAATACAAAATTAGGGAGGTGATTAATATTTAAAAGGCTTATTATGTTATCGAGTTCCCTTTGGGTTTCATTAAGACAAATATTGTCAGGTACTATGATGACAGTATTAGCAGGCAAGGGAACAATGACAATCTAATAAACACACAGCTATATTGGCATTTAATTTTATTTCAACAGACATACTATTTTTCTGCAAGTTTAATAAGATACATATTTTGGTAAATATAAGAATCTTGCTAATTTTTAATTAATTTTTTTTATCAAGGTTATAAATATGTATCTAGGAAATGAATATATAATCAATATCATGTTTTTAAATTTTCTTTATTTGTTTGTGTTTTGTCTGTGTGTATTTGTGTGTGTGCCTGTGTGCATGTGAACAAACACAATGGTGCATGTGTAAAGGTCAGAGGATCATTTCCTTGAGTTAATTCTCTTCTGCCACAGTGAGTTCCAAGGATTAAACTTGAGTCCTCAAGCTTGCATGGTAAGCAGTTTTACCTACTGAGCCCCTAACTTAATGACTTTTGTTGTTCTTTGTTTATTTTTTATTTTGAGACAAAGTCTCACTGTGTAGCCATGGCTTGTATGGAGCTTGCTAAGTTGAGTAGGCTGACCTCCAATGTATTTAGATCCTCATGGCTTGTACTTCTGGAATGCCGGGATTAAAGGTGTGTGCCACTATGCCTGGTGCCAAAATTTATGCTTTTTTATGAATCCTAAATGAGTTTTAGCAAGAAGCTTTTATTAGTCTCATGTAATTTTCAGAAGTGTCCTGTCATTTGAATATAGTACTGAATGATAGTTGACAGAAGCCATTAAAACAAGTAGTGAGTAACAAGTACATCTAAAGCCCAGACTACTTGCTCTTGCCTTGCTGGGTCTTAGGAGGTGTAATGGATGAATGTCAAAGACAAATCAGAAAAAGCTTGTGTCTTGAGTATAGCAAAATTACCTTTAGCTGACAAGGCTGTTTTAAGGATAATTGTAGGAGAAGGATGTGAGCATTGATATATGTGTGTATATATATATATATATATAACTTACATCTCACTTCATGGAATCATTTTCTATCCTGAGAGCAAAGGTCCCCCATCTATCTCACCTCATTTACTCTTAGAAGATTAGAAAATGAATGGAAAAATAAATCTTTCTATGACTATGTGTGAGTCTGTAGAAAAGATTTGTGCGATTGAAGAAAAAGTAACACACATGAATAATCACTAAAGGCAGCTGTGATGGCACATGCAGTAATCCAGCACCTGGAAGCCTGGAGTAAGGATCATGGAGAATTTGGGTACAGTCTAGTATATATAGAGTGCTGCTGAGAGAGAGAGAGAGAGAGAGAGAGAGAGAGAGAGAGAGAGAGAGAGAGAGAGAGAGAGAGAGACAGAAATAAAGAGAGATATTCTACAAAGTCTGCTGAGATTTCGTGACATGTAGTAAAGAGAGTGTTTTAGAATAGAATGATTACAAGGTCACAGAAATGAGTGTGAATGGAGAATGTTTTCTCTATGTAGGGAAATTGTATAATGATTACATCTCAGACGTCAGATTCCAGGACCTTAAGGAGAAGAAGGGTGTTTAGGATCAACAATTTTCCAAAACAATAATGTGATGTTCATAATGTTTTTAAGACATTCGTTCTTTCTTTTAGATGACCTCTTTAATCAAGACGGCATTTGGATGATTTTTTTAGTTTCCATTGCATGTATAATGCTCTTTTTATTTGTGATGTACTTCATCTGCTTTTACAAAAGTTCAGGTAATGTATGATGAGGTAGTATAATTAAGGTATTTTTGAGAAATTTGATTCCAAGTCATGTGAGTTTTTAGGCAAAGCTGGATGACATTGATCTTTCAAAGTTATGGTTACCACAAGCAGACTCATGATTGTTTTTCATCTTAAAAATGTTGAACTTCACATAGATAAATTTGAGTTTCCCAAGACATGGCTGTTCTTAGGGATGGTGTCTATTTATATGACTTTTAATTCCCATAGTCACTTCTATTCCTCCAAAGAAGCATAGAATGGATGAAGTAATAAAATAAATGAAAAACTAATTCCTGAAAATTAAAGGAATAATTTCCTTTTTAAGAAGTAGTTCAGCTTGTGGTTGGGGATTTAGCTTAGTGGTAGAGTGCTTGCCTAGCAAGCACAAGGCCCTGGGTTCAGTCCTCAGCTCCAAAAAAAAAAAAAAAGTTTAGCTCAAAATGCAACAGAATGAACTAGTGATGCTTCAGGCCAGCTAGTACAGCAATTCTATCTCATTATGTATTTCCACTAGTTACAAACCAAACTTTCAGATGGATCCCTACTAGGTCAAGAGGGAATGAAACAGTGACTCCTGCCTTTCCAGTTAGTTGTCCATAGGCTAGTGTCCTACAGTCATGTGTTCCTCTTTGTCCATTCTACCCTTCTCTGTTCTAGAGCATGGATTTGGACGGCTACATAGATGTCTCTCTAAGTTGAACTCATGGCCTATTCAAATACTGAGTCTCTTAACCTGTGCTCTAGTACTCTTTGCTGTGTATCTACCATTCCGGATCAGAGGTAAATGGAATTAGTAATGGTGGGATATCCTTTAGTCTCTCTCATTTTCCTAAGAATTGTTTCCTGGAGATTTAGTCATGTGAGAATTTCATCATTACCAGGAGAACCTGTGGTTCTGGTGACAGCTCAGAGAACCAGTTTCCAGTATTAAAATTGTGGATGTTAAGGGTTAGGGCTGCTCCAAGTGAGTCCACAGCATTTTCAGCTGTGGTGGACATCAGATCACCCTGTTCTTTCTTCCACAAAGAGAAAAAGAAACATGAAAAAAAATATGCTCAGATACAGTGACTCAATTTTAAGTATTTCCTGTGGTCACTTAACTGTCAGTATGAATTCATGAGACCAAGTCAAGTTTCAGTGTGTATTTGGGGCCCACAGTCTACACTGAAAGCATGCTAGATATTAACTTTCCACACTTATTTCCAGCTCTGGCAATTATCCTGAACATATATATGCAATTTATGGAGATTAATGAAACTTTAAAATTCTTCTATGGATACATTTCTGATAAGATATGTCCATTATTTAAAAATGAATTAATGATTGATATAATTATACTAATTTTATTGTATTTGATGCCTTGGCAATTCTCCATTATTTAAAGGTTTATAGAGAAATGCATGTAAAGGAGATTACCACCCATTTTATTTTATTTTTAGCATGACTTCCCAACCATAGGTGAGAATTTTATAGTTATAGGTGTCTAAACAATGCTTTCTTTATTCCTCTATTTTCTACCATTTTGCTAGACAGGCCTTCAAAAAGATTATGTATTGTCAGATGTTTCAAGCATCTCCATTGAAAATTACAACATTCTGGTTTGGGATTTATAAAACCAGGGGATAAAAGAAGCCCTGTTAATTATTGTCCAATGATAATAAGTACATTGACATTCAAAGTGCGAACACAGAGGTCCAAAGTGACTAAACAAACATACAAAAACCCACCAAAACCCAAACTCCCAATGTCTTCATTCAACTAAGTGCTTCCTCTCACTCCTAAGGATCCTATAGGAGAAAATATGAGGAACCACAAAACTAGGACACAGACAATCTCAGCTTCTAAATTATCCCTGATCATTTTTTTCAAATTTTTTCACAGATTTTTTTTTTCAAATTTGGTGACCACACAGGAATAGTAGAAAGTTCTATAAGTAACTACTATGATGCACCAATTGCATATCATTAACAATGGACAGGGAAGCACTTACCATTGAGCTGTGTGTTTCATATGTGTTAACCTTTAATCATATATATGGATTACAAATAATTCCTCTTTTCTCTCATTTCAGTAGTTGTCTTTTCACTCTGGTTTATTTCCTTTGTTGTGTAAATTGGTTTTCAGTAGTTTCTCCTAGTTTTGCTTCCTTTGTGTCTTCTTTGGTGTTGTGTTCAAGAAATCATTGCCAAGGCCAATGCCAACCAATCCCCTTATATTTTCTTTTAGAAGCCTTATGGTTTCAAGCCTTAGCTTTACATGTTTAATCTATTGATTTGATATTTTTGGTATATGGTGTCATACCGAGGTATGACACCATTCCTTTACATGTGGACATCTAGTTTTCTCAGCACCATTCATTAAATAAACTATTCTGTTTCCATTATATATATTTGGTGCCCTTGTCAATTTCAATAGACTATAAATACATGAGTGTGTTTCTAGGCTCTCTCTTCTGTTCCATTGATGAATATATATGTTTCTATGTCAGCACTACACTGTTTTCATTAGTATCTTTATAATAGACTTTGGACTTGAAGATTTAGCCTGGTGGTACAAAGGTAGCCTAGCATGCATAAGACTCTAGGTTCAGTCCTTTGTACTGAATAAATTATGTAATTTGAAGTATAATGTCTTCAACTTTGATTTTCATGTACAGGATCCCTTGGCTTACTTAAGAATCTCTTGTGGTGCTATACATACTTCAGAATTATTTTTATTTATTTATTTATTAAATTTAAATAATTTTTTTCTTCAGCATTCCATACATGATTACTGTAATTACATAATTTTCATTCTTTCCTTTCTCACCTCCAAATCCTTTTGTGACACCCTCACCTCTCAAATTTATGATCTCTTTTCCTTTATTATTTATTGTTTTACACACACACACACACACACACACACACACACACACACACACACACACACGTGTATTACATAAATATTACCTGTTGAGTCCATTTGGTGTTGCTCATATGTATATGTATTTACAGATAACAATTTGGGATTTGATAACTTATTGGGGGCTTATCCCCAGAGAAGACTGATTTTTCTCCTGCTCAGCAGCCATCAATTTTTTTCTAGTTCTTCATCTAGGGGTAGGGTCTTGTGAGATTTCCGAGAACTGTACTGGTATGTTAACTGTTGTTTTCTTTGTGCATATCTTGCTTAAGAGACCATGGTGATGTGATTTCATGGGTGCCTCAGCCTCCTAAATGCTAGTATCATAAGTGTACATTATAGTACTCAGCCTTAATTGGAGACAATCTATAACATGTAAAGGAATATTAAATGTTATTTTTAAAAATTGATCCTGTAGTACACAATCTCACTAGTTTTCTAATTTTTTCACATTCTTTAGTCTCTCTTTCAGATCCTCAGTTTCCCTTATACAACTCCTGGATATTTGAATTGATTTCTGTGATTATTTTCCTGCTGATATTTTTCGTCTTACCAATCATTGTCTTAATATTGATACAACTTGCACATTTCCACCACATCCCCAAATGGAGAGGAACAAGAAGAATACCTTGGACAGCCAAACTGTTCATGAGGCCTAAACCCTACACAAAGAACTGTAGGGAACAAAGAAGAGCTGGGAGCAGAAGTGATTTCCAGAGGGAAGAGCTACCAATCAATTGTTGAATACCCAAACACCAGCCCTGAAAACATACATATAAGTAACTTTATATGAAGTGAACAGGTTGTGTTTAGGATTATAATTACTTTAACTGAAATTTTAACTAGCCCAAGTCAGGTATCTCAGCCCAGAGGGCACAGTTGATCAATCTGACCCAAGCCTTTAATGAAGAAAAGGAAAGTTCACCACCATATACAACCTCAACTGTGTTGTAGGGTATAAAATCTTGATCTGGATTTTATTTGTTTGTTTTTTTTTTCATTTGGCTAGTGGTAGCCATAAGAGCTCTTAGATAGGCTGGGCATCTTGTGGCTACAGAGTCCAATCATTTGGACAGGCATGTCACAGGGTATTCCCCAAAGTTTGGGTTGAAACCCATTTTGTCTTTTGTCACTATGCTTTTACTGTCATGCATATCCGTAGTATGATTTATAGAGAATGATCTCTAGAAGGATTCTTACTACCAGGGGCAAGAGCACTAGAAACAAAGAGAAAATATCAGCCTTGCTACAGGCTACTTGACTTCCCCTACAAATTACTATCCTCCACTGCTAAGGACATCAAAAAGATGACTCCTCTGAGGCAAGAGGTAACTGGGTCACTAACGTGACTGCCTGACAAATGGCCCTAAGATAAGTGGAGCCTATTGACATTCTGGTGACAGACCCTGTTATGATCAATCTACATGGGTCTATTAAATGGGTAACAAATTTTTTTTTTTTTTTTTTTTGGTTTTTCGAGACAGGGTTTCTCTGTGTAGCTTTGCGCCTTTCCTGGGACTCACTTGGTAGCCCAGGCTGGACTCGAACTCACAGAGATCCGCCTGCCTCTGCCTCCCGAGTGCTGGGATTAAAGGCGTGCGCCACCACCGCCCGGCTTATCCTTCCCCCCCTCATACCGCGTCTCTCATTTGGCCCAGGGAGCACGCATACTCCCGCCAACAAAATTTATTAAGCTATCAATAGAGGAAATATACTCACGATTACAGAACGGAGTAGATAGCAGAAGTCATCTTCTGATCACCGCAAACGAATCTACCTCACAGCCAAGAGCAGGGAGAAGGGGCATGTGACCCTCCTCCAACCCTTTATCAGAGGCCATGTACAATGGCAGGAAGCACTGCCTCCTTTGGGCCCTATAGCCCAAGGTCATGGACAGAGCAAATACCACTACATTTTTCCTCTTTGTCTAAATAAGAAAGTTCTAATCTTAATGCAAACTATATACAGTAAGAATGATTATCAAGTGTTGTCCAGCAAAAACAAAGGGTATTAACAAACAAAAATGGAACTACAGCCAACAAGAATAACATCAAACAAGAGACAAGCTAAATGTCCAGAATATAGGTAAATGGCAAATTACCGGGATTACTCCAATAGATGTCTTATCTTGAATATGTTCTAGCTAAGATATGAGAAGATTGTAACTGTAACTATCTAGTCTTAAACTCCATCAAAAACCTGAGAAGAAACATAATAATACCCGAGAAAACAGGAGATGAATGCAATCAACTTTTGGGAATCTTGAAAGAGCAGACAGAGACAGCTGGCAGCTTTGGACCGTCACCTAAAGTTTCTCAGCATCATTGGTATATTCAAATTGGATACAGGCCTAGAGTACCTGACAGATCATTTTCAGAAGCAGATATTTTGGAAGACTACCTTACCCTGTCTTGGCAGAGTACAGAAGCTGTTTTTCCTTATGTCCTGCTCATGCAGAAAGGGACAATATTTGTACTGTCAGCAGTTGAGGCAAAGGCAATTCTTTGTACAGTAGGCTATTTTGTGCCAAGAAGAAGACCAACTTCTAAATGGAAATGTCTCAGAAGCCCAACATTCTCTAGGGATCAGATTGGTGCTACACATATTACCTATCCATCTGACATATCTTTCTGTAAATCTGGATAACCTAACTAACATAACTATAGAAATGACAAGCTCAGTAAGTCTTCTCTACTAAAATAACTTAAGGACTAAGGCTTCACATTAACAAGATAAACAGTCTATAAGTAGATGTACCATATAAGGACAATGACCTCAAAATTGTGACAATACACAAAATAGCTTAAGCAGAGGTAAGAATGTATAGTGCAATAGGACAATAATCCTAAATATGTATCAATATACAAAATATCTTGAACAGAGGTAGAACATACATACAATATGACAAATACAATATTACATTTGAATCAATATACAAAATATTTCAAACAGGAGTAGGAATATGTGTACAATACAACAAATATAGTTTTGTATTTATATCAATATACAAATTACCTTAAATACAAATATAAGAATATAAGTTTACATTTGTATCAATATACAAGAATCCTTATCAGTGCAAATTATCTAAGGCTGATATTTTACTAAATTAGTTCACTAGTAAATACAATAATCTATCTTAATACCCTATAACTATCAATCCCTCTTTTTCTTTTCTGAAAAAGAATACTGAGTCCAAATTTTATTGTTCCACCCCCAACCCTACAACCATCCATCCATAACCCTGAGAAAAATGCAACATTTGGGACAGGGGCATTGTTTTCTTATAATTACTTCCTGCTGTTTAGGGGGCTGTGGTATTTCTGTGGGGGCCTGTAAGAAAGCTTGGATTGTTAGGTCTTTTTTTCTCTTTTTTGACTACTTTCTTTATTTTATTTTAATTTTATAATTTGATTTAATTTTACATATCAGCGACAGATTCCCCTGTCCTCCCTCCTCCCGCCCCCCGCCCCGCCCTCCCTCCAGCCCACCCTCCATTCCCAGCTCCTCCAGAGATAGGAATCTCCTGGGGATTCAGCTCAACCTGGTAGATTCAGTCCAGGCAGGTCCAGTCTCCTCCTCCCAGGTTGAGCAAAGTGTCCCTCTATAGGCCCCAGGTTCCAAACAGCCAGCTCATGCACTAAGGACAGGTCCCGGTCCCACTGCCTGGGTGCCTTCCAAACAGTTCAAGCTAATCAACTGTCTCAATTATTCAGAGGGCCTGATCCAATTGGGGGCTCCTCAGCTATTGGTTCATAGTTCTGAGTGAGAATTGTTGAAACCAAGATTGGAAAAAGCACAGGGACAAATAGCCAAACTAGTAGATTGTTAGGTCTTAATAGGGATAGCCATAGAGTCTACAGCCAGTCTCAGAAATGAATAAGATTGTCTGAGATTCTGTCTAGAGGTATAGTATGATGAACAATATCATCTTAGACCTGCCCTGAAGAGTCTTCAGTCCAAAGCTAAATCATTGAGCAATGTTCTTAGATACCATGGCATCTTTCTGGACCAAGTAGAGTCATTCTTGTGGGGCCCCAACTTCCTTTTGGAGACTTCAGAGATTGCTATTGGAAAGACTTATTTTTTACTGTGGAAAACTTGAACATTTTTAATATTAAAATGAATAGTTTCAATTTATTCTGGAAAAGAGAAAAGATCCTCTGAAACCAAGAACAAGCATGGGAAAAATAGAATCTTGATGACAATGGTCCCTTTTTATTGGGTTTCTTCTGTCCCACACCAGACAGCTCTTCTGATATGAGATAGAATCTCTTAACTTTTTCTTTTAGCAATATGCTTGGGTATAGAGAAGGAGGGATCCAAATTCCAACTCCAAAGCCAGCTTTGTATATAATTGAATCAGAACCACAACTTTTCTAGAGTTAATGAGATATAGATGTTAGGCAATGAGATATTACTCTGTGTATATTGGTATCAATAGATTCTTTCCTTCTGCTATAGATGTCTGGCTATCCAAGGCCTTATGGTTTATGGAAGATGGGTATTTCTATTATCCTGTAAAGACAAAAAAAAAAAAAAAGAAACCCAAAAAACCAGAACACTGCCCCAACCCTTGTTTGTTAACTCTTTCTTACAACTTGTAGAGACATCACATCAGTGGATGAGCTTTTACTTCTCATCAAAGGGTTTCTCTTGTTAGAACCAAATTTTTATTAATTTGGTTGGTATCCATAGCTTTTCTTCTTCTGTGGAAACAAAGGCAAAACCCCTTCCCCAACATAGAACATATCTTGATTTCCTTCTTAGGTCAACATATCCTTGAAATAAACCAGTTGGTTTAGCTCAGAAATGTTTTTTTCTGTTGTCCAATGTCTCTCCACAGCTGTTGTTCCTTTCTCATCAGCATTGAGAAAATTCAAGGTTAATAAAGCATAATGCAATCTATTTCTAGGAGTCATTGTTACCTGTTGCTGTTTATTTAGCATATCTTTTAAAGTTCGATTGGCTCTTTCTATGACTGCTTGGCCTGTAGGACTGTGTCATATGCCTGTAACAAGCTTTATATTGTAATAAGGAAAAACTGTTTCATTTTATTGGAGATGTATGTTGGGGCATTGTCTGTCTTAATTTGTACAGGTATTTCTATGATGGTTATAACTTCTAGGAGGTTTGTTATCACAGAAGCAACCTTTTCAGAACTCATAGGAGTTGCCCACTGAAATCCTGAATAGGTGTCAATGGTATGGTGTATATACATTCATCTTCCAAATTCTGCAAAATGAAATATATCTATCGGCCAAATTTCATTTCTTTGTACACCCTTTGGATTATTCCCTGCAGGTAATGGAGTTTGGTTATAGAAGGAACAAGTAGGGCTTTTCTTTCCTTCTTTCTTTCTTTCTTTCTTTCTTTCTTTCTTTCTTTCTTTCTTTCTTTCTTTCTTTCTTTCTTTCTCTCTCTCTCTCTCTCTCTCTCTCTCTCTCTCTCTCTTTCTTTCTTTTCTTTTTCTTTTTTCTTTTTTAACAATATCCTTGGCTTGTTGCCAAGTGATGGAGAAATTCTTCTTCAAACCTTTGCTATTTATATAATGTTTCTTATGAAATTTTGAGGCTTCTAGAATGTTACCTATTAGTAACTGATCAATCTCATCATTACCTTGTACTGGAGGTCCTGGCACACCCATATGGGATCTGATATGTGATAGACATACATATATATATGTATACACACACACACACACACACAGGATGTTTCCTATTTCTGATGATTTCCTACAATTGTATGAATAATGAAGTTAACTGTATTATCAAGAATAAATTCACAGTTTCAATATGTAATACAACTCTCTCTGTATATTGAGAGTTAGTGACTATATTGAGGGTTTTTGTGAAGTCCTTAATTACCATAAGAATGACACACAGTTCTGCTTTTTGTACAGTTATATGGACTTTGAACCACTTTACTTAATTCTCCAGACTTGTATCCTGCTTGCCCTGATTTATTTGCATCGGTATAGAGTGTGGGGACTCCAGAAATTGGCTTTTGTCATACAATGTGAGGAAGAACCAATTCAGTCTTCTTTATGAATTTTAGTCTTTTGCTTTTGGGATAATGGTTGTTAATCTCAAAAAAAGGCACTGCCAGCACTCTGCCAGTATTAATTATCTTTCTATAGTGTAGATGAAATTCTACATGGTCTTAGTAAATAAGAAACACAGAGCCAAATACAGAGTTAAAGCCTAAGAGTTCAGAGCAAGAGCCACGACTCCTTTTTACCACTTGCTGCCATCACTTCCCCTGAGAGAGAGACCTTCTCCCGTGTAATGGGTCTTTTTATTACCTTTCTGTTCTGCCTTCTCATTGGCTCTAAACCCAACCACATGACTTCCTCATCACTGCCTGTCTATACAGACTTCCAGGTCTCTATGGTTGGTACTGGGATTAAAAGTTCAGGTCACCTTGCTTGGCTGTGTCCTTGACCACACAGAGACACTGTCTGCCATGTGATCAGATTAAGCGTGAGTGCTACCACTGCCAGACTTCTGCTTAATGGCTATGACCTCTGATCTCCAGGCAACTTAATTTATTAACATACAAATAAAATCACATTTCAACACAAATAAAATATCACCATATTATGGTGAAAAAATTTCATTAGTTAAGTTTACTACAGTTTCTTCTGGGTCCATTCCTGTCAACTGGCAAAGTCTTAATTTTCCTTTTTGAATCAAACCAGAGACCTTTTCTATATAAGTCTTCAACTTCTTACTTGGTTTACATTGTAGAAATATCCGTTCTAATATAATATCTTCCCTCTACATCAAAATACCTGTTGGGGAATATCTGGAAGCGAGTATGACCAGAGTGCATTTAAATTCTAGATTCACATGATCCACATGTGCTTCTTGTATTGTCTTTTCTACTATAGCCAATTTCTTCTCAGCTTCAGCTGATAATTCTCTTGGACTATTTAAGACCTTGTTCCCTTCTAGAATATTATCCAAATTTTTTAGTCCATCTTTAGGTATTCCCACGATACGTAGTAAGTTGGAAATACTTCCTAACTATTTTTGAAAATTATTAAGAGCCTGCAATCAATCTCTCCTGAGTTGTAACTTTTGGGGTCTAATTTTTTTTTAAATCTATGTTATATCCTAAGTAATTAATAGAATCTCCTCTTTGTATTTTTTCAGGAGCAATTTGTATTCCCCAGTGAGGCAAAGTCTTTTCTTTACTTCTTCAAACATATTTTCTAAAGTACCTAACTTTGGATCAGATAATAAGATATCATTTATATAATGAAAAATATGGATTGTTGAAATTTCACACGAATTATCTCCAATAGCCTTTGCACAAAATATTGGCACAGGGTAGAGCTGTTTAACATTCCCTGTGAGAGGACCTTCCATTGATATCTCTCGACTGGCTGTGAATTGTTATAATTAGGTACTGTGAAGACATTTTTTTCTCTATCATTTTCTTGTAAAGGTATGGTAAAGAAACAGTCTTTTAAGTCAAAAGCTATTATAGGCCATTCTTTGGGTAGCAAAGAGGGCAAGGGCATCCCATTATCCAGGGAGCCCATAGGCTGAATTACTTTATTAATAGGTCTCAGATCTGTCAGCATTCTCCAATTACCAGTCTATTTTAAAATAACAAGTATAGGAGAATTTCAAGGGCTGGTAGATTCTTTAATGTGTTGAGCATTTAACTACTCTCGAATCAGCTGTTCTAAAACATGTAGCTTCTCTGTTGTCAAGGGCCATTGTCCAACCCAGACAGGTTTATCAGTTATCTGTTTTAAAGGTAGGGTTGTTGGTACTTCTGAGAGTTTAACAGCAGTTGTGCTCTGTTTATGTACAGCCTGAATGGTTGGTGACTGTTTTTTATAATATGTTATAATATTATTCTTAGAAACATGAATTTGTCTGTATTCCCTGTCTGAGATTGTAGGAATTTTAATCTGGGTATTCCACTGTTGTAACAGATTTTGGCCCCAAAGATTCACTGCCACATATGGCTTCAGCCTTCCTTTCTGTCCTTCTGGCCCCATGCATTCAATCCATCCCAAACCCTGTTTTACTTGAGATAGAGTTCCAGTCCCTAGAATTTGGACATCTACCTCTCAAAGAGGCCAATTTAGATGCCATGATTTTGGTGTAATTATAATTACATTTACAGCTGTGTCTACCATGCCCTCCAGAACAATGCTATTAATTTGAATTCTAAGCTTTTGTCTTTGTTCATTTATGGAAGTCTGCCAAAATATTCATTTTATTGTATTCTTTGTAACTTTTAATTCATCCATCAGGACTGTTCTATCATCAGTGCAGTGTTGCTCTTTACATTAGACACTGGGTTATCTAATTGTCCTGGAGAGGAATTTTCTCCACAGTGGCTGGAAATGTTTGGACCATGTTTG
Organism: Peromyscus maniculatus bairdii; assembly: GCF_049852395.1. Classification (NCBI taxonomy): domain Eukaryota; kingdom Metazoa; phylum Chordata; class Mammalia; order Rodentia; family Cricetidae; genus Peromyscus; species Peromyscus maniculatus. Next base: position 132,671,636 of record NC_134853.1, read on the forward strand.
ATTTGGGGGTCTGCAAAAGGCCTCCTGAGTTGTTTACTGTTGGTAAAGGGTTGCCTTGTATATCTATTATTGATCTGCACTCACTGTTTCAATGTTGGCCTTTGCCACATCTTCTACATAATCGAGAAGTTTGGGGTCTCCTGTTTGAGTTATTTCTAGAGGGAGTATTGCTTTTAGGAGCACCCCTTGTACAGTTTCTACTTATATGACCTCATGTACCACAGTTAAAACATTTGGTACCCCAAGTCCTTCTTCCACCTTTGTAAATTGCTTCTCCTATCCAAGCCTCATTACTGTAGTTAAGAGACTAAACACTGATAGTATACTGAATCCATTCTTCCAAAGGAGCTGATCTCACCTTTAATGGCATAAATATTCTTTTGCGTTCTGTATTAGCATTGTTAAACACCAAGGACTCAGTTAATACTTGTCTTAATTCTTTATCTGATACAGCTTTTTTTTATAGTTGTGGTCAGCCTTTGTAAAAAAAATCAGTTAAAGGTTCTCATGGTCCTTGGAATATCTTTGTGTATAAATCATTTGATTTACCTCGTTCTGGAATTTTTCCCAAGCATTTGGTGCTTCTGTATGGCATAGAGTTATTGTATGCTCATCATAAGTGGCTGTGGGGCATTTACCCACCAACCCCACAGCTCCCCAGAGTTTTCTTGAGTGTGAGCAGCAGGAAATATTAGATAGAAGGATTTATAGTGGAGAATCTTGCAGAGATAAACAGATAGAAAATAAAGGATAGCCTTGAGAGGGCCTGGAACCTATTCCAACGGGGCCCGACTGTCTCTGCCCCTGGGTTTTTATAGAGACACCAAGGGGTGGAACAGAAGACCACCTCCTCCCCCAGCACAGCCAAGTGCAGACCATCTTAGACACCTGCACTCAGGCCCGTGGTCCTGATCATCCTCTATTTGGACCTGCTGGGTAAAGCCACGAGGAACCCGAGAATGGGCTCCCACAAGTGGCTTGTACATTTCTATCAGTGAAATGTCCCTCACCAAGAATCCCATCTTGGGAGATCACAAAGCCTGTGGACTTGCCCTGTAGTTCTAGGACCCTCGCTTCCTCTCTCAACCAGCTTTTCTGTTGTAACTGCTGCCTGTATTCTAGAACAACTGAGATTAACTGATTCCAATTATCTGGCATGATTCTATTTGTGGAAGACCACATATTTAACATCTGTTTTACATATGTTGAGTGTATATCATAGGTGGCCACCGAATCCTTAATGGTTTTTAAATCTCTCATAGGGATAGGTTGCAACATATATTCTACATATGGCTCAGGATTTCTATCATCTGCTGGACTCTCATGGATGATCACAAGATAAGCCATTATATGAGAGCCATCTGGAGATGTTATGACTTGTATGGCCTTGCCCTTCTGCCTATTAGGTCCCTTGTCATTTTTACTGAGAGTTTCTTCTAGGGCTTGCAGACAAGCACCTAGGGTCTGTTCCAGAGAATGAAACTTCTCTGTTGTAAGAGATTCCAGTGATTTCATGGAATCATACAATTTTTATGTTATTTTGAGACACATGATTCCATAGAACTTATTTTATCAGTGAATGATAATCTTTTTTTCTTATAAAGTATCTGAGTAGCAACAACTTCACCCTGGAGAACTATTGTTCTATCCATTAAGTATTCATATTTATTATCAAGAATATCAAATATGTTTGTACATTTATTATTAATGGACTGATGTTCTTGTGGTAAGTTAGCAGATTCCAAACTAAGGAGTCTGTTATGTAAGCCTTTATTACTACCTTGTAAATCTTGTAAATTCCAGAGAAAGAAACTTTATGTAAATCTTCATTGCTACCTTTTAAAGCCCGTATTACTCCCAATAATGACTCATCTTTGTTATTATTATTATTTTCAATGCTATATGAATTATTATGATAAATGCCAAAATGGTGCATACCAGGTATGCCCCAGGAAGGTCTTATGTTTCCTGTAAAATGTCATTCGTTATACAGGAAAAAAAGTTTTTAAATCCTTGTGAAGTAATATTTTCTGCCATGTTTTGAGAAATATGCAAAATTTGTAAAGAAAATTTTATTAATTTGTCTATTTATTAGTCAGTTTTAAGGTGTAAAATTGTTAAGTACTCTTACCTGGAATGAAATACTGGCTTACTTGTATTACCATCCTTGCAATGGTTTTTTTTTTGGGGTGTAGTAGCACTGTTCAGCCAGCAGGTGATGCCAGTGTAGCGCTAAAGCAGGTCTGGTGCAAGCTGACTGAGGTCCCTGAATGGCTCCTGTGAATTAAGCACTTACCCAGGCAACCCCTGAGCTGTAGGTAGTGTTGCTGGGACCACAACAGATTATATACAACAATGAGGCAATATACCAATGAGTTGGAAGTACTTACGTGCAGTCATGTGCCTGGCAGGAGCCACCTGTCTGGTTGGTGCTATAGGACTGGTGATGGCAGGCAGGGGTGCTGTGCCAGGACCAGACTTAGCCAGAGTGGTGGAAGCTGGTAAGTGGGTGAGAGGGCAGGCATGCTCCAAGGACAGAGAATGGCATCCCAGGGTGTTCTGAAGTTGGCAACTGCTACACTGAACAACTTTAAAAGTAAAGGAACTGTCTGCTGGTAATCTCTAAACAGGCAAACTGTGACCCGATCCTGTTGCTGAAAGCATGGAGCAAGAAAGGTATCTAGTGCTGCCTTGTGAGTCACCTAGCCAGAGAGTGATTGACTCACAATTTGTGACAGCTGCCTGGTCTAAAGGCACTAAGCTGTTATATGCAGCTGGTTACCTGAGCAGGGGTCAAGCCCTTCCTGGGGGGTTTGAGCTGCATGGGCTCTGCAGGGTAGATAAGCTCACAAGCAGCCACCTGCATGCATTAGGGTTTGTCATCAAGTTGCCCCAGTAGGGACACGAGGGGCTCAGATCCACATGGTTGGGACCGACTGGCTCTAGAGTGCTAATGTGCTTGACCTGCAGTGAGTACTCAAGACTCTGAGTCAACATGCTGCTATTGCCCCTCTGTGGGCAGAAGCTGAAAGAAGGGTGGGGTCATTTTGTCACATGGTCACCACTTATTATGATCAATCAACGTGCGTCTATTAAATGGGTAACAGAATTTATTAAGATATAAATTGAAGAAATACACTCACAATTACAGAACAGAATAGACAGCAGAAGTCATCCTCTGATCTGACCAGGAGTGAGTCCACCTTGCAGCCAGGAGCAGGGAGAAGGGGCATGTAACCCTTCTCCAACCCCTTATCAGAGGTAACTGCCTTCTTTGGGCCATATAGCCCAAAGTCATGGGTGGAGCAAATACTACTACAATATTCCAACTCAATGTTGCCTGAGACTCCACAGTAAAGAAGAATTGGACAGCTCAAACCTGCAGATTGATGGAGGATGCCAGAGGGAAAGATCATTTTCCCAGAAACAACTGAAAAGACTGTGGTAACTGACCTTCATCAGGATATATATGGGGGTGGATCAAACTTTGAGTTGCTCAGACCAAGGTATGATATGCCTAGACTGGATGCTTTTTATGGGCTTGTTTCAGTTGTCTCTGTAGATTTCCCCCTTTCCTCTCTTCTACTGGGCTCTTGGAGCTTGTCCTGGTGTTGGATTGTGGATCTATGCATCTGCTTCAACCAGTTACTGGATGAAGGCTCTATGATTACAGTTAGGATATTCACCAATCTGATTAGCAGGGTATGCCAGTTCAGGCACCCTGGTAATCAGATTGGTGAATTAGACCACTACTCTAATCTGGGGTCATCCTTGTGGATTCCTGGGAATTTCCCTAGTTCTAGGTTTCTCCCTTACCCCATAATGTCTCCCTCTATCAAGATATCTCTTTCGTTGCTTGCCCAATCTGTCCCTCTTCCAGCTTGATCATCCTGTTCCCTGTTCCCTCACGTCCTCATGCCTCATTCTCTCCCCTCTATATACTCCATGCCCAGTTTACTTATGGAGATTTCCTCTGTTTCCTCTTCCCAAGGTCATCTACATCCCTCTTATGGTCCTCCTTGTTTTCTAGCTTCTCTGGAGCTGTGGGTTGTAGTCTGATTATCCTTTGCTTTACATCTAGAATCCACTTATGATTGAGTACATATCATGTTTGTCTTTCTGAGTCTGGGTTACCTCACTCAGGATGATAGTTCCATTCATTTGCCTACAAGTTTTATGATGTAATTTTTTTTTACAGCTGAGTATTACTCCATTGTGTATATGTACTACATTTTCCTTCCTATCCTATCTTCCATTCAAGACACAGTGAAGTGGTCTATGTGAATTTTCCACTTAATATTTTCAAGATCATTTTGCTCACAGCCTAGAAATACTTGTATTTCTTTGCTTAACTGAGCTCATGGGTAATTTTGTTTCTAGACTCTTTGCAGCAATCATCAGCTCTCTGAAACCTCACTTGAATGTCTACTCTATCCAGGAGCATGTATTGGTCCCTTTCTAAGTACAGACACAGATTTTAAAATCAAATTATCACAGTTCTTGACTGCACTGCTAATTACATGACATGAGTCAGATTTTATTTTGTCTCTTCCCACAGCAAGAAAATTCATGTTAGTACTTGAGCAATATCACTGCCAGAACTGAGCTTTCATTTACATATTGAGGTCATCAGTCTACTGGAAATTTCCCTTTGAAAGTAATATAAATATCAGGGTCAGAGAATCATATATCGAAAGTGTGATGGCAAAGAAGAAGCTTTGGTAATTAGTTCTGGCTCCCATCTGCCTCTGGCACACACTGCTCTGGCTGCAGGACAATCATTGAAGCAGTGTCAGACATCCAGGTGATCCAACTGGGACCAGCTCTACAGGAACAAAAGGGAGCTGATCCAGGATCACCAGAGTAAAGTAAGTGAGAACATTTAGTAAAATCTGGGGACAGGCTCTCTTTCCATAAACAATATTTTATTCTATTCGTTCTCTCTCTGTGCTTCATAGGAGGCTCTCAGTCCCTAAATTTCCTGTCACTTGACCTACTTCTGAAGATTAGTGAGATCTAGGGAGTCAGAAGGATTGAGTAATAGTCACCCAGAGGGGAGAAACTTTTCTCGTTTCCTTTAAGTGACAGCGGAAACTCAGTCTTGAAACATCAACTCTCAACAAATAGTGGACTTACTCCCTGGAGTGTGATTTGATAAGGAATAAAGAAAGATATTGCTATTAACATTTTTTTCCCAGAATAGATCTCATTCCATAATATTCTTGTCAACAAGAATACTATTTGTGCATTATAGCCGCTTGCAAATAACAAAAAAAAATAGAAAATACCTTATAGTGAGGTATAATGATGACTTTAAAGAACTGGAAAGAAGACTTTAAGGACAATACAAAGAAATTACAGTGTTCAGGGAGATGCCATGTTAATAGCCCTGACATAATAGAACAGATGTATCCTACTATACAAAATGTACACTGCCTACATTTTGATGAAGCACTTTTAGCAAGTCCAAAACTTTTGAGATGAAATCATGAGATGCTTTCAGCTCAGCTATCTTCAAAACTCAAGAAGGATATTTTAAATATATATGGTTTTGCTTAAAACAAATACATAGAAGAAAGGGATGGATAGGCACTGTTCCCCTCAAATCAGGAAAATCAGTAGGATCTTATGGGATTAAAGATACACATTTTTTCTTTTATGCCTGATTCACTTTTTTGGTGAGGCAAATATTATTTATATTAACTTGTTTATTCCCTATTGACATATTAGCTTTCTGTCTGAATACTTAAAAAAATTCAAACTCCTTCCCTGTCATTGTGTACAGCCAGAGTCAGTCTATTTAGTAAACACCCTCCACCCACCACCCACCATACACACCTTAACTGGGCATGGAATACCCAAGTGTTTGCCAGATCAACACTGTCAACTGTGAGGATAATTGCCTGCAGTTATCATCAACAACCTCATGAGGTAGGTGTACACATAGGGCAAAGACTGTGTCAAGGTCTGAGACATTGATACAGATGTGTTGCTTTGGCAACCAGGGACTCATCTCTCCACTGAATAGTTTGAATAGAAGTAATTACATCTTTACATCTTTCCTACAAATTGCTACCTGATGGTTGTACTCTCATTTGGGGATGGGAAGCCAGAGCTCTGTCAATGTGAGATCTGGCAACTCCAATCCCACACATGAAGGCAGAGCTGATGTCCACAGCCCCTGTTTGTGATGCTCTAGCCATCAGCCCAGACTCCAAGGACTGTTTCTCATGCAGCAGCAGCAGCATACAAATGTGGGACATGTACAATTAGACACCAACCTAAGACCACACAGGTATAATCAGCTCATTTCTCATGATGCATCAAGTTTTGGAATGGCAGTTTGGACAACATGTTTAGGTTCTGGGACCTGCACTAGGGACATTAGCTGTATGATTGCCTCACAGATCTTGTATCTGGGATGCTCTCTCACATTTTGTTATAAGCAAGGGAAGCGGCAACATGGAAGTGCTGCATATGAACAAACCATAGAAGTACCAGTTGCATCTCCTAGAGAGCTGTGTGTGGTCCCTAAAATTTTCTTATTGTGGTAAGTGCTTTGTGGGTGCTGGACAATATCACCTCCTCAGGGTAGACTTGCTACTGAACCAGTGTAATCCAATCTAGGGAATTTTCTTCAGTGCTTGGCTGGGATATCTTTATGGATTATAAATATACAGTCACTGGTCCTGGGAACATATAGATTGCTTTGTATGAAATCATATACTGAAAATACTATGCTTTTTCATTTATAGTTAAATTTAATAAAATGTTTTGAATTTAGAGGGCTAGGAAAGCCATCTTTAAAAGAAAAGGAAAGAAAAACAAAATACCCAGAGTAACCTGCTTCCACACATTGGCACAGAACTACCTAAGGAGGAGTAGAGGCAAAGTATCTATCTATGGTCACCTGTCTACTCACCATAAACAAATGGAACATGACAACTGCAAAGGCAGAGGCCAGGGGTGTATGGTGGAAGAGGGGATGTGGCCACAGCTCCCTCATTCTGGGGTATTTGTCAAGTATGTTTATGTCTTACCCAACTGAGAGCTTACCTCACTGCCCCCTTGTAGTTCACCTTGTTTTTGAATACTTTATAGTGCAGTGGTGTCACCAATGAATTTGTGTCCTCATTTTACATCTCCTGACATTACTTCTTGTACTTTTATTGGTGAAAATGTAAAACTTGTAAGCATATTTGGCTTATTACAATAAACCTTTAGAACCACAGAAAATAATTTGGCCAGCCAAAGGTGCCCAGGTTGTGCATGCTGTCACAATTGCTGTGAGTCCATTTGCCATGCTATGTCTGTAAAACATTGATCCATAGTAGTTGTCTACTATTTTAAGCTCAAACCAAACAAAATCCAAGCATGGAATGGGGAGCTGGGCCTCAAGTCCCAATAGTATCTGAAAAGGCATTGGCAATTGATAGCAGCTGAGAAAGAGAAAGTTGGTTTTCTTTAAGGGTGTAGTCTCTGGGAAGTAAATTGTGGTACAATGGAAGGTACCACACTCAAGATTATATGGGCAGCTTAAACTGGACTGAATGGGTTAACGAGAGAGAGAGAGAGAGAGAGAGAGAGAGAGAGAGAGAGAGAGAGAGAGAGAGAGACATATAGAACACAAAGGTGGGTAGGGAAGGGGAATAGAACTTTTAAAAATTGAGGAATGGGTGAATACAATAAAATATATTGTATGATATCCTCAAAAATTAATAAAAATATTTTTAAAGCTTCCTTAATAAATTACATGTAAAATAAAATTTCCACCTATTATTTTAAATGTATTGTTCAGTAGCATTAAATATATTTATATTACTATACAACCATCATCATGGTCTATCTCTAGAATTTTGTATCTCTATAATTTGAAATTCTACCCCCATGAAAGCACTAGCTCATTACTGTTCAAATAGCTTTTTACAAATCAGCATAGAATGAAATGTGAATGGTCAAGATCTAAGTGAGAATGAAATTTGCAGGCTTCTTTAGCAATGTTATAAAGTACAGGTTTTTTTTTCTATAGGAATATCACTTTCATTCTAACTCTGCAAATATTTAAATATTTGGCTTTCACTCAGTTGTTTTTACAAAATAACTCAAAGAAGTGACTATGAATAAGGAAAGACATTATTCATCACAGTCAACTTTGGCTTTGGCCTAGTCCACAGCTCAGACTTGTCCATTGGGTGCTTGAAAGTTTGCCTTATCACCATGGCAGACCTCCAGTTCTATAGGAAGTCATAAGCCTGTGGTAGTTTTACTACATTTCTGGCCTGAAATTTAAACTGTTGCCTCTAGTATTACTTAAAATAACTGTGCCAAGATGTGGAAATAATGGGTATTTAAAAACAGCTTTTATAAAGTAGGCTAGTTACTGAACTTTAAATAGTGTATTATAGTACTTGCACATTTGGTGTTGACATGTGGATTCTTCTTTAAATATTTGTTTCATTTTTATTGTGTGTGCATTTTCTGCTCTTTTATATGGTTCATGAGTACAGATGTTTACAGAGGCTAGAAGAGAGCATCATATCCCTGAAGTTACAGGCAACAGTGAGCCACTTCAATTTTCCATTGACTAATGGTCAAGGTACAATTTTGGCCTTCAACCACTCTTTACAGGATGCAGTGACTCATCCATCTGACTAATGATCCACTGATGTGAAATATCCAAATGATTAGGGGAAGTCTTAGCTTCTAATAAATCAGATTCATAACTGGGTTTTTTTGTTGAGATCTTAGAACCCCCCAGTACCTGACATAAAAGGCAAAAAAATTGGTAATATCAGTTTTAAAGCCACTTAGTAAAATCAGAATCTTAAATACCTACCTTTTGGTTTGCAGTCCTGTGCATTTTACTACCAGAAAGTGGCATTATCAGCCCCAAATTCAAAGCATATCTCATGTCATAGCATTATTGTCATAAGTCAGCTGTACATTATAGGACAAGAGAATACAATAATTTTGAGTATGTTGGCAATTTACCTTTGTTGCAAAAAGGACCAGTTGGTCAGAAATAAATATGCATAAAATAATGTGGGGATGAAAAGACAATATATGTATCAATGCTTGTGAAGTACTGTAATTAGGGAAGCTAGATCCAATGTTAGAGTATCTACATGTTGTAGATAAGTTACCATTTCTTTTACTGGGGTTTTAAAATGGCAACAGAACATGGCAACATCATCTACATGGTACCAAATTTGAATGCATGAAACACAAAACTGTGAGGGGTCATGGAAGCTTGCATGAAAGTTCCTGAAACCCACTGAGTCCTTATGTGGCAGAGTTTGAAACCCTGGTGGGAAGTCCCAAGATAACATAGTATGAAACCATGAAGGAAAGCTTTAGTCTCAATGGAAACTTCAGGAAGTTGCAGATGCCAGGCCTAGGAGACTAGCCCTACTCTGTACCTACAGACAAAGAATATGTGTATTGTAGATAGCAGAGATGGAGGGGAAAGGTACCTTTGGAGCACAGATAATTACATCACGAGCTCCAGATTCCAGGCATGGAACTGCAGTGCTTGGTATTTGCTCTGGTGGCTTTTAGTCTTACTTTTAGTCTAATGTTTCTATCTCATTGCTCTTCACTTTTGGGACTGGAGTGTTTGCTCTGTGCCACTGAGAAATGAAAGTACATAGCTTGTGGTTGGGATTTACAGTGGCCCAGTTAAGAGATAACACCTTGGGTCTCAGAAAAGACTTTCAATTTTTGAAAAACAGTGAGATCCTGAGAGCCTGTGATGACTTCTACAGTTGGAATGAATGCGTCAGTTCATAGAGAAGACTACGAACTTATGAAGACAAGGGTGGAATGTTGTGGATTGAAACTAAAATATCCCTCTATTAATTATGCTCCTTACTGTTGCCACAAAATGCCAGATAAGAAAGCAACTTAAGAGAGGTTGGGTTTATTTCAGCTTAAAATTATGAGAATAAGCTCACCATGACAAGAAAATAATGTTGACAGAAACATGAGGCAACTAGCTGGTTACTATCCAGAAACAGAAATGAAGTACATTATTCAACTGACTTTCTCTTTTATATTTATTCCAGTACCTCACCCCATGGAATATTGTTGCATACAGGTAGACAAGGTCTTCCTACCACAAATAACCGGGCATAGAATCTCCCTCACATGTATGTATAGATCTGTCTCCTAGGTGATGCTATATCCAGTTGACCCGCAATATTGACAGTTACAGTCTCCATAGGCCCACATGTCTGAATACTTCATTCTCAGATGGTAGAGTTATTTTGGAAACTTGAGGTGGAATTTTGATAAGGTTGTCATCTGGGGACAGGCTTTTGGTTTGATAGCTTGTACTCCTTCTATCCTCTCTTTATTTCCCGATTTCAGACTTAATGTTGCTTTATACATTGGCCACCGTGTCTTTCCAAATATGATGTACTATTTCCCTTCTTAAACTGTAAGGCAAAACAAAATTCTCTTCCCTTATTGTGATTCTTTTCAGATATTTGTTAATGAGGAAAGTGACTAATACATCTATGATGGTTGGTACCAGATAACCATGAGGCTCCGTAGTTACAGGTGAATTGTCCCAATCATCAGGAAATCCATGCTAGTGATCTCATTCAGGGCTCTATCCTTTATGCCAAGTTGTCCTTACCGTACCTAGGACATTAACTATGAGGCTGCCCTTCACTGTTCTTAAATTAGACTAAGATTTAGCACAGCGGATATTTAAATTAAGTGTTTCCTCCAAGTCTGTATCACTTTCAATCAGACCCTGAACTCAAACCTTACCAATAGCTCCAATAATAATGAAGGATATTGGGAATTTCTTCAGAGTTGTAGGAGAGACAGCATAGCTCTCCAAAAGTCTTCTCAAATGCTTATTCCAAGTGTTAAGTTTCCCTGAGTGCTTATGTCCATTTTCTAGGTCTGTCAGAAATGGTGAAGAATGCCACAATTTTCCAAATATCTTATAGTGACCAATCTATTTACTCTTCTCTTCTGTGTCTGTATCCCACTACTATTTTCACTCTTTGTAACCGGCCTCCTTCTTTTTATAGGTGCAATGGGATCTACAGGATTATGTTTCTACGGACACTGTGTTGTCATGTTCCTTCTTCAGATGATCACACCAAGCTCAGGTATAAATGTGTCACTCACTCTTATAGCTTTAGCAATATCAAGTGTGCCAGGAATAATAAGGATCAATAACATGGACAAGATTTTAATACCATTATTCCTAAGGTTCTAGGTAACTGTATTAGTTACTTATTCCTGCTATAAAATACCACTACCAAGGCAACCTAAAAGGGAAACCTTTTAATTGGGCTGAGGGTTTCAGAGGGTTAGAGTCCATGATGGTGGAACAAAGACCTGATGGCTGTAACAACTGAGAATTCACATCTTTTAAGCATAGGGCACACTGGGACTCAAAGCAGCCTCCAGTAACATACTTCCTCCAGCAGGGCCACACCTGCTAATTCTTCCTACACAGTTCCACCAACTGTGGACCAAGTATTCAAGCATATGAATCTGTGGGGCTATTTTCATTCAGATACAGTAACCATAGGTTTAGGAATGAACCATTCTCAACCACCAGATCTTCTTAGATTTGTATCAGGTTTTTGGGAGAAAATACAAGTGAAGAACATTAAATACTTACTCCTCAGAATCCAATATTCATATTAAGCCAACATCTCTTACATACTACTTTTATACTGAGGAAATGGTTCAGGTTGTAGGTTTAATGGGAATCTCTGGGAGTTATAAATACAATAAGATAAGAATAGTTGAAGCCTTAATCTATAGTATACAATTGAATTTGTAATGGGATTTGTGCAGTCAATATATAGATTCTCTTTGGAGGCACATGAAAGAAAAGTATGAGACAAGAATGGCACAGAAAGTTCTATTACAAGCTACATGTTCAGTGGTAAGGTTAATTTTGAATCATATTTAATTGGGCCTCACATTTGGCTAGGTTGCCACAAGTGTGTTTTCACAGTCTTAAGCATAACTGTGAATATAGCTATAAACATATTTCTGTAAGTAGAGCTGCTGGCACATGTTCATATTTTACTATTTTATTATGGTATTGGAAATATTACTCTATATTTTTGCCATTTCATATCCTTACTGATGGTAAGTATGAGCTTGTCAGATAGGTCTTACAACTGTCAGTGTTATTTTTCCACATCTTCATTTAAGAAATTAGAGTCTCTGTAATTACACTTTCCTTTTGAATTAATCAATAATGCAACCACATTTCAAAAACTGCATTTTTTTCTGAAGAACATTTATGTCCTATTTCCTTTGCATTTCTAATCTTCTCTTCCTTGCTTTTTAACAACTTTTAAAAATCAATTTTTCTCTGTTGTATTTTTAGCCAAGTATTTCTGTTTTAGTAAAATTCAAAATAATTGCTAAATATATTTGGGATGTATAGAATATTTTGCTTTGACTTTTTATTATTTTGTTGATGACAAAGTTTCCCTAAAGTCTCTATCATGTTTTATTTCTCCTTTTTAACATTTAATTTTAAAATTTTATTGAAAATATTTCATACAGTATGTTTTGATCATATTCTTTCTTCTCCCCAATTCCCATTAGTTCTTCCCCACCTCCCTACCCACCAAACTTCATGTTCACTCTGTCTTTCTCATTATCTCTCTTTTTTACCCCACCATCAAAGAAGTTTTATAACATTCCATTGATGCTAAAGTTTCTGAATGAAAAACTAATGTTATGAATATCTAATTACTTAAAATATATCCTTGCCAACGATGCATGTCTTTAGTCCCAGCACCAAGAAGGCAGAGGCAGGAAGATTTCTGTGTGTTCGAGGTCAGCCTGGTCTAAAAAGCAAGTTCCAGAATAACTAGGGCTACACAGAGAAACTGTGTCTCAAAAACATAAACAAACAAACAAATAAACATTATCCTATGGAAGCAGATTTTTAAGTTTTTAATTAAAATATAATTCCATCATTTACCTCTCTTCTCCCTTCAACCCCTTCCATGTCTCCCTCCCTCATTCTTTGTCAAATTCTTGGTCTCTTTTCTTTAATATTGTTTCACACACACACACACACACACACGAATGAATATACAAATACTACCTATTAGTTCATTTAGTGTTGATCATATGTATATACTTTTAGAGTTAGCTACTTGGTATTGGATTACCAAAAAGGAGGGTCATCTCTGGGGAAGACTAGTTTTTTCTCTCTTGGTAGTCATTAATTGCCCATAGCTCTTCATCTAGGGATGGAAACCTGTGAGATTTCCCCTATTTACACTGGCATGTCAACTGGTGTAGTCATTGTTCAAGTCTTGTTTAAATAGTTATGTTGTTGAGATTTTGTGGGTATAATTTTCTTTTCATATCTATTAGATACAACCTCACAGCAGATTTACTTCTCCTTTGATTCTTACAATCTTTCTTTCCCTTTAAACAGATGTCCTCTGAGTCTGATTTGTATGAGTTGTGTTATACATATGTCTGGGTGCCCCATAGTCAGTTGTTCTCTGCATTTTGATCAGCCGTGGCTTTCTGTAATGGTCTCTGTCTTCTGCAAAAAGAATTTTCATTGATGAGGGCTGAGGGCTACATTTATCTCTGGATTTAAGCAAAAGTGTTTAAAGTGCAGTTAGAAATTATACTGGATTAGGAAAATAGCAGTAGTAATAAATAGCTTCTGTACACCCGAGGAAACAATCAAGTGAGTGAAAAGGAAGCCCATGGAGTAGTAGAGAATTTCAGCCAACTATACATCTGTCAGGGGATTATTTACAAATATACAAATTACTCAGAAAACAGAGTCAAGAAAAGCAACCAAATTAAAAATGATCTGAACAGAGAATTCTCAAATGAAGAAATAAAAATGGCTAAGAAATATCTCAAAATATCTAATGAGATGATCATGTGGGTTTTTTGCTTTCAGTTTGTTTATATGGTGGATTACTTTGACAGATTTTCATATGTTGGACCATCACTGCTTCTCTAGGATGAAACCTACTTGATTGTCTTGGATATTCTTTATAATGTGTTTTTTAATTCAGTTTGCAAGTATTTTATCGAGTATTTTTGTATTAATATTCATTAAGGAGATTGGTCTGTAATTCTCTTTCTTTTTGTTGTGTCTTCATGTGGTATGGGTATAAGACTTACTGTTACAGCATCATAAAATTTTTCTCAATCTAAAGAAGGACATGCTATAAAGATACAATAAGCTTACTGAGCACCAAATAGTGTGAACAAAAAAAGTCCCCTCACCACATGATAATCAAAGCACTAAACATACAGAATTAAAAAAGAATATTAAAAGCTGCAGAAGATAAAGGCCAAGTAAAATACAAAGGCAGACCTATTAGAATTACACCTGACTTTTCAATGGAAGCTCTAAAATCTAGAAGGGCCTGGACAGATGTTTTGCAGACTCTAAGAAACCACAGATGCCAGCCAAGACTACTATACCCAGAAAAACTTAAATCACCATAGATGGAGAAACAAGATACTATATGACAAAGTCAAATTTAAACAATATCTATCCACAAACCCAGACTTACAGAAGGTGCTAGAGGAAAATTCCAACTCAATGAAGTTAGCTACACCCACAAAAACACAGGAAATAGAAAATCTCATACCAGCAAAATCCAAAGAAGGGAAACACATGCACACGTGCACACACATGCACACTACTACTACTATTATTACTACAACAGAATAACAAGAATTAACAGTCACTGATCTTTAGAATCTCTAGTTAGAAGTTTTTCTGTGTCTTGCCTGGTCCTGTAGTCACTTGGTCCCAAGTAAACACACAGAGGCTTATATTAACTACAAACTGCATGGCCTATGGCTCAGGCTTCTTGCTAGCCAACTTTTTCATCTTAAATTAACCAGTTTATATTAATCTATATGTTGCCACTTGGCTGTGGGCCATGGGCTGGTATTTTCCCTTCCCATCTGTCTCTTTCCTGTATCTCTATTTGGATTTCCCACCTGCTTCTAAGCTGCCTTGCCATAGGCCAAAGCAGCTTATTTATTAATCAACAAGGACAACATATATTCACAGCATACAGAAAGTCATCCTACAGCAAGCATCTCTCAATATCAATGGCCTGAATTCTCCAATAAAAAGACATAGGCTAACAGAATGAACATAAAAATAGGAGCCATCCTTCTGTTGCATACAAGAAACATACTTCAACATCAAAGATAGACATTACCTTAGAGTAAAGGGTTGGCAAAAAATTTTCCAATCAAAGGGACCAAAGGAACAAGCTGGTGTAGCAACAAAATTGACTTCAAACCAAAATTAATCAAAAGAGATGGACAAGGACATTTCATAATTATCAAAGGAAAAATCCACCAAGATGATGTCTCAATTCTGAACTTCGATGCCTCAAATACAAGAGTATCCACATTTGTAAAAGAAATATTCCTAAAGCTTAAATCACACATTGAATTCCACACATTAATAGTGGGAGACTTCAATATCACACTCTCACCAATGGACAGGACATCCAGACACTAACTAAACAGAGAAATAACAGAACTAACAGATGTTATGATTCAAATGGACCTAATAGATATCTACAGAATATTTCACACAAACACAAAGAAATGTTCCTTCTTCTTGGCACCTCACGAACTGTCTACAAAATTAAACATATACTTCGTCACAAAGTAAGTCTCAGCAAATACAAAAGAATTGGAATAACCGCCTGTATCTTATCAGATCACCACGGAAAAGCTTGAGTTCAACAATGACATGAACTACAGAAAGCCTACAAACTCATGGAAACTGAACAATTCTCAACTAAATTACCACTGGGTCAAACAAGAAATAAATAAGGAAATCAAAGACTTCCTAGAACTCAATAAAAATTAATGGACAACATACCCAAACTTATGAGACACATTGAAAGCTGTGCTTAGAGGAAAGTTCATAGCACTACTATGCCTGCGTAGAGAAATCTCATTGGAGAAATCTCATACTAGTGACATAACAGCACTCCTGAAAGCTCCAGAAGAAAAAGAAGCAAACACAGCAAAGAGGAATAGATGGCTGGAAATACTCAACCTGAGGGCTAAAATCAGTAAAATAGAAACAAAGAAAATAATACAAAGAATCAATGAAACAATGAGTTGGTTCTTTGAGAAAATAAAGTCAGACAAATCCTTATTCAATCTAACTAAAAGGCAGGGAGAGAATATCAAAATTAACAAACCAGAAATGAAAAGGGGGCAGAACAACAGGCACTGAGGAAATCCAGAGAATCATTAAGTCATGCTTCAAAAAACCTGTATTCCACAAAACTGAAAAATCTAAAAGAAATGGACAAATTTCTTGATAGATACCAATTATCAAAATTAAATCAAGATCAGATAAGCAATTTAATGAGAACTATAACCCCTAAGGAAATAGAAGCAGTCATTAAAATTTCCCAACCAAAAAAAGCTCAGGGCCAGATGGTTTCAGTGCAGAATTCTACCAGACTTTCAAAGAAGAGTTAACACCAATACTCCTCAAATTATTCCCCAAAATTGAAAGAGAAGGAACATTGTCAAATTCTTTTTATAAAATATACATTTAAGACCTTATTTTGTTCTTTATGAAAAACAATTTTATTATTATTAAACATCAATTTATCAACTATACATTAGCACTTGGAAAAGTTTAGCTTCAAAAGAAAAAACTTAAATTGATTTCATAATGTTGATAAACTTAGAATAATGACAGAAGAGATTGAAATTTAAGCAAGTTTCTTACTGGGAAACTTAGAATACTAAGATGATCAACTTTTTTCTTCTTCTTACATTTAGTAAGTATGACAAAACAGAAATGAGAGACTATAAAATGTCTTCTATTTCCACACTGTATTCCAGTTAGGGACTCATTGTCAAATTTGAAAATTTATGAATTCTAACCTGAAATAAAATCTGCTGTAACCACCTTGAATCAAAAGAAAAAGCAACAACAAAGATGTTTTAACTGGGGCATGCTTACAGGGGTAGATTGTGGTACTTTAGTGTATCTTGTTGATGATTCTGAAGACAGATGAGAGGGTTCCATGGTAAGAGATTATAGTGAGTGAAGGAGGGAGATAAGTAAATATTCAATGATTAAGAACCAAGC
Source organism: Peromyscus maniculatus bairdii (assembly GCF_049852395.1). Lineage (NCBI taxonomy): Eukaryota > Metazoa > Chordata > Mammalia > Rodentia > Cricetidae > Peromyscus > Peromyscus maniculatus. The sequence continues at coordinate 132,688,764 of NC_134853.1, forward strand.
AGAAATGAACAAATATAAGAATTATACAATTTAAGAAGTTCTGTGTAACTTTGCCAGAAAAAAGCATAAATTTATTCAATGGTTTATTATGAAGAACATCAAATATTAAAATCAGTTAAATGTATAAATTAAGGTATCTTTGGGATGAAGTAGCTATTAATAAAGAGATTTTTTTTCTGTTGTGTGTTGAGGAGAAACAGGCAGAAGGGGAAGAGGGAGAGGCAGGCAGGATGGGAATAGGGAAAGACTGATTTAAATAAAATATGTTATGTCCTGTCACTACTACCTTAAGTTCTTGTTTTCCTTACCAGAGCAGTTCACAGTGACTGGTTCAGAGGGTCCAGTCTTGGTTCCACTGGGTAGAACCCTGGAACTCAGTTGTCAGTTGTCTCCACCACAAAATGCACAGCACATGGAGATACGCTGGTTCCGGAACCATTATACACAGCCAGTACACTTGTACAGGGATGGTAAAGACCTGCATGGAGAAACTACCTCTAAGTATGTGGAGAGGACAGAACTCCTGAAAGATGCCATTGGAGAAGGGATAGTGACCCTCAGGATCCTTAGCGTGACTGTTGATGATGATGGTCCTTACCATTGTGTCTTCAAAGATGGCGATTTTTATGAAGAGCACATAACAGAGGTCAAGGTCACAGGTAGGCATGGATCTTTCTGAGGTTCCTATGAATCCACATTCTCAATCCATCAGGGTTTGAAACTTAGTGAAATGTTCAATGTTTCTGTGTCTATATTATATTGGCTTATTACTAAGATCAGTTTTACAAACTTTGTATTTTATTTAGATCAAAAATAAAATTATGGCCAAGTACACGTCAAGTCTATCAGTAAATTCTATTTTAGGTTTACAAAAATTGCTAGATTTCTAACATATCTACAAAACACTTTTAGGTTTGTTTTATTTTTTCAGCAATTTCTAATAACATGGTAATAAAATGTGATTTTTACCAGTGACTTTAACTTTAAAATAGTTTTCTTTGTGGTAATTTTTATTCCCAATTCTCCTTAAATCAATTCACTGGCTACTTAATGTGAGGTTAACATTCCTGTATCGTCAGTGTCTGCAACTATGTAACATTTAAATTTTTCTTCTCAACCCTGTAAACTGTTATGAATGGCAAAATAATGGCAGGAAAGTGAGTTGAAGTAAAATGAAGTGATTTGTACTTTGAGCATATGTGTTTCAGACTATACATAATTAATATTTGTGAACCTTATATTTTCTCTCAACCTAATGTTTCTGTGTCTATATTATATTGGTTTATTACTAAGATCAGTTTTACAAATTTTATTTTTCACTTAGATCAGGTGTGTTGGCACAGGTCTTTAATCCACGTACTTAGGAGGCAGAGGTAGGCAGATCTCCATGAGATCAAGGCCAGCCTAGTGTACACAGAGTTCTAGGCTAGTCATGTGTATATAGAGAATTCCAGTCCAGCCAGGATTCCATAGTAAGACCTGTATGAAAAAAGAAAGGGATGAAGGAAGAATGTAAGAAAAAGAAAGAGTACCACAGTGTATATATATGTATATATATATATATATATATATAATTTCAATTGATTTAAATTAATTACCTAAAATAAGTCATTCGCTTCTGAAATATCACTTGCCACATTTTAAGGGTTTAATCATGTCATTTAGAAAGTAGGATTGGATCAGACAGCAAATATGTAGAATATATTCTATCAGAAAGCTATTTTAGACAGTTATTTGTGGGTTATGTTGAATCACAATTCTTTCTTCTCCACATTTTAGGCAAGTCTTATGTCCCAGATAATGTTCTAACACTTTCAAAGACATTAACTTGATCTAAATTAGTATGCATTGTATTTTGAAAACACCAATGTATTACTTATTTCATATGAAATACACTGTATGTAAATATCAACTGGATACACAGAATATAAAATTTAAGTTTCAATTAAAGACTCAAAATTGCATTTATGATATTGTTGACTTCAACATTTAAAATTGGGGCTCCAGGGTGATTAAATGTTTACCATGGAAAAATATTTTAAGACACAGATTGTATGAGGAAATATTGATTTTTATTTATTATCATATTTCAATGTCCCAGACTAGTCTCAAATTAATAAGAAGTAAATATTTGTTAGTGAATCAGTAGATAAATGAAACAATCACCTGTGTTTATGTGACAAGCACCTGGTCATATAGAACATTTTGCTAATGGTGTACTGCGACTGTATAGTAAGTTCTTCCCTATTTTTGAAACTCATGCAATCAGAGCTCTTGACTCTTCAGGCTTCAGTCAAAATGGAGGAGAGAGTTTTATTTTTCTGTACTATTCCCCATTTCATTCACTTAAAAATGCTGTTTTATTCTTGTGTTCCCAACCAGCTGTAAACTTGCGGGTACAGATCCACCTGCATCCTCCTAATACCAAAGGTTTAATAGTGGAGTGTCACTCTGGAGGTTGGTTCCCACGGCCTCTCATAGAATGGAGAGATGACAGAGGAAAGGTCATTCCAGCTGCTTCAAAATCTCATTCACAGGATGGAGACAAACTGTTCATTATGAACACTACCCTTCTCGTTAAAGACAGCTCCTCCCAGAAAGTCATTTGCTGCTTTCAGAACCCTCTGACAGGCCAAGAGCAAAGGACAAGTGTTGTCCTATCAGGTAAAGTCTGAGTATTTGTTCTTCAATATCAGCTATTGCAGATAATTTAAAACTACACAGGATGATTCATTTCTGTTCTTGACTTCATTTCCAAAGCACTCATTTATTTTAGTTTTATTCATCATGTTGTTTTTATCTTGCCTATTGTCTTTTCCACATTCATTTATTTTACTTCTTTGCCTTCTAGATATTGGAGTTCTATGGCAATTTCAAAACTTTAATTGGCAGGATTTTACACACACACACACACACACACACACACACACACACACACACACACACACACATATATATATATATAGTGAAATATGATCATACCCATCTCCCCTTTCAGCTACCCCCTTATCCTCCTCAACACACACATCTCCCAACTCCATGTTTTGTTTTTTTGTAATTGGTAACCCAGTGTGTCCCTTTAGTGCTCCCCATATGTGAAGCACTGTAGGGCATCCACTGGACCATGGGAAACCTCTAAGTGGCTACATCCTCAACAGAGAATGAATTATCTTCTCTCAGACACTATCTACTGCAAATACTTCCTCAGTTTGGAATGGGACCTGGAGGACACAGACCCCCATCTATGCTAGGAGTTTGACTGGCTTGCTCTTATGAAGGTCTGGTATACCTGCTATGCATCCCTCTGTGCAACATCCATGCCATGTCTAGAATAAATCATTTTATAGCACTCATCCCCTCCTTCCTCTGGCTCTTAGATTCTTTCTGTCGTCACTTCTGAAATGTTCCCTGAACCTTAATGATGGTGGGACTAATACAGATGTCATGTTTAGAGGTACCCAGTTTCTTCTTCTTAGAATTTTGACCATTGGCTATTGCCCATTGCAAAGGAAGCTTCTCTGACAAAAGTTGAGAAGAGTCTAGGTCTATGGGTGTAAACACAATTATTTAGAAGACAATCAGTCAACACAAATACTGCGAAAAGTAACAACAGCATTTTCTACACTAGTGTTTATGAGTTTCTGAGCCATAGGCTTTTGACCAAGATTGCAATATCAAGGATGAAATTCCCTCCCATGGAGGAGGTGTCAAACAAAATCAGAAAACAGTTACCCTATTATAGTTGTGCCGCTGTTGCCCCATCTCACTTGGCACCTCAGTATTATAGTATGCAGCGTTCAGCACTAGGCAGGACTATTGATGTCTTTTCTCCACCAGTCACCTTCATAGAAACTTCCAGTACTATACAAGCTAGCTAGCAGGGCAGAAGCTTGATTAATTTGCTGCCTTCCAAATCACACATTCAACTTCTCTAAACAAAAATTTTGAAGTAATTCTTGACTTCTTTCTATATGGAAGTAGATCTCTTTAAAATATATCTAGAGTCTCATTGTTATTGTAATCTCAAAGCAGAAATTTGATTCTTGGATTCAGTGATCTAGATTCAATCCTGTATTTCAAAGTTAAAGATCTTGATGGTGAGTGGACTGAGTTTGATCCAAGGGACTCACATGGTAAAAAGTAAGAATCCACTCACACAGTAGTCCTCTGGTCTGATGTGCATGTATGACCACACACACACACACACACACACACACACACACACACACACACACAAACACACACACACACACAAATATCCCCATCACAAATAAATAAATTTGTAAGCTTAATAAAATTTAGAGAAGGATGTTAATGGTAATATATGATGTGGAACTTTAATTTTAGTGTAGTCAAAGTGAAAAGACAAATCTGATGGCTGTCCTACAGTAGCATCAGCATTTGTAAATTATTAGAAGAGAATGAATAAATGAAAGAGTTGAGGGGTTTTAAGGAGGACACCATGGTACTGGTACCATGCTTTGTAAGGACTGGGAAACAATCTTCTCACGGTACAGGATGTTTGTCAGACCTATGCTCCTGGAGTTTAATATATATTGAGAGATAGAGAAACTCATAAAAGATCAGGTCAGAGGGAAAAAAGGAGTCAATGTTGATGACTGTATTCTTTATCATAACTTTTGACCACTTTTTCCCATGCCATCCAATTTTAAGACTTCATCATCCATGCTCAGTTTTAGCAATACAATCCTTGACATTTCCCATTGCTACTTTTGCCCATAATTAGATATAATCAACCAAGAGAAGGAAATACTAATTAAAATAGTAGTCATGAAACATTACTCTCTGTTCAAGTCCTTGAAAATTCACCCCATTTTCCCCAGAATAAAATGCCTCACAGTGTTCTGTGTTGGATGTGCCCATTACCTTATATGATCTCATCTCCTATGGGTTTTCATTGTCCACACCAATCTACTCACATGGACTCGGCTGCTTTTCATCCATAGAGACTAACTCCTGCTCTTAGATATTCACTCTGATGTCTTTTATTCTCAGCATGCTATAACTTCTACTCACTCTCTTATTTCTTTAACTGTCCTCTGATCAACTATCAACCATTTAATTAAAGACTACTTAGATAAAATTCCTAAAAGCATATGATCTGTCCCTTCACACACATGGGATTCTGATATTTTGCCATTTCTTATTATTTTAGCATTAGTGTACTTTAACCAACTGTATAACTTAATTATATTATTGGCCTTCACCTACCTATATTGCAAAAGCAAAAAAGTCTAATCTTTGTTGGTTGTATATACTGATATGTATAAACTGTTTCAAATATTTCATATTATATTATCTTCAAAGAACACTGATTTAAATAAGTCAATTGAAATAAAACTCAAAATGTGCCTTTATAAACTGCCAAATAATCATGCATTTGTCAATTGTTTATATGCATTCATGATACCAATGTAAGATTGAGATGAAGGGAGGCATGCTGAAAACTCAAAAGAATTATATAGGGATAACTCACCTAACACTTTAGAAATTTAGTTTCTTCAAAATATCTCAGCATTTATTTTTCACTCAATTTCATTTTCTCATTCAATTAAATCTTCAAAAGGAAGTAAAGCTTTGTACTATAGTTGTGTCAGAAATAGGAAGATACATAATTCCAAGATATAAACAAAGTTTAAACAATCTATCCCCCTTTCATTGTTCATAGCATATGTGTATATGCATATATACATACACAGACATACTCTTTCTCACAAACATACATACATATAGCATACTATGTGTATAGAAACATATATATAAAACATACACACATATATAATGTATTTATAACAAATATATACATAAAAAACAAGAAAGAAAATGGGCAGTACTTGTTATTTATTTACAACTTGAGTTAATCATAAAAAGCATATTTTAAGAATCATATCTTCCTTAAGAAGATATGCTGTTTGAAAAACAAGTTTTAAGACTAAAGATATAGCACAGTTGACAGAACATTTGTCCAGAATGCACAAAGCCATGGGTCCAATCTCTAGCACCACATACAACAGGCTTGTTGTACCCCAGTAATCCCAGTACTAGAGAGGTAGAGGCAAGAGATCAGGAGTTCAAGGTCATCCGTATATAAATTCCGTACTGCACACTGTATGAGAACTTAGACAAAGCACTGGAGGGTGGAGTTAGGGATGACTTTATCATGGTTACTTGAGAACTGTGTTTTAGTCACAGGCAGAGGCAAGGAGCACTTAGCTTTGCCTCTTCCCTTTCACTGAAGAAGCTCCTGTAAGGGAGTGGGAGGGAATAATTTTATACCAGTCTTACACTAACTCATACCTGGCTTACCTTTATTCCAGACCTGCCATGCTTTTCATTGGGCCCACAATAAATTTCTCCAAAGTGTATTACATCTAATATGCCAGAGATATGAGATCTTGAATAAGAACACACCTTGAAGGCATCATCATTTGTTACTGGATGAGTCTAAACACTTAATGTTTCCTACATTCTAAGATTTGTGACCATCTATTTCAGATGCATTTTTTTCATGGAATAAGATTTGGAAAACAATTCTGGGCATAATATTATCTGTGATGGTGTTCTCTATAATGGTTTCCAGTTCTCAGCTATGTTACAGACGTAAACGTAAGTAGGATTGAAGGATGAGAGATAAAAAGTGGGAAAGTGGGGAGGGGTGGCTAAAGCTGAATGAACATTGATTTCCAAACCTCTACTTTTAGAATGCTCTAATGCCTCATGTCATCAATTAGATGTGTGTCCTTAGGTATTCCTTGTTCCTAGATTGTCTTATCTTTCTACCGGAGCTGTTGACAATGTTGTTTATAAAACTTGGGGTCCTAGAACCCCATTCATGCTGGAATTTGTCCTATCGTGACAGAAATTCAAACTAACCTAGAGAACTTTTCAAAACTTAATACCGTTTTCACAGATTTGTCACTTCATTTCTTCAAGGATCCAAAAACGTTGTCAAGGGTAACAGTGAAGTTCTCAACGTTACATGGTAAAATGATTATAAAGCGGTCACTTGTCACAGCAAAGTGAAAATAGATCAAAGGGATGTGTACTAATTGTAACATCTGGTAATTTACTTATTATAGGAGACAAAGTTTGCATCTGTTCTCAACTATGCTGCACTCAGGAGAGGAGTATAGAAGAATATATATAAATCTGTCTTGGCCTTGAAGGTGCTCTTGAAAAAAAAAGTCTCAAATACAGACCCCTTTTGGAAGAGCACAATTAGGCATTCTAGATCTCCTTCCACATGTAGTTTAGACATCAGCTGAGGAATTCATTCTTAGTGATTTTACACATTTCTGAAGTTCTTGAATTTCTTGTTCACATTGAAAAGTGATATTGTAGTTTGAACTTGCTGGCATACTCCAATAGCTCCTGTTTTCTACCCCTGCATCTAAGGGATATAGAGAGGAATGCCTGAAAGTCAGGTAGTCAGGTAGTCAAGACTGGCTCCAGTTTTACTGTCCCTGGGGATTCCTTGAAAATGGTTTGTTTACTTTCACCTCCCTAACACTTAGGTGTGTGCTGCAAATATGATTTTTTTTATCATTTTATTTTATTTTCAATATAATTTAATTCTACATATCAGCCACAGATTCCCTTGTTCTCCCCCCTCCCGCCCCCTTCCCCTTCCCTCCAGCCCACCCCACATTCCCATCTCCCCCAGGGCAAAGACTCCCCGAGGATTGAGATCAACCTGGTGGACTCAGTCCAGGCAGGTCCAGTCCCCTCCTCCCAGGCTGAACCAAGTGTCCCTGCATAAACTCCAGGTTTCAAACAGCCAACTCATGCAATGAGCACAGGACCCAGTTCCACTGCCTGGATGCCTCCCAAACAGATCAAGCCAATCAACTGTCTCACCTATTCAGAGGGCCTGATCCAGTTGGGGGCCCCTCAGCCATTGGTTCCTAGTTCATGTATTTCCATTAGTCTGGCTATTTGTCCCTGTGCTTTATCGAACCTTGGTCTCAACAATTCTCGCTCATACGAGAATTGTTGCAAATATGATTTATTTATTTATTTATTTTATTTTACAATACTATTCAGTTCTACATAACAGCCACAGATTCCCTTGTTCTCCCCCTTCCTGCCCCCCTCCCCTTCTGCTCAGCCCACCCCCCATTCCCACTACCTCCAGATCAAGGCCACCCCCGAGGACTGAGATCGACCTGATAGACTCAGTCCAAGAAGGTCTATGATTTTATTCAATGCTAGGGACCGATCCCAGGGATTTGTACATACTTAGCACAGTTGTGATGATATTGTGTTTCCCAATATATTGTGCACCCTAATAAACTTATCTGGGGTCAGAGAACAGAGCAGTCACTAGATATAGAGGTCAGAAAATGGTGGCACACACACCTTTAATCCTAGCATTCCAAAGGCAGAGATCCATCTGGATCTCTGCAAGTTCAAAGCCACACTGGAAAAAGCCAGGCATGGTGACTCACGCCTTTAATCCCAGGAAGCGATGGCAGAAAACAGAAAATTATATAAGGCCTGAGGACTAGGAACTAGAGTTTTGTTAAACCTTGAGCTTTTATTTCAGCTGAGATCCATTCAAATGAGGACACAGCGGCTTTCAGTTTGAGGAAACAAGATCATCTGAGGAATTGTCAAGGTGAGGTTGGATGTCGCCTGTTCTGTTTCTCTGATCTTTCAGCGTTCACCCCAGTACCTAGCTCCGGGTTTGTTTTTATTAATAAGACGTTTTAAGATTTGTGCTACACACAGTATTTATCAACTGAGGTACATCTGTACACTGTTACTGCATTCTTTAAGAATGTAAGTTTAAGGATAAATACTTAGAATATACTTAGAGATTATGAAGGCCCAGTTAGTAAAGTGACATTTGTAGGTTCTCCTGCAAGATCTATGATTTTGCTAGCCCTGGATGGTTGGTCAGGTTCCTTTATCAGTCACGATTCCTTCTTGTTGAGAAGGTAATAATGTTGGTTACCACTGAAGCATGCATGATGGTATTGCATCCTTAGAGTTCATGCCATATGCACCTATGTGTATGTAACAACAGTTAATGAAAAAGTAGGCCATGAATTTGAAAGAGATCAATGGGGTGGGGTAATATTGGAAGGTTTAGAGGGAGAAAAGGGAAGAGGGAAATAACAAAAGCATATTATCTCAAAATTAAAAAGAATTAATATAGAACTTATACTGTGTGTCTTATATTTGTTCAGCTATCAAGGGTTAACCATGGCTTTTCTGAATCTATTGATTTACAGTCAAAAATATTTTTAAATAGAGTTTTACTGTAAAAATCTCCTCCCGTTATTCAACTGTTTCTCATTGGCACACTTTGAACCCCTAACATTTTACTAACTTTTGTATACAAGGTAGTGAGTGGATCATTTCCAAGGGGGTGGTATTAATTTTATAACAAGAATTATCACATCACAGACTGATAGATAAGAGGAAGCAAAGTAAAGATGATCCTCTTTCTGCAGGCTTGTCAGGTCTCTGTCTGGAACTGTTTCCATCCTATAAAGCCTTCTGTCCCTTCCTCATGCCAACCCTCTGATCTTCAGTCCTAAGTCATGTTATGTTCTAATAAACACAGGGAGATGATATCAGATTACAGCTCTTGCTTTCCTTATATACTTTTCAAACCTAAGGTATCTCTACATCATAACTAATGATTATAACTTTGTTTCTTTAGGTAGCTGGTACACCTGCGCTGCTCCTTGGGTGATAGGCATATTGATAATGGTGTTTTCAGTATCGATTGTCATAGGAGTCATGTTGTGGATGCATAAGAAAGAAAGAGGTAAGTACCATCAAGTGTATGTATAGTAAATATCCTTTTTACCGAATGACTAGTCACTGGTAAGACATTTGCCTAAAGAAAAGTGATGCTTGTTTGGATAGCAAGACCAACAGGCTCCTGAACTACCTTACCTGTTCTACATTATTGTGTGCATCTGCCTCAATTTTGTAGGTGTAATGGAAGCTATATAAACAAGGTAAAATTGAAGATGGGGTAATTCTTTATAGTAATGTGGTATTATAGCCCAAAAGCTGAATGCAGAACTCACAAACTTGAGGTAGATTTTCGGTATTTTTTTTTTCGTTAACTTTCTCTTGTGAGATTTGGACACAGCCTAAAATCAAACTAGAGTTAATACACAAATTCATCAATATATTTGTTATATGAGTGATCCATCAGAGCTTTATAGACAGTGTAAGAATCTAGTCATAAAAGATGGGCAGATAATTTCATTGGTCAAAGTGAAGTTCCCCTTTTTATTTTTACTTTTTTTTCATTTATTTGGTTTGAAGTCTATTTTGTAAGGTATTGGGATAACTTAGCCTCTTCTCCTACACTCATACATCCATACGGCACAGAGCAGTAGAACCTAAGAAGTGAATCTATCATACTTCTGTAGTACAGCCTTACCATATCTGCTGCAAATTTCCTAATCTTTGCAATTCTCCCAAGTTCCTGTTTCAGATGCACATTTTGAATTGGATACTTTGTGGTTGGAAGATATAAGCGTCATTCTATGTACACTGATGGTTTCTGCTACCATGCTCATTTCTTATGTATACTTCAGATTGAGAGGTAAATGGGATGAGAAATGTGTCAACTCATAGAATGTGTTTCTGTGAGATGTCAAGCTGTCTAAAAGCTGAAATTCCTAATCACAGTCGCCTAGTTTTTAAAAAATGTAAAGCAGAAAGCATGTGTGCTCTATAAAGACTGTCAATGTATGGACTTCTCCAGGCTTCTGGGAAATATACAAATACACAAATGCTGTAATAAATGCTAAGGACAGCCTCAGATCTTACTGCACACTTGTAAGAAATGTATCAGGGAAAGGTGGAAAGGCTGCTATAATCCATCCATTCTCTGAAGCCTTGAACAGTTTGTTTCCACTTCATCTCAAATATTAAGATGATAATTGAATGCCATAAATTCCTCTGTGAGAAGTATGCAAGTTTTTACAAGGAATGGCCAAGAAAATTCTCAACCCTACACTCATATCTTGGAAACATTCCATAACTTATGCCCAAAGATAAATGCCCAGCTTTTATTGTGCAACTTATAGTCTTTATGCAAACAGAAGTATATATATATATATATATATATATATATATATATATATATATATATATATATGCCAGAATAGAATTTTTCAACACCTGTTTACTTGATCTACCAATAACCTATAACCCTAAAATATTACATTAAAAATGTACACACTATTAATCAAGTTTTAATTTTTATTGCCAGTGAGCTTTCCCCTCAAATACAATTAAAAGTTGTAGTGAGTTCCTATGGATGATACAGAGAAGTTATTAAGCAAATAGATTCATAGATTAAACTAAAAAAATGATACACTATATTTTTATTTTTGCATTTTGCATATAGGATTTTTGTTGAAGTTTCTGATATAGAGTTGGAAAAGCCAAAATGAGAATATTTACCAAGCCTCAGCAGTAATTTTCAAATCTCAGCAGTTGGAATGTAGCAAACACAAGAAACATGTGGTCTTCTGTAATATAAATTAACATTCCTGTACCCAGCTTCTGCTAAGAAAAGTAACTCCTTCATTATCTTGCAATCAGGAGGATGGGTTAACAATAAAGAGAAGCCACAAGAAATCTATAACCAATCTTCTTCAACTCAAGCCACATTTACCTGTTGACTCAATAGATAAACAGGGGAGAGTTAAGAAAGATTTAAGATGTTCTTAAAATGCAGGAGACCACAGGAACCAAGATAAGGCCTCTTTTCAGTTACTTGTGATATCAGTGCTATTAATATTGCTTATTTGTATCCATTGAGAACAATGACACAGTTGATTTATCCATTTAAATATTTCATCAATTGATCTTCTTTATCTAGAATTTTATAAAAAGGGAGTTAATGCAATATATTCATTGTTTCCAACTAGAGATTACACAGCACAACGAACTGAGAACATACTTTTCTATTAATTGTTTTCAGTCTGTTCAAATGTATCTCAAATGGCTAATATAGAATTTTATTACAAAAAATTAATAATGAAACAAGAAAAAATTGAAGTTGATAAAAATTCACTTCTGATTCAAATGCATCCAATTAGCTTTTAAATTTTGAACATAAAATCATCCAGGAGCAATAATAATCAGGTCAACTTTATTTACAAAAACAGAACAATATTCCCAAATGTATGTATGTTATGTATAATTTTTCCCCTCTTGAGGTATGATAATGCTACATAGCCCAGGCTAGTATGGAACCTACTCTGTAGCCCAAGCTGGCTTTTATGTCTTGACAATCCCCCTGCATTAGCCTCCCAAGTCTGGAGATTACAGTCCATTACACCCAGTTCTAGTGATACTTATTATTTTTTGTTGTTGCTGTTTGTTCTGTTTTTTCCCCTAGTTTTATTAGGTGTGTGTTTGAGTATTGGAATAAAATCTCGGGTTTTGTTAGCTTAACTCTCTGTACCCTGTCCCTGAAACACTCTGACTCTTCTCCTATGTTGAATGGTTGATTGTTATAATTCTATGATTCTCACCTTTTGGAAATTATAGCTCAAGAGGATATATAAGAGCATATAAGTGTGTATAGAGTGTTGTAGAAGACACCCTGGATAATTCCTAATGTTTTTCATATAAGCACTATTTTTATTTTGCAATAGCTTTTCCCTTCATTGTTACCTTAGTCCTGCGAAGAGAAAGACAGCAAATATCTTTGGTTGGATTTTTCAATAACCTATTATACCAGTTTTAAAAGAAATATTCAAATCCAATCCATCTCCTTTCTAAGATACCCATTTTGCTTGCAGATTTCTCCCAAAAGGATTTTTTTCCTCATTGATTTTAAACCAGGGAACTCAAGTTAATTAATGACGAAATAAAAGTTGTTACATTTGCCTTTGTAAAATACTTTTGACATCTCATAGGATATCAGTATGTCATCACATGTGTTCCCATTTATACTTACCTTTAGTAATCTGTAAGTTAGCAGTACTTGCAGAATATATTATTTCTTTGACAGATTACCTACAAAAGTTTAGGGAATAAAAAAATGTCAGATTTCTCACTTGGAACTTTGGTTACAGAGACTGTTGAACCTGAAAATTGACAGAGAAGGACCATTTCCACAATTTTGAGCCAAATTTGCATCAAGCTTTAATTAAATACTGGCTAACGAGCAGCGGTGGTGCATACCTTGAATCGAAGCACTTGGGAGGCAGAACAAGGAAGATCTCTATGTTCATGGCCAGCCTGGTCTACAGAGTAAGTTCCACAACAGCAGGGGCTACACAGAGAAACTCTGGATTGAAAAACTAAGTAAATAAATAAATAATAAATAAACAAATAAATAAATACTGGCCAGGATGTTGGACTGTGGTCAGTTCTATTTATGGGTTCATAAAAAATGACCAGGAGCTATGTTTTTACAGAAGTTTAAAAAGGTGAAACTCACAATTCATTGCATTTCCTCTCAGGGGCACACATACATCCTGATATATGTCCTGTGTATGTACCTCTCGCCTGCTCCAATCAAGCACATCCAGTGCAGTTGGGTCAAATGAACATGTTTAGGGGAGTGAAAAGATGTGGCTTATAATTTTCCAAGAACCACAGCCCCCCACACTGGAAGGAATTTATCTGTCCTTGGGCAAGTGGAGCTTACAGGTTAACCTTGGTTCTACAGGTAGAACAAGAGGCTAAGATCCCCAAAGAAAATATGGTTATATGAATTTAGACATGTCCTAATGATTGCAGATGTTAAAGAAACACTTGGAATTCAGATTTGCATTCTATTGTTAGGTCTTGGGGAAATAAATAATTTTAAGTAAAAAGATGGAAATACAGTCAAAACATGAGTCATGGGAATAGTGTAAATAAAAACAATAATTCACAAGGCAAACAGGTGTAATTACCCACAAATAGAAATAATTTCATGTCATTAATGAAACACAGTATTTACATCTAATAAAACATGGTAAATAACCATTATAGTTCAAACAAAGCTATTTCCAAGCAATAAATAGAAACATAAGTTTAGCATGTTCTCTTGAGTGTATTGCAAAAAGAGCAGAATGGAATAAAGATTGTTAAAGACAGGGAAAGACATTAGAGACAAGTTCAAAAAGGGGCCCAATGATGGAATAAAGGAATTAGCTCTGCTTCTTACAGAGCAGAAGAGGGTAACTCCAAGTTAAAATGAGCTGTGATATGTGTGTGTGTGTGTGTGTGTGTGTGTGTGTGTGTGTGTGTGTGTGTGTGTTATATGTGTGTATGTGTGTTATGTATGTGTGTATGCACGTTTGTGGATATAAGATGTCAATATCAAGCATCTTCCCCAATTCTTCTCCACCTTATATTTTCAGTCATTTATGAAATTGAAATTCTTTGATTCAGCCAAATTGGTTACCCAGAAAATCACAGGGATCTTCCTATCTCCATATTTTCAGCCACCCTGGACTACATAAGATTAATCCAGTTTAAACGAGAAACAGCCAGGCAGTTGTGTGTGGCACACATCTTTAATTCCAGCACTTGGAATCACACAATCTCAGTACTTGGGAGTCACATGTCTTTGATCCCAGTACTAGGAAGGTTGAAACAGGAAGTCATATGACTGGGCCGAGAAAGGAATATAAGGCAGGAGAAGACAGAAATTAGGCCATGTCAGCTGAAAGAGGTATTCAATCTGAGGATTTGTGGAGACAGGATTTCCCCTTTTGGCTGAGGACCCAGGGACATTCAGTCAGAAGATTCATGGAGTTAGTGAGGTGAGAAGTGGCTGTGGCTTATTTCCTCTGATCTTTCAGCATTTATTCCAGTATCTGGCTCAGGATTTTTATTATAAGACCATTTAGGACTCATGCAACACATGGGAGTTTCAACCAAAACTAAGCATGAATGAAAATGTCACAAGCAAACCTGTTACTTTGTAGAATAACTAAAATATAAAAAAATTAAAACTATACATGATTCCAAAATTATATAAAAAATAGACTAATATTAGAAGAAGAAAGTAAAGACAAATTATGGGAATAAACAATAAAATAATGAATAAAAATAAGAACCACATAAAAACTTTGTGAAAGTTGCTGTACTGTACATATGCCATCACATGTGCAAAGTTCAGTTGAATAGTAATGAAATAAATGTGAAATAATAAAATTAAGGTTCAAATTGATGTTTCTTGGATATACTAAATATGTGAAAATATTTTCTTAACTTAATTTGTTGAAATATTTCCAATTTTATTTTTTTTTAAATTAGGATTTATTAATTTTATTCTGTGCGTGAGTGTTTTGACTGCATGTATGTTTGTGGATCACTCATGCCCTGTGCCCACAGAGGAAAGATGAGGGCATCAGTTGCCCTGGATCTGGAGTTACAGATGGTTGTAAGCCAACATGTTGGTGCTGGGAACCAAACCAGGTTCCTCTTCAAGAGTGACAAGTGCTCTTGATAGCTGAGCCAGCTCTCCAGCCCTCAGTTTTTTTCTTCTGGTGTAACTTGTTATTTTGCTTAGACACCAAGATGATGCTTGTGTTTTGGTTGTCTAGCAACTTTGATAGAATATATCTTATTCTTAACATTTTGGATATACATACCCTCGAATATAGAGCTCTCAGTCAATGCAAAGATCAATGCTTTGTGTTTTTAACATTATGAAACTGTTCTTGAATTACACTTTTTAGTGTTTATTCTAAATTTTATTTAGTTTCTGCTTTAACCAATGTTTTATTCTATCTCTTTCCAGTATTTGCTAGCTCCTGCTAGCTGTCCATTTTATATATTTAGTTCTCTAGGATACATCATCACTGGGTAGTGTCAGTCACTTTCTCTAGATGATTTGTTCTAACTGCTTGGTGTCTCTATGGGGGAAATAGATTGATGTGTTGAGCCACACTTAACATCTGCACAGAATCACCTTTCTGTGCAAATGTTAATACATACAATATATTTTTACTAAAATTCTAAATTCTTTTCTATATTATTCTAGTTAATTCTTTATCATCTTTCTTGATATCCAACTAAATTTCAATATTATCAAAGAATGTGGCCTGTGTATCATTTATTAAAATTTTGAATTTTCAAATTTTACATGTGAAAACTTTGTTTATATTTTATTCATATTTGGAAACAGGGTGAAATTCATATTATAATATGTTGAAGCTATAATGTTTGCTCTTTATTTATTTATGTTATTTTACAATACTACTCAGTTCTACATAACAGCCACAGATTCCCTTGTTCTCCCTCTTCCTGTCCCCCTCCCCTTCCCCCCAGCCCACTCCCCATTCCCACCTCCTCCAGACAAAGCCTCCCCTGAGGAGGACTGAAATCAACCTGATAGGCTCAGTCCAGGCAGGTCCAGTCTCCTCCTCCCAGATTGAGCCAAGCATCCCTGTATAAGTCCCAGCTTTCTTTTTCTTTTTCTTTTTTTTTTTTTTTTTTTTTTTTTTTTTTTTTTTTTTTTGGTTTTTCCGAGACTGGGTTTCTCTGTGTAGTTTTGCGCCTTTCCTGGGACTCACTTGGTAGTCCAGGCTGGCCTCGAACTCATAGAGATCCACCTGGCTCTGCCTCCCGAGTGCTGGGATTAAAGGCGTGCGCCACCACCGCCAGGCAAGTCCCAGCTTTCAAACAGCTAACTTATGCAATGAGCCCAGGACCTGGTACCACTGCCTAGATGCCTCCCAAACAGATCAAGCCAATCAACTGTCTCACCTATTCAGAGGGCCTGATCCAGTTGGGGGCCCCTCAGCCTTTGGTTCATAGTTCATGTGTTTCCATTCATTTGGCTATTTGTCCAGGTGCTTAATTCCAGCCTTGGTTTCAACAATTCTCCCTCATATAAACACTCTTCTTTCTCGCTAATTAGACTCCCGGGGCTCCACCTGGGGCCTAGCCGTGGATGTCTGCATCCAGATCCCTCAGTCCTTGGATGGGGTTTCTGGCATGACTATTAGGGTGTTTGGCCATCCCATCACCAGAGTAGGCCAGTCCCGGCTGTCTCTCGACAATTGCCAGCAGTCTTTTGTGGGGGTATTTTTGTGGATTTCTGTGGGCCTCTTTAGCACTTTGTTTCTTCCTTTTCTCATGTGGTCTTCATTTACCATGGTCTCCTATTCCTTGTTCTCCCTTTCTGTTCTTGATCCAGCTGGGATCTCCTGCTCTCTTTCCCTCGACCCTTGCCCTTCATTGTTCCCACTCATGTCCAGGTTGTTCATGTAGATCTCAGCCATTTCTCCATCATTGGGCAATCCCCGTGTATTTCTTGGGGTCCTGTTTTCCAGGTAGCCTCACTGGTGATGTGAGTAGCAGTCCAGTCATCCTTGTCCCACATCTAGTATCCTCCTATGAGTGAGTACATACCATATTTGTCTTTCTGAGTCTGGGTTACCTCACTCAGGATGATTTTTTCTAGATCCATCCATTTGCCTGCAAACCTCATGATGTCATTGTTTTCTCTTGTGAGTAGTATTCCATTGTGTTTATGTGCCACAATTTTTTTTTATCCATTCTTCAGTTGAAGGGCATCTAGGTTGTTTCCAGGTTTTGGCTATTACAAACAATGCTGATAGGAACATAGCTGAGCAAGTGCTCGAGGCATCACAATCCCTGACTTCAAGCTCTACTATTGAGCTACAGTAATAAAAACAGCTTGGTATCGGCATAAAAACCGACATGTGGACCAATGGAATCGAATTGAAGACCCCGACATTAACTCACACACCTATGAATATGTAATTTTTGACAAAGAAGCCAAAAGTGTACAATGGAAAAAAGAAAGCATCTTCAACAAATGGTGCTTGCATAACTGGATGTCAACATGTAGAAGGCTGTAAATAGATCCATATCTGTCACCGTGCACAAAACTTAAGTCCAAGTGGATCAAGAACCTCAACATAAATCCAGCTACTCTGAACCTGCTAGAAGAGAAAGTAGGAAGTAGTCTTGAATGCATTGGCATAGGAGATCACTTCCTAAATATAACACCAGTAGCACAGACACTGAGAGAAACAATCAATCAATGGGACCTCTTGAAACTGAGAAGCTTTTTTAGAGCAAAGGATATGGTCAACAAGGCAAAGCGACAGCCTACAGAATGGGGAAAGATCTTCACCAACCCCACATCTGGCAGAGGACTGATATCCAGAATATATAAGAAACTCAAGGAATTAGACATCAAAACGACCAACAGTCCAATTAAGAAATGGGCTATAGAACTAAACAGAGAATTCTCAACAGAGGAAACTCAAATGGCTGAAAGACATTTAAGGAATTGCTCAACATCCCTAATCATCAGGGAAATGCAAATCAAAACATCTCTGAGATACCACCTTATGCCTGTCACAATGGCTAAGATCAAAAACACTGAAGACACTTTATGCTGGAGAGGATGTGGAACTAGGGGAACTCTCCTCCACTGCTGGTGGGAATGCAAGCTTGTACAACCACTTTGGAAACCAATATGGTGCTTTCTTAGAAAATTGGGAATCAATCTCCCCCAAGATCCAGCTATACCACTCTATATGCCTGAGAAATGCTCAATCATACCACAAGAGCACTAATGTTTGCTCTTATTTAGTATATTATATAGTTTTACCCAATTGTATCAATTTTGTAATTGTTATTTTATGGTATTTTTTAGCCCATTTTTAATCAAACATTCTCACAAAAGTGGGAAATGGGGAATTAATATGTATAGAATACATTATATATAAATTTAAAATAGTATAACTAAAGCCATTACTTTACATGCTTACTGCATGCTGCTAAGATTTTAATTTATAGAGATTCTTTTAAATACAATGTAATATTGAAGAAAGTTAATGGCTCATTTAAATTTAATGTGCTTTTTAATTTTTTATTATTTTCCTTATTTTGTATTTTATATTGATTAAAATTTTCTAAGTATATATCTTCTTTAACTTGTTCAAAGATTTCATCCAATTCATGTCTTCTGTTAAAGATCTACTAAGATATTTGAGAATTTAAAACTAACATTTAAAGCTATGAAATTCATCAATATTTAAAAAATTTTTTTGAATAATATAAATATTAATATAAAATATATTTAAAAATAATCAAAAAGACTCATTAATAGGGAGAACGGGGAGGGAGATACCATGATGAATGAAGACCCCAGGGGAATAGGAAGAAGCAGAGTGCTAGAGAGGTCCCCAGAAACCCACAAAGATACCTCCAGTGTAGACTACTGGCAATGATCGAGAGAGTGCCTGAGCTGACCTGCTCTGGTGATCAGATGGCCGAACACCCTGGCTATCATGATAGATCTCTCATCCAGTGTCTGATGGTAGCAGATGCAGAGATCCACGGCCGAGGCCCTGGTGGAACTCCAGGAGTTCAACTGGTGAGAGAAAGGAGGGATTTATGAGTGAGAGATATTGAGACCATGATTGGAAAAACACAGGAACAAATAGCCAAACTAGTGGAAATGCATGAACTGTGAACCAATGGCTGAGGAGCCCCCATGGAACTGGACCAGGCTCTCTGGATAAGTGAGACAGTTGATTAGCTTGAACTGTATGGGAGGCCCTCAGGCAGTGGGGCCAGGACCTGTCCTTGGTGCATGGGCTGGCTTTTTGGAGATTGGGGCCTATACTGGGACACTTTGCTCAGCCTTGGTGTAGGGAGGAGGGGGCTGGACCTGCGTCAGCTGAGTTTACCAGGCTGTGCTGACTCCCCGGGGGGACCTTGCCTTGGAGGAGGTGGGAATGGGGGATAGATTGGGGTGGAGGATGGGGGGTGGGAGGAGGGAGGACAGGAGAATCCATGGCTGATATGTGAAATTAAGTTAATTATAAAATAAAAATATTTAAAATTAAAAAATAATGTAAAAGACTCATTAATATACTTTGTCCATCCTGTAATAATTTATGTATAATATTTATTTTCTGTATTAGCTTCCATTTGATGTTTAATGAATAAAAAGAAATCACAGTGCTATAGTAGCTTTAAAATATTTCTTTTATTAGATATTTCAGGTATATTATCTATACATATATAAAATTGAAATAATTTGAAAATGTATTTGTATGTTCAATATGAATAAAATTCCAACTATTCCTCTATGTCTGAATGGTCTGTGTTATCATTCATGTAATTTTCATTCATTGTCTGGTCTAGTTATTACAATACTTAGCACATAGTTTCTGAAGTTATTGTGTACCCATATCTATTCTAACTCATTTTAAAACATTTTATTTTAAAAATAATTTAAAGTGTTTTGATTCTTCTTTTTTACCAACAATAAGAAATAAAGGAGGACAAGGAATAGATGTTGCTAGCCTTTCACCTGCCACAACTAAGAAGTGAAGCCTGTAGATTCATGACCACCAGCAGGTGACAAAGTAAGATCACCAGGTCAGATGTTCCTAAAGTGTCAAATGCTCAGCATGGAGTGCCTCCACTTTTCTGTTAGGCCCAAGACCCATCTTTCTGTGCATGTGGTTGAACTCATCTGGAACAGGCCACTGGAATATAAAAATAATTTTGAACTGGGGGAAATTGTGTGGCTGCAATTTTTTCTGTCAAAAGGCAGTGACTCCAAGTGAAGCCAGCACTGAATTGTCATGAGATCCCTTTGAGTGAACAATAGTGGGGGGCAGAGACACCACAGAGAGTCCAGAGTTTGATGCACAAATAAGCAGATGCTCATGGAACCATCCTTCTCTCCTTTCTTCTCCTGGGGCCCATTTATCTCTCAAAATGTGATTTTTCCCTCTTACCAAAAATCGATTTTTCTCATATATTATATCCTGATTAGAGGTTTTCCTCTCTCTACTGCTCTCAGTTCCTTTCCACCTCCCCTCACATGCAGATCTACCCCCTTTCTGCCTCCTGTTAGATAACAAACAGGCTTCTATTTACATTCCATTGTATTATCATGTGATGGTTTGTATGTCATTCTATTTTTAGTTTTTTATTTAAAAAATGTGTGCAGTGCTACTGAGATTAGTCTGGGGCTGGAGAGATGGCTCAGCCATTAAAGGCTAGGCTCACAACCAAAAATATAGGAGATTAGTCTGTCTCTTTGTATTCTACCCCAGAGAAGTTTTTAAAATTTCAGAATTAAAGATACTTGACTTTGAACTTTACCTGAAGTCCAAGATTTCTTCCTTTGTAGATTCACCTCTCTTTCTTAAGTAAGCCATGCTAATTTCTCCATATACACTTCTCAGCAATTTATTAGCATGTAATTACCACTCTGCTTCTGAGTTTCTGCTTAATAACAAGAGATACCTGCTCATCCAACCTGTTACACAATTATTCAAAATAGCGAAGATGTGGAATCAGCCTAGATGTTCAAATGTGTTGGGTATACACAGCAAAGTATTGCTTATACAAAGAAACAAATTAAATCCTCTCATTTACACCAAATAAGTGACCCCCAAACCAGAAAGACACAGGTTTTTTTGTCATATGTAGATGATAAAATAAAAGTAGAAAAAGTAGAATAAAGACTATATTATTAGATTTCATTTCTAAGAATTTCACTTATATTGAAAATGCAGATAGAATGGTTGTTTGTCTTTTGCTGGTGCTCTGTCTGTGTATGGTAAGAGAGAGGAGAATGTTGAAAGAAAAAAAGATAGAGAGGAAGGGATAAGAGAGATTACCTGGGAGGGTAAGGCTGTAAGACAAATTGCTGAATGGTCTTATAAATGAGAGCCAGGAGCCAGGTATTGGGGTGAACGCTGAAAGATCAGAGAAACAGAACAAGCCACATCCAATCTCACCTTGCCAGTTCCTCAGTTGATTTTGTTTCCTCAGACTGAAAGCCTCTGAGTCCTCATCTGAATGGATCTCAGCTGTACTGCTGCTAAAAAGCCCAAAAGTTTAAAAGCCTAAAAAGCCTCTCGTTCCTGGTCCTCATGCCTTATATACCTTTCTGTTTTCTACCATCATTGCCTAGGATTAAAGGTCTTTCCCAAGCAAGACATGAGATTTCAAGTGCTGGGATTAAAGGTGTGTGTCACCATGCCTGGCTGTTTCCAGTGTGGCCTTGAACTCACAGAGATCCAAATGGATCTCTTCCTCTGGAATGCTGGGATTAAAGGCATGTGTTACCACTGCCTAACCTCTGTTTCATATAATGGCTGTTCTTTTCTCTAACAACCAAATAAGTTTATTGGGGTGCACAATATATCAATCACATTTCCCCTTTTTTGTTTAAAATAAATATAACTAATAAGAAAAACTATATACAGTAAGTATATACTATATACAGTCAAGAATTATACTACCAATGTCCAGTACATTAACATTTGACAAATCAGACAAAAATTTCATTACTTATCCTATTTAAAACAAGTAGTTCCTTTTAAAAAGAAGATTCAATAATATACCTTTTTATCTTATCATAAGGCTAAAATTTTCATTCTGTAAGAAGTGGAAGTGTCTGCTTTTATGTTTGCTGTTTTTGTCTGTTTGCTTTTGTTTTGTTTTTCAAGTCAGGGTTTCTCCTAAAAAAAGGGAAAAGAAGAAATGGAATGGATAGGTATAAGATATTATGGTATATTATTGTATATACTAGTAAACAAATTTAGTAAAATAGCAGCCTGAGATAATTTACACTGTAATTTGCACTGTTATGGATTCTTGTATGTTGATACAAATGTAAACTATTTTTATATTCCTGTTTAAGATAATTTGTATATTGATACAAATACAGAACTATATTTGTTATAATGTACGTATAGTTCTACTCTTATTTGAAATATTTGTATATTGATGCAAATGTAAATTTATATCTGTCATACTTTATGTATGTTCTACTTCTGTTTAGGATATTCTGTATATTGATATATATTTAAGATTGTTGTCATATTGTATATTGCACTATATATTCCTACCTCTGTTATAAATATCTTGTGTATTGTCACAATTTTGAAGTCATCGTTCTTTACCATACATTTGCTTATAAACTGTTTACCCTGTTTACATAAAGCCTTAGTCCTTAGGTTATTTTGGTAGATAAGACTTATAGACTTATAGTCACCTATGCTTGTCATCTCTATAGTTACATTAGTTAGGTTATCCAGATTTACAGATACATAGGTCAGATGGTCAGGTAATCTTCAAACACTTCATAGACCTAGAGAATATGGCATTTAAATAACTTAGAATTTTGTTGATATGAGAGACACAATTGCTCCTGGCAGCACCAATTTGATCCTGAGAGAATGTTGGGCTTCTAAGACATTTCCATTTGGAAGTTTGTCTTCTTGACACAAAATAGCCCACTGGGCAAAGAATTGCCTTTGCCTCGACTGCTGACAATACGAATGCTGTCCTTTCTGGACAAGCGGGACGCAAGGAAAGTGACCACTGTACTCTGCCAAGACAGGGTAAGATGATCTTTCAGAATTCCTGCTTCTGAAAATGGTCTGTCAGATACTCTAGGTAGGCCTGTAGCCAAGTTGAATGCACCAACAATGCTGAGAAACATTAGGTGACTGTCCAGACTGCCAGCTGTCTTGGTCTACTCTTGCAAGATTCCCGAAAGTTGCTTGCATCCATCTACCATTTCTCAGGTACCATTATATTCCTTCTCAGGTCTTTGATGGGATTGAAGACTAGCAGTTATAGTTACAACTTAGTATGTATAATATATATATATATATATATATATATATATATATATATATATATATATAATCTTAGATAGAACATATTAAATATTAGATTCAGGTTCTTTAGGATAGGACACCTCTTTTGGAATGATCTTTGTAACATACCATTTACCTACACTCTAGACTTCTCTGGATTTTAGTATGTTTCTTGCTTGATATTGTTTCTATTGATTGTAGTTCCATCTTATATAGGTCATTAACCCTCATTAATCCTGGACAATATTTGATAACCATTCCTTTGTATATAATCTTGTATTAAGTTAGAACCTTCTTATTTAGACAAAAGGGGGAGATGTAGTGGGTAGCCATTCCAGTTTTGGTCTGGAAGTTCCAACTCCCATTAAGGCTTCGGTAACTATCACGCCTACAAGGTGGGGCCAAGGGAGGGCCCTGAAGACCCGAGATCAGGATGTGCCGTGCTCTCTTCCTGTTTTGGACCCTGGACATTAGAAGTAGACTGAAAAGAGTTCTCCAGGGAACACCGCCAGACTGCGCTGCATCTATCCCAGAACCTGCCACCTACCTATCCCTTCATTTGTAAGTTATGCCATAAAATAAATCTCCCTTTTAACTATGTGGAGTGGCCTTAATAATTTCACCAATAGTGATAGCTTGGCAGTTAAAAGCAGTTGCTAATTTTCTGGAGGATCCAAGTTTAATTCCCAGTGCACATGTCATGTGCTTCACAACTGTCTGTAACTCCAGCTCCAGGAGATTCTGTGCTCTCTTTTGGCTTCCATAGGCATACTCCTTACATGGTATATTCACACAGACAGACACAGATCAACATATATACACACAAATAAATGAAATTTTTATAAAAGAACTTAGAATCCAGCACAGTTATAAGCATGGGAGAGCTTGTGCCTTTCAGTTATTTTAGTGAATCTGAAAATGTCATTTGGTAAAGGATGTGTAAATAAAATAAATCCCAGGTGTGGCTTAAATTATCCCATTAGTTCTTTTTTTTATTTTGTTTTTTGTTTTTTCAAGACAGGGTTTCTCTGTGTAGTTTTCGTGCCTGTCCTGGATCTTGCTCTATAGTTCAGGCTGGCCTCGAACTCACAGAGATCCATCTGGCTCTGCCGCCCAAGTGCTGGGATTAAAGGCACCACTACTGGGCTCCATTAGTTCTTAATAACACAGAGAACAAGGCAACTGCACTTGTGAGCTTAGCATTATATAACGTCATAAGGTGGGCAGTCATATTTGGAGAAAGATTTATTTTGGTTCCATTTTAAAGGTTCAATGCATGGCTATTTGGACACATTGCTTTTGTTACAAAGCAGCACATACCAACAGGACCCCATGGCAGAGAAATCTGCTCATTTATGGAGGCATGAAGCAAAGAAGAAATAGAAGGAGACAGAATTCACACAATCCTCTGAGTACCCATCTACATAAATAACATCCTTTCATTAGGATGTACCTTCCAAAGGTTTGTCTCCCAACAGTTTTGATGATCAAGCTTTTTTATACATGCACTTTTAGGGGACACTTACCCAAGCCATAGAAAGCTAAATAACAAATAATTGAACTCAGGGTGAAAATTTTATACTTTCTTTTATCTTTTGACTTAGTTATCAGAGGTGTACACAGAAATAATTCTGGCTATGAGAACTCATTACTATGTTACATTTCTTCCTGGCTACGGATATCTGGATGCTTAAGTATGCTTTTTAGGATGTATTTGATTCTGCATTCATTTCAAAGCTTATGTGACTAAACAGCAAGAGAGCTCACAGTGAATAATCAGTTTGCATTAGAAAACTCAACTGAAGTTCCTAAGCATAATTTATCTTAGGCATGCCCCTGCACCCTTTTGACAATATTTTTGATAGTTTTAGAGACTGAAAATTATGTATTATTTTAGAAAATGGAGAACATCCTTTAGGGAAATACATCAAAGGGCTATTAGCATTAGAGTATACAGTAATTATAAAATAAAATACTAATAGGTCTTTTCAGTATTTAATTCAAATAACAGCTTTATAATGTAAATGTTAAAGGATACAACAGAGTTCCAATATCACTATAAAAATTTATCTGAAGTCTGGAGAGTTGGTTCAATTTTCAGAAGCACTTACTTCTCTCCCAGAGAACCTTTACCTTGGGTGACGCACAACAACCTATGTCTCCAACTTCAGGTGATCCCTCTTCTGTCCATATTGAGCATGAAAACACAAGTGGCAGTCACACAAACAGACAAAGACAAATAAAAAGCATGAAAATTAAAGTACTTTGGAAACTATTCTGAGGGAAGACCAAAGACTTAGTAGGTAAAAGTGCTTATTGCCCAATCTGACAAACTGAGTTCAATCCTCAGAATCCACATGATTGAAGGAAATAACAGACTCCCAAAGTTGTCCTCTTAACCCCATATCTGTGACATGGCAAATGGGTACCCACACACATGTACACATATATACATACAAAATTATGCATATATAACACAGTTTAAATTTTTTTCATATAATTATTCCAGTTTTAAAAGATAGATACTGTATTTTAGGTTTAAGATGCATGTAAGTGACCATTGTAACTAGATCAAGAACAAACTTGAACCTACATTCATTGAAGACACATATCTTTGAAACATTCCCTAAATAGTGCCCAAAGGTAAAAAACATGACTTTGTTGTGCAAATACTCATTTCTGCTGGAAGAAGATATAGAACTAGTAAGCCAAGGCATAATGATTTAATATGTTACTCTTTGGATCTACCAATCACCTATGATCCTGGTGGTATCTCTTAAAAAATATAGATCTGGATCAACCCAATGGATACTCTGTATTACAGGTAAGTTTTAAACCCCTAAATGCAATGCAAAAATCACTGTGAGCAAATTATGATCAATACAGGGAAAATATTTCTTGTTTAAGCTCACTTGTCCTATAACCCAAGAATGGTCTATTGAATCTTGGCTTTTTTGATTTTTTCTTCTGAAAACTTCCTGGTGTTGAGCTGCTAGGACAAAGCAAAATGAGAGTACATGTCTAGTCTTTATACATTTATTGCAGGTTGAGAAGCACTGTGTTGTGGTGATATTTTATTTGTGCACCCCAATAAAGCTTATCTGAAGATCAGAGGAAAAAGCCATCCACTATATTAAACATAGAAGTCAAGCAATGGTAGCACATGCCTTTAATCCTAGCATTTGGGTGGCAGAGATTCACCCAGATCTCTGTGAATTCACGGCCACACTGAAAACAGAGCCAGGGGTGGTGGCACATGCCTTAAATTCCAACACTAGCTAGCTATAGAGGTCTGAAGGTCTGTAAGATAGACTGGAAGTGATGTAGCTGGGTAGAGAGAGGAAGTGAGATATAGAACAGAAAGGTATATAGGTGTGGGTATACAGGAAGTAGTTCTTTTTAGCTTTTTCTCTCCTGGTAGGTGCTGAGCTCTCTTTGGATTCCCATCTCAGACTGCTACCACACTAGGTAGCTGCCTTGAAACTCTCAGACTTCTACTGTTCTATGCAGTCAGCAGACTTGTTGAGTCAATTAAGATATCTTAAAGGGAGAAATTAGTTAAAAGCAAATTTTCCCACATTAAAAAATGGGAAACATTTTTACAATGGAGGGAATTTGGTCTCCATTTGATAACACATTAGGAAGCCTGAAATGGAACAATTAAATCAGAGGATAATTAATGTTGATGAGATTTACATAATGTCAATTATGACTATTATTTGTTTGGTCATTTTTATTTTATCATTAAAAAGGCTGGTCAATTTGAGTGCCAAGATAAAAGTTTTAGAAAAACTTGTTAAAACAAACTGTAGAGACCCAGACAGAAGAATTTAAAGGTGAACCTATCTCAGCATTGAATTATATGGTTACAGAGAAACATCTAAAACTACCAGACAGCAAACACTAATCTACCCAGTAACATTATAGGAACTGCCAAATGCTCAAGGGTATGTAAAAGCTAACTGGACTCCAGTGGAAATGTTAGATTTGAGGAGATTTTTAAAAAGCTATAGTATCATATGGTATGCATTATCCATTTGTAAAGCAGATGCTAAACTTGTGGTCAACTTGTAATAGAATTCTCCTTCAGGACTGGAAAGATTTGGTTACAGCAGTCCTAGAGGCTGAGCCATAGTTAGAGTGGAGAACCTGGTGGAAAGAGGAGGCAAATATTATAGAAAAACAATGTAGGGCTAGAGATAATAAAATTTTCCAAAATCAACTTGTTGGAAAAGGCAATTATGCTGATATACAAAGACAATTTTTATATGATGTTCATACCCTAATTCTGTGATGAATGGTAGCCATGAATTCATGAGACAGAACTCAAGAAGCAGGGAAGAAAACTGAATCATTTACAAAAGGTATACAGGGCCCAAAATAAACCTTCACAGATTTCTTACAAAGGCTATCTTCAGCAGCAAATAGAATGATACCAAATTCAGAAGGTAGACAGATAATAATTGAATCTCTGGTTTTTGAGAACCCTAATGCAGCATGCAAAAAGGTAATTAGACCATTAAAGGCAAGATTAGAAACCTTGGAAGATTGGATAAGACATACAATTAATACTGAATTTCATGACCATGATGATATATGCATAGGAGAGGTGATTTCAAGAGGTTTGAAGAAAAATATTAATTTCAGATGCTTTAATTGCAGTAAACAAGACCACCTAAAAAGGGACTGTAAACAGGGTGTTCCTAGAAACAATGTTTTTTCAAGGAACAATGGCAACAGAACACCCCTCCCTTCTGAATTATGCAGAAAGTGTGGTAAAGGCAAACATTGGACTTACAAACATAGATCAGCAAAGGACAGACAAGGTAATCCTTTACCTTCACCATTGGGAAATTCCCTGAGGGACCTCTCTCAGGTCCCCATGGCAAATCCAGTTCAGTCCTTTCCTCACAGCTTACAAGAAACCCCTTCTCAGAGCAATGAAATAAACAAATGCCTATTGCAATAAACTATACTGCCCAGGGTGATAGACCAGCTATAGCAGAGAGGAAAGAAAATTCATGAGAAACCATAAAGCGAAATTTTTGGCAAAATTCTATAAATGAATAAAGATCAAAATTAAAAATATGAATAAACAACATTCTCATGGAGGGTCTTGTAGACACAGGTGCAGATGTCATGATAATTGTACCAGAATATTGGCATCCAAATTGGCTTCTTAGGAGGTAAATGTTCAGCTGTTAATGACTGGAACATTATCTCAAGTGAAACAGAGTGCAAAACGTATCAAATGTATAGGACCAGAAGGACAGAGTGAAAAATTAAAGAGATAAGTGCCCAATATAGCTATGAATTTATGGGCTCATGATTTATTACAACAATGGAATACTCAGATTAACATTCATTCAACTTCAGAAACAAATCATAAACTAACACATGTTTCTTAGAAAAATATTAGGAGGTATTATAAAGAAACGTCACCAACCATCTAGATTATACAAGAACAGAGCACAACAGCCGCTGATTTTTCAAACATACCAACAGTTCTACCTTTAAAATGGTTAGCAGACAAGCCTGTATGGGTTCATCAATGGCTTTTAACAACAAAAAAACTACAAGCCTTAGATCAGCTGGTACAAGAGCAGTTAAACGCTCAGCATATTGAAGAATCAACCAGCTCTTGGAATTCTCCTGTATTTGTTACTACAAAGAAATCTGGTAAGTGGAGAATGGTAACAGATCTAAGAGCAATGAACAAGATAATTCAGCTAATGGGCTCTCTACAATATGAAATTCCTTTGTGTACTTTGTTACTGAAATGATGGCCTCTTATAGTTATTGATTTAAAAGATGGTTTCTTCTCAATACCCTTATAAGAAAAGGACAGAGAAAGATTTATCTTCACTTTGACTACTTATGTTAGTTCTCAGCTGGGTAAGAGATATCAATAAAGGGTTCTCCAACAGGGAATGTTAATTAGCTCAACCCTTTGCTGATATTTTTGTATGATTGATCATGGACTCTTAATGACTTTCAAAGATTATTCAAAGACATTTCCCATCTATGGACTGTTGGGGTTAAACAGTTCCAGATTAAGATACATCAATCAGGTTTGACCACCCAAGACCCCCTGAAAGGTCTCCGATGACACCATGGCCTAGATCATCCAACATCTAGAAAGATTTCAAGGCAACTGGATCAGACAATGCAGCATCGCAGACTATATTACAGTCAAGACTTAACCATAATTATTAATTTTCTCAGGATCCCTATTAGATTGCCAGTGCCCTCATCCAACAAAAAGTAACATAAAAAGCTACACACAAATTATCCAAATATTGTTTATAAATGTTAATTTTTATATAAAATAGGTTGGTTATAAATACAATCTCTTTCTAAAGAAAAAAAGGAAATCCTATAGTTATGACAGGATAAAAGGGTTGATTGTTGATCCTACTTTTAAGGAGCAACAACTTGTTTAAAATGTTTTACATTGCTGTGGATTTTGTTCAGCTGTTTTTTTATTGTTGCAGTTTGGTTATTTTACCTTCTGGGCATTCTCCTACAGGAATACTAATGCAGAGCTAAGATATTGTATTGGAATGGATATTTTTACCAAATAAACCAAATAAAAATTAAAAATTTATGTGGAAAAAAATCTCTGACTTGATTTTGAAAGGAAAATTGAGACTTCGTCAATTAACAGGAATAGACCCAGCAGAAATTATAGTACCTTTAACTAAGGAGGTTATTGAAAAATTATGGACAGAAAGTGAACCTTGGCAAAGAGCTTGCAGTAATTTTTTGGGAGAAATTAACAGCAAATATCCCCAAAGCAATAGAATTGATCTTATAAAGAGAGCTGATTGGATTTTGCCTCGAACTGTACGGGGAAAACCCGTATCTGGAGTTTGTACATTTTATACAGATGCAAACAAACAAGGAAAGGCAGGTTACAAATCAGAAAATTTAAGTAAAGTGGTTCAAAGTCCTTATAATTCAGTTCAAAAAACAGAATTGTATGCTATTCTGTTGGTATTAATGGATTTTTCAGAAACTCTCAACATAGTTACTGACTCTTGGTATGCTGAAAGAGTGGTATTACATATTGAAACTGCAGAATTTATCCCTGGTGTGTCAGAATTAACTTCACTATTTATTCAGTTATAAGATACAATCAGGAATAGGAGTCATCCTTTATATATAACTCACATCTGATCCCATATTGGTCTGCCAGACCCTCTAGTACAAGGTAATGATGATTATTGATAAGAAATGTGATGGAGGCCTCAGAATTTCATAAAAAATCATGTCAATAATAAAGGTTTAAAAAAGGATTTTTCCATAACCTGGCAACAAGCCAAAGAAATAGTAAAGAAATGTCCTACTTGTTCCTTTCACAATCAGACGCTATTACCAGCAGGATGTAACCCAAAGGGTACTCAGAGGAATGAAATCTGGCAGATGTTTGGGTTTCACTTTGCAGAATTTAAAAAACTGAAACATGTACACCATACCATCGATACTTATTCAAGATTTCAATGGGCAACTACTTTGAGTTCTGAAAAAGCTGATTCTGTAATTACTCATTTGCTAGAAGTTATGGCCATCATGGGCATACCTGCACAAATTAAAACTGACAATTCTCCAGCATATGTCTCTGTTAAAATGAAACAGTTTTTTGCTTATTACAATATAAAGCATATTAAAGGAATACCACAAAATCCTATAGGCCAAGCAGTTATAGAAAGATCAAACAGAACTCTAAAGGATATGCTAAATAAACAGAAAGGGGTAACAAAACCCCCAGAAATAGACTGCACAATGTTCTATTAACTTTGAATTTTCTCAATGCTAATGAGAAAGGAACAACAGCTACAGAGAGACATTGGATAATAGAAAAAAACTACAGAGTTAAATTAGCCTATATACTTTAAGGATGTGCTGACCTCAGAATGAAAACCAGGATATGTGTTATGTTTGGGGGATGAGGTTTTGCTTTTGTTTCTACAGGAGAAGATAAGCTGTGGATACCATCAAAATTGATAAAAGTTAGATTTGAACAAGAGAGACCTCTTAATTAGAGGAGGTGGTAGTTCATCAACCAGCATGACCATCCAATTTAAACTAACTTTTATCATTAACACATACATTTTCATTTAATCAGATAATAACTTGCCGAAAGGGAACCTCCCCAAAAATAGCCTTGGGGAAAGGATTTTGTTTTTGTCTTTTAGGAGAATGAAGGCTACGGAATCTGAAGATCACTGGACAAATGAGACAACTGAAGAAAAAGTTCAAATCATCTGTCCCAAGAAAAAGAGTAAAATGGCCTATTGGTATATTATCTATAAAATTTCATAAGTATTCCTAAATGTTTGTTTCTGCTCTTCTCTAAAGAAATTTAACACTATTGGTATTCTTGTAGTCCCAGTTCAATTAAAATTTAAAGCTGGCTTTGGAGTTGGAGAATGGCTCTCTCCTTCTTTAAACTCAAGCATGTTGTTAAAAGGAAATGCAAACTCCCTGTATCATGCCAGAAGAAAGAGCCATCTTCTGCTATGGGATAGGAGAAAAACCAAATTAATTAAGGGACTGTTCTATTACTACTAATCTCAATTCTTTGATTATATTCTGATTCTTTAAACTTTTGTTAAAGTTTTTATATCAAAATTTACAAGATATATATATATATATATATATATATATATATTAAACTTTGTTAAGATATCAATAGTCACATAGAATACTAACTAACTCTAGAAAAAAGGCTTCAATTAGCTGCCTATACATGTCTTTGTGTTCGAGTCTCTTATCAGTTTTCTGCAGGAAATCATGGCCAGGCCCAACATCAACTGAAGTCTACGGGAAGAAGATGGGGCCCCACAACAACAATAATTCCACATGGACAATAATAATATCACTAAGCTGACAAACATCATCTACAGATCAGCTTTGAACTGCAAAGTGCTCAAAGTAATTTTGAAAGGGCTAGCTGAGATGATCCAGTTTCAAAGACTACTTGAATAAGGTCTTGAGATAAGCCACGGACTTTGGCATTTTGCTTAAACTGGACAACAAAGGATATAGCTACCTTTCCTAGAATTTGACAATTAACCCAATTTTTTTTCCCTCAGAATAAAGATACCTTCACCCACACCCAGCAGGAAGCAATTTTAAGAATACGACACCCACATTCCCAAAGAGGTGGTGTGGGGAGGGTGATATGTTTGGTCTTTTAATGGGTTTTGGGTCTGGAATAATTTTCATTGTTTAGGAGGGTTGGTTATAAGTTGTTGGTAAGGGTGAGGAAGAGGGCTAAGCAAAGGAGATTAGATTTAAGGTTATTGTTTTAAAAAAAGAAAAGGAAAGGAAAGAAAAAGAAAAAGACAATTACTAATTTTAAATACATTGGATTTGACTTTTTTATATTGTATACAAATTATATATATTGAGATTGATATTGTTAGAAAATGCTATACATATACTTCTAATCTTGTTCAAGATATTGTACTTATATCATTCATTTAACAGTGTAATGCAATTTGCTGATCCTTGAATGTCATTATTACCAACTATTAGCATAAAAAGAAATGAAAGTTAGTAGTTAGACATTATAATAGAACTTTTAGTCATATTAGGTATGTTTTCAAGATTGAGCAGATATATTTTAGATAGACAGGTCATCTTAAAACCCTTCAGAGATCTACAGAATATGGCATTTAAAATGTTTTAATAACTTAGAAATTTTTCTCTTTTGTTATGTCGGCTCCTTGCAGTACCAACCTACTTCAGAGAAAATATGGGCATTGAAGAAATTGCATATTGAGTTAACTTTCACTGTGGCAAAAGTTATCCACTGGACAACAAAGTATCTTCGAGTCACCTGCTGGCAAAAAGGACAAAATGGACAGGCAGGACACGAAACAAAGGACTACCGATTCTTGCCAAAACAAGTGTGGCGGTGGCTTTAACAAAAGGCATCTTCTGAGGCCAGAACAATATGGCACCATCCCTGAAGTGGCTTTTGAAATCCGGAAAAGGTCCCATGCCCTTTTCTTCGAAGGCAGCTGAACAGGCAGTGGGCTGATGGCTTCTGATGTGCAGTAGAACAGCAGCTGAAACAGTTATTCTTGAAGAGTAACTAAACTCACACCTCTTAATGGTAGACTGGCATTTAGCTGAGGGATGTGGAGAAGAATGGGATGCCAGGATGAAGCCACACAAATACAGCCAAGAAGAAATGACAACTGAATTCAAAAAACATCAACAATTTCCAGAATTTAAAATCTTGAATCATGACATGACACTCGTGGAACTCAGGTGTTTCTGGTACATGGACTGCTCTCACCAAATGTGAGGTTGAACTGTTGACCTTGTGTACATCCTACTTCACAAATGAGTCTGTCAGATACACTAAGCCTATAGGCTGAACATGATGCCCCAACACTGTGGAGAAACCTCAGGTGACTGCCAGGTAGCTGGCTGTTTCTGTCAACTCACATCTTTTTTTGGAAGCTGCTTGTGTACACTTCCTGTTTTTATTTTTTATTAGGTAATATTATTTCCTTCTTGGGTCTCTGAGGGAGTTGAAGATTAGTAGTTATAGTTGAAGATTAGATAGTTATAGTTGAAGATTAGATAGTTACAGTTTTCCTTGTTAAGAATTTTAGAAAAGAAACTCTCTAAAGAGTAAGTGTATAAATTTGAAAGACGTTATAAGAGAGTTCTGTTAGTAATATAAGTTAGGATAGAAAGTGAATCAGGTACATTTTTGACTTACCAAAATATGATAGATAATGGAATTATTTTCTCTGAATTTGTCAAATGCAAATGGTTTAGACATTGTTTAGGTATTTATTGCTTACATATACGGTATATAGTTATTGTACTTTTGTATGTAGTTTTTCTTACATTAGTTATAACTTTTTTCCTTTTTTTATTAAAATAGAAAAGGTGAAATGTGATATTTTACTTTTAATGAAATGTGATTTTATTTGTTTGTTAATAAATAAAGTTGCCTGGGAGTCACAACTAATAGCAAGCCATAGCAGAAGCCGGGTGGTGGTGGCACACACCTTTAATCCAGATCACATGACAGATGGATCTCTGTGTGTTCAAGGATACAGCCAGTATGGAGACACACGCCTTTAATCTCAATATCAACCATAGAAGACCTGGAGGTCTGTATACACAGGCAGTGACAAGGAGGTCATGTGGTTGGGTTTACAACCAATGAGAAGGCAGAAAAGAAAGTCAATAAAAAGACAGATACAAAAGAAGTAGGCCTCTTTCTGAGGGGAAGGACAGCAGTGGCAGTGAAGGGTAAGAAAGGGTTTTAAGTCTCAGCTCTCAGCTACTGCTCTGACCTCTTGGGCTTTTAACTTTGTATTTGGCTCTGCTTTTCTTATTTAATAAGACTGTTCATCTACAATGTAACAGAACACAAGTTAATATAAATCAGTTAATTTCAGTTATAAGAGCTAGTTGGGAACAAGCCTAAGTCAAGGTCAAGCTTTCATACTTAATAATAAGTCTCTGTATCATTATTTGGGAGCTTGCAGTACAAAGAAAGTCCTACTACAGACTGAGGCACCATTATTGAAGTGACTGGGAGAATTAGTAGTTACAATTTCTAGGCTAAAAGATTTCCAGGAATATTAATTAGCAAAGGCAGACTGTATTTGTGCATCTTCTAGTACAAGGGAAGCTTGTACGAATGGCCTTTGTGATTATTTAAAGATCTCACTCTACAGGACCTTCCTAGCTCCCTGAAATACCAATCTCTATTTCAACCCCAGAATTCTCTGTGCTAAACTGTACTTCCTCCATTTGACTATAGGTGTTTAGACTATGCACATGACCTCAATAAAGTTTCTGCATGCAATTCTACATTTCAGAACCTAATTCCCAGAAATCTCAATTAGACAAATGTAACACAAACTTAAAAGGTCTTATTCATAAAAACAAACCTGGAGTCAGGTATTGGGGTGAATGCTGAAAGATCAGAGAAACAAAACAAATCGCATCCAACCTCACCTTGCCAATTTCTCAGCTGATACTGTTTCCTCAGACTGAAAGCCTCTGAGTCCTCATCCGAATGGATCTCAGCTGAATAGATGCAAAAAGCTAAAAGCTTCAAAAGGCTCTAGTTCCTGGTCCTCACATCTTAAATACCTTTCTGCTTCCTGCCATCACTTCCTCAGATTAAAGGAATGTTTCACCATGCTTGGCTGTTTCCAGTGTGGCTTTAAACTCACAGAGTTCCAGATGGATCTCTGCCTCTGGAATGCTAGGACTAAAGGTGTGTGCTACCACTGCCTAAACCAATGTTTAATATAGTGGATTTTCTGTTCTCTGACACCCAGATAAGTTTATTGGGGTGCACAATATATCAACCACAGACAGGGTTTTATTGTGTGATCTCCAGTATGGAAAACTTACAGTGACTACCCAAAAGGCTATAAATTAGACAAAGGTGACCTAAATAAATTGAATAATCATGGATTTAAAGTCTTGAAATGTAATTTATCTTTTATTTTATGTCGCAACAATTGGAAAATTTTTAAATAATTGTTTTTTTTCTGTTCAAATATTCTTTTAATTCTTGCTCTTCGGTCTTGTATTCTAAGAATATCATAGGGCACTGGTTCTCAACCTTCCTAATGCTTCAACCCTTTATATTAATATAAAATTCCTCATGCTGTGCTGACCCCAACCATGAAATTATTTTTTCCTTTTATTTTATTTTACGATACCATTCAGTTCTACATATCAGCCACAGATTCCCTTGTTCTCCCCCCTCCCGCCCCCTTTCCTTCTCCCCAGCACACTCCCCATTCCTACCTCCTCTAGGGCAAAGCCTCCCCCAAGGACTGAGATCAACCTGGTAGACTCAGTCCAGGCAGGTCCAGTCCCCTCCTCCCAGACCAAGCCAAGCGTCCCTGCATAAGCCCCAGGTTTCAAACAGCCAACTCATGCAATGAGCTCAGGACCCAGTACCACTGCATAGATGCCTCCCAAACAGATCAAGCCAATCAACTGTCTCACCTATTCAGAGGGCCTGATCCAGTTGGGGGCCCCTCAGCCTTTGGTTCATAGTTCATGTGTTTCCATTCGTTTGGCTATTTGTCCCTGTGCTTTATCCAACCTTGATCTCAACAATTCTCGCTCATATAAACCCTCCTCTTTCTCACTAATTAGACTCCCGGAGCTCCACCCAGGGCCTAGCAGTGTATCTCTGCATCCAGCTCTCTCAGTCGTTGGATGGGGTTTCTGGCATGACTATTTGGGTTTTCAGCATCCCATCACCGGAGTAGGTCATTTCGGGCTGTCTCTCAACCATTGCCAGCAGTCTATTTTGGGGGTATCTTTTTGGATTTCTGTGCGCCTCTGTAGCACTTTGTTTCTTCCTTTTCTCATGTGATCTTCATTTACCATGGTCTCCTATTCCTTGTTCTCCCTCTCTGTTCTTGATCCAGCTGGGATCTCCCGCTCCCCCAAGCTCTCTTTCCCTCGACCCTCACCCTTCATCACTCCCACTCATGTCCAGGTTGTTCATGTAGATCTCAGCCATTTCTTCAACACTGGGCAATCCCCGTGTCTTTCTTGGGGTCCTGTTTTCCAGGTAGCCTTCCTGGTGATGTGAGTAGCAGTCCAGTCATCCTTGTCCCACATCTAGTATCCTCCAATGAGTGAGTACATACCATATTTGTCTTTCTGAGTCTGGGTTACCTCACTCAGGATGATTTTTTCTAGATCCATCCATTTGCCTGCAAACCTCATGATGTCATTGTTTTTCTCTGCTGAGTAGAGAAATAAATAAATAAACTGTGGCACAAATACACAACCATTGTGTATATGTGCTACAATTTATTTATCCATTCTTCAGTTGAAGGGCATCTAGGTTGTTTCCAGGTTTTGGCTATTATAAACAATGCTGATATGAACATAGCTGAGCAAGTGCTCTTGTGGTATGATTGAGAATTTCTTGGGTATATGCCCAAGAGTGGTATAGCTGGATCTTGGGCGAGATTGATTCCCAATTTTCTAAGTACAATGGACAAAGAAGCTGTGAAGGAAATCAGAGATACATCACCCTTTACAATAACCACAAATGACATAAAATACCTTGGGGTGACACTAACCAAGCAAGTGAAGGACCTATATGACAAGAACTTTAAGTGCCTGAAAAATATAATTGAAGAAGATGTCAGAAAATGGAAAGATCTCCCATGCTCATGGATAGGCAGGACTAACATAGAAAAAATGGCAATTCTACCAAAGGCAATCTACAGATTCAATGCAATCTCCATCAAAATACCAACACAATTCTTCACAGACCTGGAAAGAATAATACTCAACTTCACATGGAAAAACAAAAAACCCAGGGTAGCCAAAAGAATCCTGTACAATAAAACAACCTCTAGAGGCATCACGATCCCTTACTTCAAGCTCTACTATAGAGCTACAGTAATAAAAACAGCTTGGTATTGGCATAAAAACGGACATGTGGACCAATGGAATCGAATTGAAGACCCTGACATTAACCCGCACACCTGTGAACATACAATATTTGACAAAGAAGCCAAAAGTGTACAATGGAAAAAAGAAAGCATCTTCAACAAATGGTGCTTGCATAACTGGATGTCAATGTGTAGAAGGCTGCAAATAGATCCATATCTGTCACCGTGCACAAAACTTAAGTCCAAGTGGATCAAGGACCTCAACATAAATCCAGCTACTCTGAACCTGCTAGAAGAGAAAGTAGGAAGTAGTCTTGAATGCATTGGCATAGGAGATCACTTCCTAAATATAACACCAGTAGCACAGACACTGAGAGAAACAATCAATCAATGGGACCTCTTGACACTGAGAAGCTTTTGTAGAGCAAAGGATATGGTCAACAAGGCAAAGAGACAGCCTACAGAATGGGAAAAGGTCTTCACCAACCCCACATCTGACAGAGCACTGATTTTCAGAATATATAAGGAACTCAAGGAATTAGACATCCAAATGACCAACAGTCCAATTAAGAAATGGGCTATAGAACTAAACAGAGAATTCTCAACAGAGGAAACTCAAATGGCTGAAAGACATTTAAGGAATTGCTCAAAATCCCTAATCATCAGGGAGATGCAAATCCAAAGAACTCTGAGATACCACCTTACGCCTGTCAGAATGGCTAAGATCAAAAACACTGAAGACACCTTATGCTGCAAAGGATGTGGAGCTAGGGGAACTCTCCTCCACTGCTGGTGAGAATGCAAGCTTGTACAACCACATAAATAATTCTTAAATTTATGTGGATGAAGAAAGAGACATTGTATATCTTTGAAAAACTCAATATTCTGGTTCAAGAGTAATCTAGCTTGTTAAATTCTAAGGAGTATGGCAGAAGAATGCTCTTACATGGTTCTGTTTGGCTATTGTGGTAGCATCTTGAGGGATGGAGTGAATAATTCTCTTTTATTATTTTAAATATAGAGAATTGTCAAAAATTATGATTATAGATTTTTGTCTTCCATAATTTTCTATCTACATTTTGTGGTCTTAGTGGTCTATGGCCTCTAATACGAGATAATCACTAAAATTTTCCTATGGACAGTTTGGAGGAGAGGCTGCACAAGTCTTGACCAGGTTCTTCTTATTTTAATTTTTCCTAATCTATTTTATAAGAAAAAATACCCTGACGATTATTTTCCAAGAGCTTCTCCTATCCTGAGCCTTTCACATGACTAAATATAGTAGAGACTTCAAGAAAAGAACATAACTAATATCTAGAAG
Source organism: Peromyscus maniculatus bairdii (assembly GCF_049852395.1). Lineage (NCBI taxonomy): Eukaryota > Metazoa > Chordata > Mammalia > Rodentia > Cricetidae > Peromyscus > Peromyscus maniculatus. The sequence continues at coordinate 132,728,141 of NC_134853.1, forward strand.
TTTAAAAAATTCAAAAAACCTATGTGAAAAGTTAAATGTTATTTATAAAGATAAACTCCAGAGCACATTACTGTTGATACAAGCAAGAATTCCCCTTGGTATGTCCAGAATTAGCATTTTTCTACAGAACATTCTGGTGAAACTGTATGAAGAAATATGCCTTGTCTCAGATATCATCATGAGCCAAAGCAGTCATGTTGGAACAGGCATACTGAAAACAGTGGAGAGTTTCTGAGTGAAACAGAGTGTGCTGCTAGAGAGAGTGAGCTCATGACTTTTGTACTGGACAGAACAGCAGTCTTCTTGTTTTCTCTGAATGGAGACTGATTTGATACTGAGAAGGGAAATTTCATCCTGAAGGAAACTAGCTGAAGCTCTGAAGACCAACCCTGATCTAGAGGAGGTGTTGGTGATTTGTTGTTTAGAAACTTTGCTGAACAACCTGAAGTCACTGAGAATATTTGAAGGGCCAGGAAAGAAATTCTCTCTAGATTCTCAAGCTCAAGTAAGTGATTTGGGTGTGGAGAATGGTTGGAGACAAGGGTATTTCCCTCCTTTGTAAGTCTAAACTTAGAGTTTCACAGCTTGACTATCTTCTCATTACAAAGTGATTATATGTTAGGACTAGAATTCTGAAAGGCAGTGAAGTTCTTCAAAAAGAGGATTTGCTTTCATATCTCATTATGCTGATAGGGTCCTTTGTGACCTGGGATTCAGGAACAATATCATATCCACAGTTTCCTTCCTCCTTCTTTTTGAAAGCTACTTCTCTGAGAATTCTACACAATGATCATATTTACTCCCTTCCCTCAACTGCTCCAGGATCCAGCCCATTTCCTGTCACCATTCAACTTGTGTCATTTTCCTTAAAAAAAAAAAACAACCCACCAAGTACAATGTGTGCTGCCTTCTACCAGAGCATCTTTAATCCACTGTGTAGGGGCCACACCATGAAAGGACTTCCAACAGTTATAAATTGCCAGCAGAACATAATACTGTTTTAGACTTGACAGTCACCAATGTAGGTGTTTCCAGTTTCTAAGATTCTACTCCTGAGATTGAAGTTATACAACTAAATAGCCACTAAAAGATCACAACCAGTATTTTATGTTTATCTTACAGTATTTATATGGAGAGATTTGTTGAGGGATAGCTGACATGCAACAAACTCTGCCAGATAATTAAGGGAAATAATCTGTAAAGTTTTAAATATATATACTGTCATGAAATTGTCACTGTATTTCATTTAATAAGTATGTATCTCTGATTCCCAAAACTGTCTTTGTGGGCTTTGGGGCCATTCCTTTTTCTCCCTTTCTCTGTCTCTAGAGACTTACTAATTTACTTGTGTAATTATTAGCATTTTTACAACCATATATTTGTGATCATAACATGTGAATCATCTTTATCTGACTCCTTTAATTCAGCCAAATCCTCTAGAGATCAATATCTGACATATATAAAATGGCTCATTAATTTTTTATTGATTTTATTTTTATTGATGCATATATTATTGGGCTAGCTATAACTTGTTTGTCCATTCTACTGTCAGTCATATTTTGAGTTATTTCCATCAACTTTTAATATACTATTATTACTAGATACAAGTCTTCTTGTACTTTTATTTCTCTTGTAGTTTGTTTTTAAGAATAGCATATTTAATAAATTCAATTTTGAGTTAATTGTTTTGAAAAAGTGGGTGGTATTGGAGGGAAATACCAGAATCATAGCAGTCATTTAGTGATTACAACTCCTATTATGTCTCTTTGTTGACTGTAACCTGCTTTTCCAGGTAGTAAGCCAATCAATACCTACCAACATCATGTGTGCAAACCATATGCTGGAACAGTGTTAGAGAAAATCGCTCATGTTATTTGTCAGATATGTAGAAGGCATGCCATAGCCTTTAAGTATTTTCACATTGGCTGAATAAAGACCAAGTAGGCCTCACACAGCAGGCCCATGTAGGAAAGTAGCAAGATGAGAAGAAAATCCTAGACACAACTTTCTTTTTTAATTAAGAATTTTTTTATTCATTCCACATACCATCCACAGATTCCCCCCTCATCCCTCCTCCTGATCCTCACCAGCCTCCCTACCCTGTGGGGACAACTTTCTTAGTGAAAATTTAGTTTTATCTATCTGGCCCATGAAATCCAGTTCATTCCTACAATGCCTAATCAGTCTCAGAAGAGCTTATCCAGGCTGTAGCTATATCCTGATTTCTTAAGAAACACAATATATACATTTTTTATGATTTTGTATTTTATCTTTTTATTGGTTCTGTTCCCTCTTTTACAGAGGAAAATGTATGAAATTTTCTAAATTTCAATTGCTTATTTTTCAAAAAATCATGCATTTTGCTTTAATTGTCATACCAAAGAGGCTTTGACTTGTCACATTTTTTGCAGATTTTGTTTTTTAATTATATAAATTTAAATTTATATCTTTGATACCTTTTGAGATATTAATGCTGGAAAGTTTATAATATAATATTTTTGCATATGAGTTCCTCACTACTTAGGCACCATATTTTTCAAAAGACAAATTTTCACTTGAATTTCTTTAGTACTGAAAAAATTGCTTAGGCTAATGTGCCTCCATTTCTGTGTTAATCTATTCCCTTGGAGGCCCATTACTCTTTTGCCAATTCCATAATATTTTCATCAGTGAAGTCTTGCATAAATCTTGAAATTGATAGCATGATCTCTGTATTTCATACTTAGAATTATTTAGATGCTGTCTAGCTTTAAAAAATTATTCTTTGCTTTTCTATACACATTGCATATAACTTTATGATATATAAAATCTTTTCTCATGTCTTAGAACATTTTAAACTGCTATAATAGAGTACTATAAACTGGGTAATATATGAAGAACAGAAATTTCTAGATGATGGAAAATCCAAAGTGAAAATACTATCATCTGTCAAGAACTTTTTTATGATGCTATCTGTGACTGAAAGGTAAAGGGTAAGAGATAGAAAACAATATGGGGATGGTTTTGTCCTGTTATAAAGATTTCACCCATGATCATAAATCCACTCTCATAATAATGACATTAGTTCATATATAAGAGCAAAGTCTCCATGCTCTAATCACCTGTTTAAACTATTTACACCTCCCTCCTTAATATTGCACCATCATGGCAATTAAACACCAACCTAGAAGTGAAAGGAGACATATAGGTCATCGCACCTGAGAACAAGATTTGTCTATACCATTTCAAGCTTATTTTCATTCAACATATAAAATATCCACATAATATGATAGAATTATACCCAATCATATAGTTCTAGTATCATCATAAATTGCATTGTTTTAAATTCAAATTCAAAAATCATCATGACTTATATACAGGGATGTAATTTACTTTTGAGTTTTAACGTAATTTATGAGTTTTCTAGACACATTCTTTCAGATTATTCATGGGTCTAACCATTCATACTGACAGTCACATAGATATCAATTCAGACAGCTTTCATTCTCAATGTCTTTTTTTTCAATTTTATCTTGTATTTTGTATTTTTTATTTATTTACTTATTTTTTATTTTATTTTAATATTTGTTTGGTGTAACTTTATTTATTTATTTATTTATTTATTTATTTATTTATTTATTGCTTTTTTAAAAATTTTACAATACAATTCAGTTCTACATATCAGCCACGGATTCCCTTATTCTCCCCCCTCCCGCCCCTCTCATCTTCCCCCCAGCACACCCCCCATTCCTACCTCCTCCAGGGCAAAGCCTCCTTCTAGGATTGAGATCAACCTGGTAGACTCAGTCCAGGCAGGTCCAGTCCCCTCCTCCCAGGCCGAGCCTAGCGACCCTGCATAAGCCCCAGGTTTCAAACAGCCAACTCATGCAATGAGCACAGGACCAGGTCCCACTGCCTAGATGCCTCCCAAACAGATCAAGCCAATCAATTGTCTCACCTATTCAGAGGGCCTGATCCAGTTGGGGGCCCCTCAGCCTTTGGTTCATAGTTCATGTGTTTCCATTCGTTTGGCTATTTGTCCCTGTGCTTTATCCATCCTTGATCTCAACAATTCTCGCTCATATAAACCCTCCTCTTTCTTGCTAACTAGACTCCTGGAGCTCCACCCGGGGCCTAGCCATGGATCTCTGCATCCAGATCCCTCAGTCCTTGGATGGGGTTTCTGGCATGACTATTAGGATGTTTGGCCACCCCATCACTAGAGTAGGTCATTTCGTGCTGTCTCTCGACCATTGCCAGCAGTCTATTGTGAGGGTATCTTTGTGGATTTCTGTGGGCCTCTCTAGCACTTTGCTTTTTCCTATTCTCATGTGGTTTTCATTTACCATGGTCTCCTATTCCTTATTCTCCCTCTCTGTTCTTGATCCAGCTGGGATCTCCCGCTTCTACAGGCTCTCTTTCCCTCGACCCTTGCCCTTCATTACTCCCACTCATGTCCAGGCTGTTCATATAGATTGCATCCATTTCTCCATCATTGGGAGATCCCAGTGTCTTTCCTGTTATGTTTTAACAATGTCGTTATTCTTGTGTGTTTGTGCATTTTTTTATATTTTATTTTGTTTTTTATTTTACAATACTATTCAGTTCTACATAATAGCCACAGATTCCATTGTTCTCTCCCTTTCTGCCCCCCTCCCCTTCCCCCCAGCCCACTCCCCATTCCCACCTCCTCCAGATCAAGGTCTCCCCTGAGGACTGGGATCAACCTGATAGACTCAGTCCAGGCAGTTCCAGTCCCTTCCTCCCAGATTCAGCCAAGCGTCCCTGCATAAGTCCCAGGTTTCAAACAGCCAACTCATGCAACGAGCCCAGGACCTGGTACCACTGCCTAGATGCCTCCCAAACAGATCAAACCAATCGACTGTCTCACCTATTCAGAGGGCCTGATCCAGTTGGGGGCCCCTCAGCCTTTGGTTCATAGTTCATGTGTTTCCATTCATTTGGTTATTTGTCCCTGTGCTTTATTCAACCTTGGTTTCAACAATTCACACTCATATAAACCCTCCTCTTATTCACTAATTAGACTCCCAGAGCTCCACCCGGGGCCTAGCCATGGATGTCTGCATCCAGATTCCTCAGTCCTTGGATGGGGTTTATGGCACAAACATTAGGGTGTTTGGCCATCTCATCACCAGTGTAGGTCAGTCCCGGCTGTCTCTCGACAATTGCCAGCAGTCTTTTGTGGGGGTATCTTTGTGGATTTCTGTGGGCCTCTTTAGCTCTTTGTTTCTTCCTTTTCTCATGTGGTCTTCATTTACCATGGTCTCCTACTCCTTGTTCTCCCTCTCTTTTCTTGATCCAGCTAGGATCTCTTGCTGTCTTTCCCTCGGCCCTCGCCCTTCATTGCTCCCACTCATGTCCAGGCTGTTCATGTACATCTCATCCATTTCTCCGTGTCTTTCTTGGGGTCCCATATTCCAAGTAGCCTCACTGGTGATGGGAGTAGCAGTCCAGTCATTCTTGTTCCACATCTAGCATCCTCCTATGAGTGAGTACATACCAAAAGTGTACAATGGAAAAAAGAAAGCATCTTCAACAAATGGTGCTGGCATAACTGGATATCAACATGTAGAAGGCTGCAAATAGATCCATATCTGTCACTGTGCACAAAACTTAAGTCCAAGTGGATCAAGGACCTCAACATAAATCCAGCTACTCTGAACCTGCTAGAAGAGAAAGTAGGAAGTAGTCTTGAATGCATTGGCATAGGAGATCACTTCCTAAATATAACACCAGTAGCACAGACACTGAGAGAAACAATCAATCAATGGGACCTCTTGAAACTGAGAAGCTTTTGTAGAGCAAAGGATATGGTCAACAAGGCAAAGAGACAGCCTACAGAATGGGGAAAGATCTTCACCAACCCCACATGTGACAGAGGACTGATATCCAGAATATATAAGGAACTCAAGAAATTAGACATCAAAACGACCAACAGTCCAATTGAGAAATGGGCTTTAGAACTAAACAGAGAATTCTCAACAGAGGAAACTCAAATGGCTGAAAGACATTTAAGGAATTGCTCAACATCCCTAATAATCAGGGAAATGCAAATCAAAACAACTCTGAGATACCACCTTATGCCTGTCAGAATGGCTAAGATCAAAAACACTGAAGACACTTTATGATGGAGAAGATGTGGAACTAGGGGAACCCTCCTCCACTGCTGGTGGGAATGCAAGCTTGTACAACCACTTTGGAAACCAATATGGCGCTTTCTTAGAAAATTGGGAATCAATCTCCCTCAAGATCCAGCTATACCACTCCTGGGCATATACCCAAGAAATGCTCAATCATACCACAAGAGCACTTGCTCAGCTATATTCATATCAGCATTGTTTGTAATAGCCAAAACCTGGAAACAACCTAGATGCCCTTCAACTGAAGAATGGATAAATAAATTGTGGCACATATACACAATGGAATACTACTCAGCAGAGAAAAACAATGACATCATGAGGTTTGCAGGCAAATAGATGGATCTAGAAAAAATCATCCTGAGTGAGGTAACCCAGACTCAGAAAGACAAATATGGTGTGTGTGCATTTGGATGTAGGTTTTTAACAGAAGTTTGTTTCCATATGACTTTTTGAAGGTTCCTTAATATTGTTTATTCCAATATTATCCTTCTTTGCCTTCCACCCCCACCTCAATTTAATACCCCCTGCTCTATTGACTTTTGATATCAATGCATTCTAGCTCCTCTCCCTTGAGTATCTTTCCCATGGCCCCTTAGTATTTTTCTGACTATTACAGATGTCCCAAATGAAATACAAATACCTAAAAATCCAAAACCAATATTCAAAAATAAGAGAAAACATGTGATCTTTATTTTCCTAGGTGTGGATTACCTCATTCAGAATATCTGTTTCTAGCATCATCTATTTACCTGTGCTTTATTTTTCTTAATAGCTGAATAATATTCCATTGTGTGAACATGCCATATTTGAATATGCCACATTTCATTATCTGTTCATTAGCTGATGAATACCCAGGCAGTTTTCATCTCCTGGCTATTGTGAATAGAGCAGAAATGAATATGGATAATCAAGTGTCTCTGAAGGAGGATGTAGAGGCCTTTGAGTACATGCCCCAGAGTAGTATAGCTGGATCATATGATAGCTCTACTTTTAGTTTTTTGAGGAGCCTCTACACTGATTTACAGAGTGATTTCAGTAGTTTTCAGTCCCACCAACAGAGAATAAGTGGTCCTTTTTCTGACACCCATGCCAACATTTGCTGTTGTTTGAGTTTTTATTTGTTCCTTTGTTTGTTTTGTTTTTATCTTTGCCATTCTGTCTTGGATGAGGTGAAATCTCAAAATGGTTTAAATTTGCATTTTCTGATAACTAAGTATGCTGAAGACTTTAAAAACATTTCTCAGTCATTTGCATTTTATCTTTTGAGAACTCTGTTCATATCTGTAGCCGATTTTTAAATTGAGTTGCTCATTTCATTGACTCCTTTTTATGTGTCTTGGGTCTTTATATACTGGTGCTGGGCTTTCTTTTAGGATTGCCAACTCTCCAATAATGACAGGATACTTTTTATTAATCATGAAAGCTTAGCCTTACCTTAGGCTTGTTACCAATTAGCTTTTATAACTTAAATTAATTTATCTATATTTATTTGCCTTCTGCTGTGTGGTTCATTACCTCTCTTCCATTATGTCTGTCTCCCTCCACATCTCACTGGGAAAATCTGCCTTCTACTCATTCCAGAGTTTCTATCTCTGCTCAGAAGTCCTGCCTATACTTTACTGCCTAGCTATTGGCCGTTCACCTCTTTATTCAACCAATCAGAATAAAAAGCATCATGTTTTCACACAGTGTGATCAACTATCCTACAACAATATACTCTAGAAAACAATTCTCAACCAAAGATTCTCTCTCACTCTGTGGACTTCTTTGTTTAATTGCTTTCTTTACAATACAGAGAATTTTAGTTTGATGAGGTCTTGGTTGTCAGCTCTTGGCATTAATTCCTGGATGAATGAACTCCTACTCAAAAGTCCCTTCCTACACCCAGATTTTATGAGGTACTGCTTGTGTTTTATTCTAGAAATTTCTGTGTTTCAGATTCACATTGAGGCACTCAGTCCATTTGGAGCTGATTTTTTTTCAGGGTGATAAATATGACTGTAATAACATTCTTCTACATCTTTCCTCCTTTGCACCATTTGTTACAGATTCTGTTTTTTATTCAGTGTGTATTCTTGGCATCTTTGTCAAACATCAAATGGCTGTAGTTACATGTACTTATTTGGTGGTTTCCTGTTTTGTTCCATTGTTCTATGCTTCTGTTTTTCTGCCAGCATCACATTGTTTTTATTACTATTGATCTGTAATACAGACTGAAACCTGGTATGGTAATCCCCAAAGCTTTTTGCTCGGGATTGTTTTGGTTTTGTAGGGTCTTTTGTGTTTTGTGGTTCTATATGAATTTTAGGATTTTTCCTTCTGTTTCAGTGAAGAACATCACATAAAATTATTTTTTCCTTCTCTTCTCTACAATGTGCCATGCATTTTTATAAGTCTCAATGACTAGATATCTGTTTCTCCTTCATCTGCATTTCAGTGACTGTTTTTTAATGTAGGGAACTTAGATGATTTAGGAGAAACCATAAAAAATGGTACATCTTCTAATCAGTAATAGAAGAAAAGTTGATTCTTCATGCTTTGCATCCTCATTTCTAATTTAGGGAAAAAAGAAAGTCAGATAATGCTAAGTTTTAATATCTGCCATCTTGAAGGCATATATATATATATATATATATATATATATATATATATATATAATTTAACAATTTGCTTACAAGTTGTAAGTGTGATTAATCTTATTACAAGTGTATGTGGCACTCTTCAGTGTTTTTCCAAGATTAGTAAATCTCAACTTTTGTTTCTTTATTTTTCCCAAATTTCAATTTAAGAAATTGTTCTTGATGTTTTTTTCTGATAGGTTTGAGAAAGTCATTAGTGTGTAATTCATGCAGATCTTTTCTTTTGTAAAGTTATGTCTTTGTTTTCAATTATCACAACATAGTCACAAAACATTTTCACATTTTAAAGTATAAAAGTTATCAGTAAAATTATTTTAACAGGTTTTAGCAATATTCTACAGATTAAAAATAATATATATAATTCTTAACAAATGACATTAGTTCATCCACTATTTGATCTCAATATATTTTTTTAGTCTCATGGATTAAAAATATTTTTTTCTTACATTTCATTCACATTTACACATGCATGCTTTTAGATTGTCTGTTTTTGTTCCATTAACTTGCTTCAAATATTTTTCTTATGCTGTTTGTTAAATACAACTCCTGGGGGTACTGCTCACTTAGAAAGTTTGGTCAAAAGGTTAAAGTAACCACAGAGTATAAACTAGAGTGATAAAGGAACTGAGAAGTCCTCCTCTGATCAGAACCATGTATTAAGATTGTCTCTTTATAAAATTATGAATCAATTTTGTGTATCTAGACAATCTATACTTCATATCTCATTGATTCTTACTGTGTTCTATTGTCCTTTTCAGATATGATGAAGTCTACATACTCCTATTTTTCTGGGTATCATATATGCTTCACTTTCCTGCAAGTGATAGTAGCATCAGCATCAACTTCTCGTAAGAATACTCACTTTTTTCTTATCCATTGTAATTATGAAAAGGATGCAAAATAGACTTCTACTGTCCAGTTTGTTATTGAAAGAGGTTAACAGCATCACTTCTTTGCAATATTAAGTTAAAAGGTAAAAAAGTTGTCAGCAACTCTTCTTAGGTTCAAGGAATGAAATTACAGAGTGCACTACTGTCCCACAGGGTAGAGAACCAAAAAGTAGCAGAAATCTACAAGGTAGAAATCTCTGAGGAGAGAAGAAAGATCTGAGAAAATAAGAGGTAAAGCAGGAAAATGTAAGCTGAAGCCACTGAGTTACTAGAGTCTCAATGTACAATGGTTTGAATCAGAACCACCACATAAGCCCCATCATTGGTAGGCACTGAGCGGTGCCTTTTACTTTCTACATTTCTACCAGTTTCTTGTGATGGGAATGGAGAAATGGAGAAAGCAAACATTCTGAAACAGGTTCACATTAATTAGTTCTGCCATCAAGATGTACTGTTTCCTCACAGTATCACTGTTGAGTGACCTGACTGACCTGACCTGGGAGAAGGAAGGGTAAAACTGAGCTCAAGCCACCTTTTTCTATCTTGTCCCACTTAGGAGACAGAGACATTGAGAACCCCTCAAGAAGGCCACAACTCAAAGGCACAGGTTCACTAAAAGGCTGAATCTAAATCATACAACTGCAGAATGCTCATTCTTTCTCCCCCTTACACATTAGCAATACATCACTAAAACATGACATCTGGGTACATTAATTGTAGTGTATTTGCCTTCCAACAAAACTTTCCAAGAAACATCGAGAATCAAAGCCAGAATCCATAGGGACAGAGCAAGTAAAACCACACAAATAATCTGGAATTGTCAGGCTAGAAATTTAATACAATCATAATTAATATTGTAAATGATCTAATGGCAAAAATGGAAAAGAAGGAAGAACAAATGGATACTATAAGAATATCTAGAAATTCTTATAAAGTAATGAAAGGAAATCTGATAGATATGAAACACCATAGTAGAAATAAAAATCTTCTTTTATGGGCTCATGAGTAGACAGACTGAAGGGACAAAACTTGAGAAAAAAAACACATTTGACTTTGAGCATTAATCATAGAAATGTATAAAGAGAAGAAAGACTAAAAAATTGGAGAGAAAATCAAAGAACTCTGAGACACTCTTAAAGATATGCAGACAATGGTAATACAAGGAGAAGAAAGGCAAAAAGGAAGAGCGATACAGACAAGGCAACCATGACTAAAATTCTCCACAGAGTCAGGAATCTCAGAGAACACCAAACAGGGTAAGAGACAAAGCAAACTGAAAAAAAAAAGTGCACCTCTGCACATAGTATTCAGAGTATAATGAAAATGGAAGATAAAACTTAAAATACCAGTAGTCATGGGGAGGAATCTGTCTACCCCCACAAAAAGAAGATAAAATTACCTTCAATTTTATAGAAACCACACAAGCAAGAAATAAACAAAATAAAATATTTAATGCATGGAGGGGGAAACCCACAATAACTTAGGATTATATATCACAATAGATTAATTATCTTGCAAATATAGAGGATAGAGAGACATTATCATAAACAAAAACAGAAGAGTCTTTGTGATTAGTATCTCTGAAAAATATGTTTAAGATTTGTTGGAGAGAAGGAAAGTGACAAACACAAATCATCAAACATTAGGGAAGGAAAATGTGATAGTAAACAAAGCCTAATTTTATTAAATGTTCTAACATAGGATGTGATTTTCAAAACACTAAAAGCATCTTATTTATCAATTATGAATTATGTAGCAAGGGAAAGAATGGCAGTACTAGATGGAAGGATAGGGATTCCAGTTCTCCCCATATACACAGTTGCTTTGGAATGCCCTCTTTCAAAAATAAAATAAAAATGATAAAAAAAACCTTGAAAACAATCTGGATGCTGCCATAGTTAGGAAAGGGTAAGGTTTTAACTTTAGGAGAAGCTACAGATATAACTAACTACCTTTTTGTCTACATTTATGTGACCAGAGGCAATAATCAAAGATCAGAGCATAGTGCTCCAGTCATTGGAAAATGGAGTTGGTTTTGCTCTTCCTAACTCTCAAAGGCTACCCAGTCTGCCCTGAACATGAACAACTTCTTATCAATAAACTAAAGGTTTTAGGGGGTAGTTGGTACTGTTGACTGTAAATGACAATTATCTAAACCTTCAGTTGAAGTTGTAGCTAATTACGAATTGATTTTAAAGTTTCTCCTTAAATGACACACATGTGCTAAAGGGTTGTATAATTGTGAGATTCAATAATTGAGAATTGATGAGACTGGATTCATGATATTATGGCATTATGAGAGGGGAGAGATGGTGCATAGTTGGAGAAACTGGACAAGTGGAGAACACCATGGAAAGACCCTATCCTTGTCCTTTCTACTCTCTGTGCTTTCTAGCAACAAAAAACCGTGCTTCATATTCTCCAAGTTGACACTGTTTCATCAGGGCTAAGAAACAGTGGAAAAACCTACCATGAAGTAAAGCTTCTGCCACCATGAGTTAAAATAGTATCTTCTCATTAAAACTATTTTTCTTAGGTATTTTGTTATAGATGGTGTCACAGAAACCAACAAACAGCCTTCAATAGATTCCAGAATTCCAAAATAGTTATGCCAGATAGATTTTTCCATACAGTTCTTAAGTAACAAGACTTAAGATTGGGGATTCCTACTTCACCAGAATCTATTTTAAAGATAAGAATAACTTAGCATTAGTTTCCAAAAAACATTGAAAGATGAAAAGGAATGTAGTTAGAGTTGAATATTTAGATAAGGTAGACCTTATGGGTAGGATTTGATATGTTCTTCTCAGCACTGAATGGCAGCAAAGTCTTGTTAATTTCAGATTTGTTTTCATTTTCAAATTTTCCCCACAGAGAATCTGATGGTGACAACTCCCACTAGACACATGGTGGCTAGAGTAGGAGGCCAGGCTGAGCTCAGCTGCCAGGTGTCCCCACCACGCAGTGTGGAGTCTATGGAGGTGCGCTGGCTCAGGAGTGACAATTCCAAACTTGTTTACAAGTACGGAGGTGGCCATGGAGTGAATGGAGAAGCTGCACCTGAGTATGTGAATCGTACAGAGTTTGTGAAAGAGGCCATTGGGAAGGGCAAAGTGGCCCTCAGAATTCATAATATCAGCATTTCTGATGATGGACTTTACCAATGTTCATTTAATGATAGTGGCTTCAGTGACGTGACCAGCATGAACCTCAGTGTGGCAGGTAAGTTGTTTAGGGAATATAGTATACCAGTGTCCTTGTGCCCAACAAACTGAAATACATGGAAATTATCTTGGTGGTTTTTTATGGCTTTTTCATATTTCAAGGTTTTAAAATAGCCAAGTAGTGATTACAAGTCACATATCTATCTCAAAAATACATATAGACATCACATAGCAATAAATTAGTCTAGCTTGAAAAGAAAGTATAGAAGTCAGTACACTCATGTTATTAGACTGTAGGGCACATGCTTGAGACTCCTTTTTTCCCAACCTGACAGTCCAAACTCAGTATAATTACTGTGCTTTTATTTCCTCATCATTTCCATCAGCATTTGGATTGAAGATGCAAATCCATGTTGAGAGTCCTGGTGATGATGGATTCATTGTGGTGTGCTTGTCAGAAGGGTGGTTCCCACAGCCCCGAATGGAGTGGAGAGGCAGCCAAGGGGAGGTAGTTCCATATTCTTCAATATCACACTCACAGGATGGAGATAGATTTTTCCACACGAAGATGACACTTCTCCTCAGAAACCAGTCTCAGGAAAGTATCACATGCTGTGTTCTTAACCCTCTAACTGGTGAAGAGAAGCAAACAAATCTCATCCTAGCAAGTGAGTACTCTGTCATGAGGGATTGTCAACTTGAAGCACAGAGAATAAAGCTGGGAACTAATAACTGTCAAAGGACTTATTGCATTGCAGAACATCCTTTGCCTGTGCCTTTTTATCACTGATACTGGTTTTGGTAAGACAGATGCTAAGTGTATAGTATGAGAGGAAAAGTGAACAATGGAAATTTATAATTAAGCATATCTTAGCGTTCTAGAGACATTTAATGTTATTGCAATAAATGTTTTATTTGTGTGAAGTTTGACAAGATGCTTTCTCAATAACATAAAAAATAACCATACTCCATGGGTTTTTATGAATTCTAAATCATTAGGACACATTGATTACTGTCATGTGGTATTCAGTGCTAGAACTAGCATTTTCAATTCCTACAAATTCAATATGTAGAAATTGTTATGACAGTGAAGTGTATAACAACAACAGATGAGAATATAAGTTCAAAATGATCAGTACCATTTTTATGTTATTGAGATAGCATCTTGTCAAACTTCACATAAATAAAACATTTATTGCGATAACATTAAATGTCTCCAGAACTCTTAACAACAGAGAGAGAGAGAGAGAGAGAGAGAGAGAGAGAGAGAGAGAGAGAGAGAGAGAGAGAACAGCAGTAAGAAAAATATGTAAGTAAAATGCAGATTGTGTGATTATTTGTTCATTCCTCACTCCTAGAAGACATGATGGATGAATGAAAAAAAATCAGGAAAAGGTTGTCATATGTTTAACAAAGCTACCCTGTGTGAACACTCATAGGGAGAAATTAAGTTTCTCATATGAACAGACTGTGTGTAGGTGGGAAGAGAAGGGTTTACACTCTTAGACACTAGTTCATGTTTTTCTACATTAACTAAAAGTACAGGTTTTCTCCCTCTTTTAAAAACCCTGCAGCACATGAGAATTAGGGAACTGACTGAAAAAAATGTGTTGCTGTGACTAAATAGGGCTCTCTAGCAATGGTTTTTGAATATCATAGTTCACAAGAATGAGTAGTAATCAGAAGTTATGAAGGATGGCACTTGAAAGGCTGAGGCAGGATGATGATGGAATTTGAGCTCAGCTTGTGCTACATATTAAGACATATCTCAAATAGAAAGTGAATAAGATACTACAAATATTTTTAAAGTAGAGATGAAGGGATGTACTCATACACTAAAGAAATGGTGAAAGACAGTCTTTGAAAAAAGAATAAATAATTCTAAGGTCATAGAACTGAGTCATGAAAGATGAATTTTCAGTCAAAAGAGGGGACTTTTTGGAGTGAGCATATCTTAGAAAAAAAGCTAGTAAGCCTCTTGAGTGAAATAGCTGTAAAAACTTCAGTTGCCATATGAACTCACAGTGGCTGGGAGTGCATCTGCAAGACGTCCATCATGCTCAAGCCATGCACAAGCTCAGGCCACACACAAGCTCAAGCCACACAAAACCCTAGTAAAGAGTGAAGGAGGTTCCCCTACCTGAGGAACTGTTGGCAAATAATAGCTGCTGAGAAGGGAGAGTTAACTTCTTTAATGGTGTTATTTGTGGTAGGTCAACCATGTTCCAGTGGAAGGTCCTAAGTCCAGGAATACATAGGGAACACAAATTGGACTTAAAGAGTTTATTTTGACAAGGGGGGCACAAAATTGTGTTGGTAAAGAGGGATATTAATGTGGGAGAAGTTGGAGGAACAAATTTTATCTCCACGATGAACTTTAGTGCTCAGACTTTCTTGTAGTTGACACAAAATCAGGTCTACCAATGTGCAGTTCTGAGCCAGATACAGGAAGTGGGAGAGGTAGGTAGGAAGAAAAGGAGAAAGGGAAGGGGAGAGAGGAAGGAGGAAACAAAGGAGAAAAGAAAGGAATGAAGAAAAGAAAGAGAGGAGAAAGGGAAAAGGGAGAGGGAGGAAGGGAGGGAGGGAGATGGGGTGGGAGGAAGATAGGGAGACAAGGAGGGATGGAGGGAGATGGGTGAGAGGAAGATAGGGAGGGAAGAAGGGAGGGAGATGGTTAAGGATAGGAGGAGTTGCAGAACCTGAAGGGGAAACCCGCTCTAACATCAGCTTCCTGGTCTGGTGTGGCTCTTTGATATGTGTATTTTAAAGATGTTCTCTTCTTTTTCCAGATGCCCTGTTTGATGAGAACAGCATGAAAAAAATAATTTTCTGTTTCTTCACAACATCAATTGTTTTATCTTTATTTTACCTTTTAACTTTAATCTTCAAGAAACAAGGTAACTGACCCAAGAAGGATAGAATTATTAAGGGATTTTCCCCCTAACTTTATTCTAAAGTCACATGTAGAGTTTAGTTAAAACTAAATGACACTCATTTCCCACTGCTATGCACAGCTTACTTCTTACTTTACAGATGTTGGATTTATACCTTTCAACTCTGAGATTTCTAAAGCAAATTTGGTTTTAGGGATGAAGGTCACTATGAATATTTTCTGGGCTTTTTCAGTTCTACAATTAATTGCTATATCCATTAAACACTACACACTAAAACACTAAGAGGAGCACTAATCAAAATACTGAAAATTAAAGGATGTCATTCTTTTTGTAAGAAATATTATTTCCATCAAAGTAAAGTAGAGTCACCTTCTGTCCCCTCAAACTGCTGAGTGATTGATGCATGTGAGTCTTATTCTAGGTTATATTTAATGTGATCACAAATTCCAGAATATAGTTGTTTGGGGACAATGTGTGTGTGTATATGTGCATATGGTATAGTGTGTGTGTGTGTGTGTGTGTGTGTGTGTGTGTGTGTGTGTGTATGGGATATGCACATCTGTGTGTGTGCAGGTGCTTGGACCTGTGCTTTCACTCTCACAGGCCAGAGATGAACTTTGGATTTCATACTCTATCACTATCAATTTTATTCTTTAAGAAAATGTCTTTCCCTGAATCTAGAGCTAGGCTGGCAGCAAGACTTTCCCTGAATCTAGAGCTAGGCTGGCAGCAAGAAAGCCCAAATGGTCCACATTTTTCTGCCACACACAGTGCTGGAGTTATAGTTGCATATGCAGACACACCTAGCGTTAGGGTTTTTTGTTTGTTTGTTTGTTTGTTTTTACATGGGTCCTGGGATTAGAACTCAGGTCCTCATGATTGCACAGCAAATGCTTACCCTCTGAGCCATCTCTTTAGCCCCTCAAGTATTTTTAATATTGCAGTTTCTTAAGTCTTAGTTTTGAATAAATTAATACGAAAAAGAGACACTTATATAAACCAATAATTCCTTTACTATTAAATTCTTTTCTTTCATTTTATGTAAACTAAATGAATGTACCATACTCTGTAATGATACAGGAATCCAGTAGCTAAAAGAACAATGGTTATTTATAAGAATAACCTTTGGGGCTAGAGAGATATTTCAGAAGTTAAGAGCACTCGCTGGTCACCCAGGGCCCTGAGGCCCTGAGTTCAATTCCCAGTACCCACATGGTGGCTCACAACTGTCTGTAACTCCAGTTCCTGGAGATCTAACACCACTTTCTAGCCAGGATGGGATCATGCATACAAATGATGCAAGACATACATATAGGCAAACACCTGCACACATAAAATTAAAGAAAGAGAAAAGGTCTTTTCCAACTCACAAAACAAAATTTATTATTTACTATAGAACAAAATAAAGCTGCAATATGGAGACACAAGAATTCATAGGCTGAGTTAATAATAAAGCAGAGAGTAGCAACTAGATAACTCACTAAGAAATCTAAGTCCAAAGTGATAGAAGGCTACAATTTAACATTAATTCAAAAATAATGTGACTCAAAGGAGAAGTTAAAATCTATTCATTCTATTAGTTTATCTAATCCATAGACTCCTAATTAATAAATCATATTTAGAGGGTACTTCCTTATGCCAAGAATTTTCATAATCACTTCATTGAGTTTATCTAAATTATTGCTAAAAGGTAGTTCTGTTACTGTCATCTTATTAGGGATGAGGATATAGTGGATTACACAGATTATAAAGGACATACCCAAGATGGACCTACAGGTATGTTTGGCTCCAAATTTCATGCCATATTTCTATGCTATTACTTTCAGTACTTGGTGTTATTTTAACGTTAGCACAGTGGCTGTGCCTTAATCTACTGCTATTTCAGTCAGCAATTGAGAATTCACAGTTACCAGCCTGATGCTCTGGCAGTGGCCTGGCGGGAATGCTTTTCCTGCAGGCACTGGCTCTGTGGCTGCCAATAAAGATAGCTTTAACTAAATCTTTATAGTTCTATTTATAAATTAGACTCAAGATTCAAAGGCTAGAATGCAATCATGTTATCTTTGAGAAGTTGATTAGCAACTACCTAACCTTTTTTCCTTGCTGGTTTCTCCCCAAAAGCACATCCTTCTGTTCCACCAAAACAAACAAACAAACAAACTAACTAACTAACTAACTAACTAACAAACAAACAAACAAACAAAAAACAAAAAACTCTTGCCACTCCAAATTTCTTCCTACTACTTCCAGTGCATCTCTATCTCTCCTGGATGCCCTCTGAGGCTCTGTGATTACTTTCTGTCAATTAGTTGCTAACTCAGCCTCCTGACACAAGGTTAATTTTATTTAGTTAATGCAAATACAAACTTGGGGTTCACAGTGTGATCAAATACCCCAACAACTTGGTTTCAAGTTTCTTCTTTTGCATCTTCTATACTATGGAGACCACTTAGTCATTGAAAGAGTCTATTGCAAGGTGATTGTGGCAAATTTATTCTTTTTTGATATCAGATAATTTTTACACGATATGTTCAATGGTGATTTTGGAAACACACACACACACACACACACACACACACACACACACACACACACACACACACACACACAAATAAGTAAATAAGTTCTGGTTCCCTGCCTTCCAGAGACTAAAAGTCAAAACTGTGCTATCTTGTCTAAAATATATTTCTAGTTACTTCAAAAATTTCGTTCATCTTTTTCTGAAAGATGACATAAACATTAACTATCCTATGGATACATATTCAGTAATCTATAGAGAAACACTTGTGTACTGTTTGTTTAGCTTAGGAAGTGAGTCTCTGAGCTGGGTCCTCGCAGGTCAAAGGTAACAGTGTTTATTGACACTGATGAAGGGGCCAGCCGTGTCTGTTCTCATAATCTGTGGATGGAACTCAGTCCCTTCACTGCAGCTACTGCTGTTCTCACAGCTACTCTTGTCCAAGATTGAATCTGATGAAGATTCCTATGAGCCGAGCTGCCTCCAGTCGCTACAGCTACTGATTTTGTGCTAGGTTAGGTTGTTAAGGTCTAAAAAGGAAATTTCTCTTAGCTCTGGTAGTTTGAGAAGTCTAACTGAGATGTCCTAGTCACAAAACAAGCCTGATGCTTCAGTTCTACTTAGAGATGATCATGAATGGGATAACAGTGCCTAGCTTTTCAGGTGGTTGTCTTTGGGCTGCTGTCTCATGTACTCCTAAGCTCCTTTTATTAACTCTAACTCTCTCTGTTCTAGATTGTGAATCTACATGTGAACCATGTTTCCATAAATTAGACATACTAGTGATGGCCTTACAATTCCTGTGTTTCATAGCCTTCTCTATAACAATCCTTCTTAAGTATCTGCAATTGCGGAACAAAGGTAAATAGCATTAATGGTGATAGCATATCTTTAATTCTCTTGTTGTCCTAGAGGTATCTCTCTTTGGAATTGTTTAGTTATGTAAAACTTACATCATCCCCAGGAGGATCTAAGTAAAGTATCCAGTGTTTTCAGCTTGTTGGGGACCAGATCTTTTTGCTTTGTCACAAGAAGAAAGAAACATAGCTTCAGGAAATATTGTTGAATCAACTCTCATTTACTTTAAATATTTTCTCACTGTTTAATAATAAATATACAGATATGATTATGGGTTAAAAATTTTAACAATTTGAGCCGGGCGGTGGTGGCCCACGCCTTTAATCCCAGCACTCGGGAGGCAGAGCCACGCAGATCTTTGTGAGTTCAAGGCCAGCCTGGGCTACCAAGTGAGTTCCAGGAAAGGCACAAAGCTACACAGAGAAACCCTGTCTCGAAAAACCAAAAAAAAAAAAAAATTTAACAATTTTTATCGTATCATAGAGTCTGTACTGAAAATATATGAAGTATAAAGAATTTCTATTTAATTTCAATACAGATATTTCACATATATGCAATTTCACGAGGCTTTTTAAACTATGGAATCTTTCTATGACTCTATTAAGTATGAAATATGGTAACTATGTAGTAGAGTCCACGGTGAGAATAACACTAAATAAATATGATTTTGACACTTGACAATATATTATTCTTTAAAAGCTTATAGGGGAAATGTGTATACAGAATTGTTAGTGGAAATCAGTGCAGAGCAAGATTGGGTATTAATATGCACATTTTTCCAAATCACAAAAGAGAACTTCAGAGTCACAGTGGTCTCCAGAGGAGATTTCTTTCTTCTATTTTTTTTTTCCATTTTTCAACCTCTTGCTAAATAGGCTTTGGCTCATAGAATCCAAAGACCTGTACACTTCTATGATTCCCAAGAAAAATTCTTCCTTAGAATTTATAGAACTGAGAAATCAATTTTCCTATGCTTTTTTCACCAAAGGCAAACAATTTGCATTTATATTTACAATCAACCCAGAAAGTAAAGCAACTAAGACCAAACTGTGAACACCTTTTCAAATATGTAGCTAAAAGTTTCTCTGGATCAATCTCTCCCACTTGTGGTCCTACAGATACTTATAAAATAGTCACCCAGAGGCTTAATATTAATTACAAGTTGTATGACCTATGACTCAGGTTTCTTGCTAGCTAGCTTTACAACTCAACTCAACCCATTCCTATCAATCCATGTTTTGCCACGTGGCTTCATGGCATTACCTGTTCTCTCATATCTTGCTTCTTCTGGCTGCAGCTCATAGCATCTCCCCTAACTCAGCCTTTCTTCTCTTTCTATATCACTTGAATTTCCCATGTGGCTTGATCCTACCCTGCCATATAGGCCAATGCAGCTTTATTTATTAACCCATGGGAGCAACATATTTTCACAGCATACAGAAAGACATCCCACAACACAAGTAACTTCTTGTTATAACTTCTGAAGATTCTGCAGGAGAAACATAGGTGGCAAAGACACGATACAGATCATCTCAGGCATTTCAAGAGCCACCAGTGTTCAATTCCTCTTTATTATAGGAAGTTGGACAGTTTTATTGACTACATAACTGTAGTCAGCTGTTGTGGATGGATTAATGAGTTGAGCTGGTTCATATGTTGGTACTCAGATACCTTTATAATCAACTGATCATCGTATCAATTTGCATATTCCTAACATTGAATAAGAAAACCCTTCCTATTGACTTATGTAAGTGTTTAAGTGTGTGTGTGTGTTATTACTTTTTTATCAGATCTATGGTTCATACTGGCATTCTGAAGGTCTTGGTGCCTTTACACTTTGTTGATCATTTTTATGTGTTGTGCACAAGTATTTTAGTTTCCTGCAGTTCTGCTTAATCTTTCTGCTGTCTACAGTGCCTTTGAGGTCATCTTTAGGAAGTCTTCACCCATCTTTGCTCCTATGTTTTCTTTTGGGAATCTTATCATCCTAGGTCTTAGTTTTACGTATTTAATATATTGAGTTGATTTTTGTATAGGTTACAAGACAAGGCTTTACTTTCACCTGTGTGGACACCCAGTTTTCCCAGAACTGTACACTTAAGAGACTCTCCTGTTCCATTGTGTGTTCTTAGTGCCTTGTCCACTTCAGTTGAAAATATATACCTGCATTCAATTCTGTTATCTCTACTTTTTCCCTATAGGTCTGTTTTAATGCCAGTTTCATTCTATTTCCATTGCTGTCACTTTGTATTTGGACATTTAAGAAGTGTGATTTTATTTAATTTAAATGCCTTAAAACTTGCTATTTGTTTACATAATTCTTTTGGCATTTGGAGTAAAGTCTCATAGATTGATGAAATTTTAGGATTGTTTCCCTCTAATATGGGGGCTTCATTTCACTACTGGGTATGATTATAATATAAGACTACAGCCTGTTGTACAAATGTGTTGGAATGTTTTTAGACTCAGACATGGAAATGCACTAGGACTTCTGTCCATGAAGAATATGAATTCTTAATGTTTATTCATTCTAAATAGTGCACTACAATGCACAAATATGGGGTCTAGGGCTTGTAGAAGAGATCATGTAAATTCCTGCTTTGAAGCAAAGCTCCTGAACAGAATCAAGGCTGCTACATAATTAAAATCCAGGACTATGGTGAATTCAGAGCACTCCCATAGTGGAGACTGACAGTGTTTATGATGGGTTTACTTTGACCATGATTTCTCTTTCCACTATTTCCTCAATACCTTTTATTGGGGAACCAGAATGTTCTGTACCTCTCTCTTTGCTGCTGTTTTCAGTCTTTGTGTCTTATGGGGTTCATGCTTTTGCTTCTTTAGTTCACATGTTCTCTTTTAGTTACTGTAGTACAAATCACCATTTCTTGCTTTGTTTCTTAATTTTAGAGGCACTGAGAACTGATTTTCTCTGTTCAGCCTTCTTTGACTGTCTCTTAAAATCATCATAATTATCATCATCGTCATCATCATGATTATTATTATTATTATTGATTTTTCAAGACAGGGCTTCTCTTTGTAGCCCTTGCTGTCCTGGAATTTGCTGTGTAGATCAGGCTGGCCTCGAACTCAGACATCTACCTGTCCCTGCCTCCTAAACATGGAGATTAAAGGCATGTAGTAGCACACTGGACTAACATTGGTTTTGTTTAATACTGACAATTCTATGATCACAGATATTCCTTGAATGTCATATTCTAAATTGTATATTTGTGTCTCCCAGAATTTTCTCCAGTTGTGTTTATTCACATCCTCTGTATGTACTGCATTCTGTGTTGTAGATTCATGACATAGTCATATTTTTTTCCTTAGGTAATATTACCTAGATCTATTAAGTGTTCACCATTTATTGATTAAAAATGTTATGACAGGTGCCTATTGTATGAATAGGTATTCTTTCATTTTTGACAATTTGTATATAGTATGTCCTGGTGACAGCTTCCTTGGGTTGAAAATCACTGGACTTCATTGAGCATTGTGTAGCCTGATGCTTCTATGTTTTCCTAGAGTTGTGAAGTTTTTATTCATTATTTCTTTAAATAATCTCTCTTTTCCTCCCATAATCCCTATTATGTAAAAATCCACCTGTCTGATTATGTCTCCCATGCAATATAGACTTTATAAATTCTTGTTATGTTTTATTTTTCTCCTCTGTTTTGATAATTCTAAATAATCTCTCCTTCCTCATGCCCCCTCTTAGTTTAAGGGTTGGTTACTGTGTTTGGTCAAGTTTCTTTTGTTGTTGATGCTCCATGTTGCTTTGTGGTTTCCTTCATTATGCTCTTCAGGCCAGGATTCCTGTTTGTCCCTCTTTTATGACTTCTCTCTACTGAACATCTCATTTTCTTCACAACCATTTCCCCACATATCAACATTCTTTTGTAGTTCACTTTGCCACCTTAAAAATTAATGTGAATTATTAACAGGAAATTCATATGTCCTCATTTCTACAGGCTGTATTTCTAGAATTCATTGTGTCCTTTCCATGGTACACTTTTTCTGACAAGCACAATAAATTGAACTAAACATAGTGTCAAATCTAAATATATTTGCTCATATAATTCTTGTCATCAGAACCCTGAAATGGGGCTCACTAGACTAAACACTGGGTTTTCTGAGAGTCTGGGAAGAATCGAGGTACTTGCCTTAGATAGCTTCTAATTGTATAGATTATACAATCCTATTGGTTATTTTTATTTATTTTCTCTAATACAATACATCCTGACCACAGCCTCCCTTCCATCCCCTCTTCTCAGTCCCCCTCCCACATACCTCCTCTCTCCCCCAGATCCACTGTTCCTCCATTTCCCTTCATAAAAGATTAGACCTCCCAGTGATATCAACCTCACATGGCATAACAAAATACAATAACACTAAGCATAAATTCTCATACCAAGCCTGGGTAAGGCAACCCAGTAGAAGGAAAAGTGTCCAATGAGCAGACAAAAGAGTCCAAGGCAAGATACCACCACTCCCATTGTTAGAAGGCCCACAAATACTCAAGCTAAACTACCACAGAATATATGCAAAGAGCCTAGCACAGACCAATGCAAGCTCTGTGGTTGCTGCTCCCATCTCTGTGAGCCTTTTTGAGTTTGCTTACTTGTTTTCCTAGTGCCATTGAACTTCTGACTTCTACACTACTTCATGCCTCCTTTTCTGCAGGCTTATCTGAGCTCCACCTAATGTTTGGCTGTGTATCTCTGTATCTGCTCCCATCAGCTACTGGAGGAAGTCTCTCTGATGATGAATGGGCAAAGCACCTATCTATGAGCATAGCAGAATATCATTAAGAATAATTTCATTGACTTTTTTGTTTTTTGGTCAGTCATGTATGATTCTATCCTAGTTAGAGCTTGGTTTGTGCATTCCCAAGTTTTTTAATATTGTTGGATAGTTTCTTACAACTGCGGTTATAGTGCCCTATTTTCCTGCTGTCATGTGGAACCTGAGTGAATTACATCATAGTCTTCCCATGAGACTTGGCAAACAATAATGGGTCAGATGTCTTTCCGTCTTACATCACTTTGTGTCTTCTTTCTGAATCTAGCTGATGAAAGTCTTTGCTTTTAAGAGTTTATTATATTATTATAGTGTTCACTAAAATAATCTTCTTATTTTAGGGTTTTTAGCTTTAATGACATCAGAAGACTCCTTTTTTTCCATTTAATATAACATGTTGCAAATTTTCAAGGAGTGGGTGTGAATATTTTGGAGAACAATTCTGCTTACTACAGTATAGCCTCTAAATATTTATATTTTTCTTAAACACAAAATTCATTCAACTCATTCTGAGGTTCCTCACATTTTCATATATTGCTGCATCAAATAGTAGATACTAATAATAGGATATAAAATATCTATTTCATATAGTTGTGAGAACTGGTTGAATCAGTCCATTTAAGCAGAAAAACAATGTCTCTATAGATTAAATTATTTTTCTCATCTTCCTTCTTTTCTTCCTTCTTCCTTCCTTCCTTCCTTCTTTCCTTCCTTCCTTCCTTCCTTCCTTCCTTCCTTCCTTCCTTCCTTCCTTCCTTCCTTCCTTCCTTCCTTCCTTCCTTCCTTTCCTTTCCTTTCCATTCTTTTTTTGATATAGTATTTCTCATGTAACAGAGGCTGGAATCAATCCTCTTGCCTCAGCCTCCTGAATGCTGATTAGGCATCTATCACCACATTCATCTCTGAAGAATCTTAAGATGTAGTAAAATGATATTAAATTATATCATTTAACTTCTCTTTGTCTAGTACACAGCTGTAGATGGAAGTTTCTGTCCTGTCTGGTCTTGCAGACTTTCAGTCCTAAATAAACACACAGAGGCTTATATTAATTATAAACTGTTTGGTCTATTGCTCAGGCTTATAACTAAGTAGATCTTATGCTTGAATTAACTCATAATTATTGTCTATGTTTAGCCACGTGGCTTGGTACCTTTTCTCAGTCCAGGATTTTCATCTTCCTTTCTCTGTGTCTGGTTGGTGACTCCATCTCTGCATTTTCTCTTTCCAGCCTTCTCCTGATCTGGTCACTCCACCTATACTTCTTGCCTGGTTACTGGTCAATTAGCATTTTATTAAACCAATAGGAGTGACAAATCTTTACAGTGTACAAGAGCATTATCCCACAGCACACAACCTCATTAATTTTCTAATTTTTTTAAACTTTCTTAGTTTCTATTTCAGATCCCCTGTTTTCTGTATACAATAGTTGGATGGCAAATATGGCAAATGTGGTAGGTTTTCTGGTGGTAATTTTCACTATTACAACCATCCCATTATCATGGATACATGTAAGAGGTAAGTAAACAAGAAGCATCATTATGTTAAGATCAACACAGACTTTTCTTCTCTTAAAGTTCCTGCTTTATAATTTATTATTAACCAAGATTCACTCAGTTTCTCAAGAGAAGAAAAATTAATTCCTAGGCTCAATTTTTACTATATTATACATTATTAGTATTTGAGGTCAATTTGTATTTTTTTTCTGCTTGAGTTTCTACTTCAAGTGTGCAATCAAAAAAGAAAGATGGCTCAGTGGTTAAGAGTACTGGCTACTCTTCCAGAGGACCTGAGTCTGATTCCCAGCATTCACATAGCAGCTGATACCTATCTGTCATGCCAGTTTCAGGAGATCTGATGCCTTCTTCTGACCTTCATAGGTCCCATGTGCTGCACAGACATATATGGAGCCAAGCACATACACATAGAATAATAAAATAAATTTGAAGACATTTTTAAAGTACTAAGCTTATTTTGTTATCTTACTTATAGCATGCAGAATCCTAATTGTATTGCTCAGATTTTATTACCTCATGCTTCAATAAGTGAACTAGTTTGTTTGATGACATTTTTATAATCTTCCAAAAATACAAAGTTTGCCTCTCCAAAGCTATTTGGATGACATTATTTTCTATACCGATCATTTTGCTCCACTGTTATATATTTCATGAATTTAAAATTACCACACTTTAATCTTCTTTGAACATTATCTAACTCTTTCACTATATATGTAAAGAGAGTTCACTGTTATCCATTTTTATTCAGCCACAAAATTTGAGGTAATAGTTATTAGTTAGAAGTGACACCGATTTTATCATCAAAATATTCCTGATATATTGAGATTCAGTGTGTTTTCATGTATGTTATTTTGCAATAGTTCTTGTATTCAGATGCCAATTAATTCATAGTGTCATATTTAATTTCACTGCTTATCTTACTAGAATATCTTTAAATGAGTATTGAATGACTGATGTGCATCAATGAATATTAGAAAAAATTAACAATGTATGAAATCCTGAAGTGTTTGAGCTTATAATTTTACCCATTCCAAATAGTTTCTCATAAGAGCAAAAATTAGCCAAAGATTTTAAAATACACTAACACAAGTGAATCTATGAAATCATTTGAGAAATATTTCTCTAAAGTGGGTATAAGGAAAGATAAAACTATGAATATGTAGAAAATATGCAAAAGTACATTATTGAAATGTTAATGTAAAAGTATATTGTAGTTGTAAATTAATGAGTATTTAAATGATAGGATGTGAAATCATAGTTGGGCCTCTGAATCTACATATTAGATTATACCAATGTAGATCAAAAATATTTTTAAAATATTGTACTTGACTAGAATAGCAACCAAGCCACAAACTCTTTCACCTACAATCTGTCCTGACTGCAAAATGTGCTAGGGCAATTGTGGCACAGAACTTGAAGGGGTGAGTAACCAATGACTGGTTTAACCAGAGTGCCAAACCATGAGAGGGAGCACATGCCCAACACTGCCTGGATCCCAAGAACCAGAGGCTGGATAGCCCAGAGACCTAGGATAGAACAAAAATGACTGGCAAAAACAGTTAATGAAATGGTTCATAATGGCAATCTCCTTTACTCATAGGTTGGTGCCGTAATGGGAGTGAGAGAAAGACCCAACACTGAAGATTCTCCTCCCTCCACAGCTCTCAATCCCCTCCCCACTGACCTTCCCTAAATTCTTAGCTCCAGCCAACCAGCATCAAGCCTTCCAGCAAAGCAAATTTTTGCTTTAGTATTTCTTGTATCTTGTTAATCACAGGTGATTCTTCAGCCCCCACTAACTAGAACCACAGAACCTTAATTCAAACTAATCGTCCTGGTAGAGTCTTCAATATTCCCCCTGAAATTTCACAAACCAGGCCTCAATCTTCTGTACTATTCTTAACATTCTTTCTTCCAAGTTCCACAGAATACCCCACTTAGCTCTTAAAACTCAATGGTTCTAGTTCAAAGCCCTTCCACAATCCTCCCCAAAACATGGCCAGGTCTGTCACAACAATACCCCACTCCTGATACCAATTTGTCTTAGTTAGGCTTTCTATTGCTGTGATAAAACACCATGATGAAAAATCAAATTGGGCTAGAAAGGGTTTATTAGGCTTACACTTCAGTATTGTTGTTTATCACTGAAAGAAATCAGGACAGGTACTCAAAGCAGGGTAGGATCCTGGAGGCAGGAGCTGATGCAGAATCCATGGAGGGGAGCTGCTTCCTGGCTTGCTTCCTATTGCATGCTCATCCTACCTTCTTATAAAGCCCAAGACCAACAGCCCAGGGATGGCACTACCCACCGTGGGCTGGGCCCTCCCCCATTGATCACAAAATGAGAAAATGTCTCACCGATGATCTCAAGGAAGTATTTCCTCAGCTGAGGCTCCTTTCTCTAATGACAATAGCTTGTGTCATGTTGATGCACAAAACTATCCAGTATGCATGCCTTGGTTTACTTTGGGACCTTAGGAGAGTGGGTAGATGTTGCTTATACCCCTCTCTATGAAGAAATTTATAGCAACATTCTATGGCTACCAGTAGGTAACTCTATTCATGACCTAGCCAATGAATATCAATAGTTGGTACTATCACAAAAACAAAGATTATGTTGTTAATGAAGATAAGATAACTAATCTACTTAGAATGGTATACTATTCTACTTATTATGGCTTCTGATAAGAGAACTTGAAAGAGAATGATTTATCCTGTTTTCTAACATCTGTTTATAGTAAAGAGAAAAAATAACATATGAAACAAAACAGCAGAGAAGCAACAAACAAAATTTAGGCTCATGTTCCAGATTCTTCAATGAGTTGTTCTAAGAAAACAGGTTAAGAGAAAAGTCTACGGTGTAAGACAGATGCAAAAGAATGTCCACTGTTGTTTAGATTTTAAGTACCTCCAAAAGTCCAAGTGATAAAAGCTTGGTCACCAGTACAGTAATATTGAAGGACAGTGAAATCTTTGAGAAGTGAAGACTAGCAGAGGATCTCTGGGTAATGTGGTCACACACTCAGGAGAATAATGGGAACTTGCCTCCATCTTATTTCTTTATTTTATTTTCTAAGCATTTTGTGAGTGGTTTCGCTTTGCCATTTACTCTTTCCATGATGTACTGCTTTCTGTCCAGAGTCCTAGAAACAATGGCCCCACCTATATATTAAGAGAAGAAATTTAACTGAGGTAGGGAAGTGGGGAGACCTGACCTCAAAGTGGGTGTTGCTTTTGGAGTCTGAAAAATAAATATTGTCACCTACCTGCCTTTGCAAATGTGTCTATGACTGCTGCTGCCACCATCCTCTGATGAGATACTCAAGCATCTTTGGCCTTCAAATGTGGACTAAGAATCAGTAATTTTCCATGGAACTTCCAGAACTTCCACACTGTATTGGAACTGCAAAGACATCCAGATTCATAGATTGAGAAATTAGTGGATTCTTTGCCTCTTTATATCCTGTTGCATAAAACAATTTAATACATTGTATTTTTATAATGTATACAACGTCTATTGGTTCTATTCTTATTGTATCTTATAGGTTTCATAACAGCCTGTAATGTTTGGGGTCTTGCCAGGGTTCTGACTCAGCTAGGTTCAGGTCCTCAGATGGGGAAGGGGTGTCAGCATAAAGAAGAGTCTGACCACCAGATGACTTTCATGCATGGCAGCTCCCAATAGCTCAAGCCAGCTTTATTCATACTTTAAAAACAAACATATTTTTATACCCAACCTAGAATTAACCTCTGATAAAAACATTTTTTAAACTTTTAAATCAAAACAACTTTTAAACGAAAAACAATGCTCCATATTTTGTTACTTGGCTAAATATTGAACCAAGTACATCCTGTCCTTACAAAGTTAAAAGGTGATAGACATAGGCACACATTCTCAAGAACAATAATATTATTTAAAACTTAACAAATCATATTTACAGAAACAGGGTTGATTTGTCATTAGCTATGGACATACAGTTAGCTTGTATTTTTCTGTTTCCTTGTTCTACAAAAGGGTCCTATACACCTAAGCCTCTCTATAAAGGGTAAACTTTGATAAGGTACTTGTCTTTTTTTATAATGCCACACCATTCTTAATGTATTTTTTTTCCAGAATGGGAAGACACAGTTAACATCACCTGTGTTGCTTCCTTTTAGTGCCCATTAACTTGATTGTTGCTGATCCTGTTACCACTGGAACAGAACATTTTCTAGGGTCTAGACTCACAGCAGGTGTTTTTAGATAAGAAACCTGAGAAGCAACAAATATTTAGGGGAAAATATTTGAGAAATAAAAGTGGGGATTCAGGAAATGATTACATTTGTCATATGCATGACTGACAAAGTGAAACTAAAGTCCACCAAGAGAATCATCATCATCATAAGGAAGAGAAGAGCATGTATGCCACACTATCCCAGCGGTATTATGTATTGTTCTGGGGTCCTCTGGTTCTTGCCTAGTGAGAGAATGTCTCCAAGGATCTTGCCTCTCAGAGACACATTGGACATGCATTCATATGTGTGGAAGTCCACAAAGCTTCCAATTGTGGTTTGACTCAAGGTCAGGGAGTCAGAGTTTATGTTGCTCTCCAAGGCTGCATAATAGGGTGCAAAGGCATGGTTATCAGGTGTCTTATACTTCAAGGCCTAATCACAAGATGCTTTGCCATGGGGTGTGTTACCAGGTGTTTTGTAGGGTCTACACTTGTTTGTACATTGTGCTTTGATCTTGAGAAAGGGAGGTCTTTTGCCAATCCCTTTGCTAATATATAAAAACTCTATTAGAAATAAACTCAAGGCTGCTGGATATTGACTCAGGGCCCTCCTGAAGCTATCCTGTGTCTCTGTATTTTTCTTCACCTGTATTTTTAAATATCATTTCTCAATTACTCACTCCCACGTTCAAGGGACCCTTCTATAGGTCAGGGTTGAACCCCAACCCTGGTCCCCTAACACATATACTGATCTAAAACTAGGCCACAAGGCTCCTAAAAGGGTCTGTTGAACCCCATTAGCCAACAACTCAAAAAATCATTACTCTGTACCACTATTGGGCATTGTATTTACCATCATAAAGTATCTAATGAGGAATTGCCCCTTTGTTATAGGATAACCCTATTTAAACACACACACACACACACACACACACACACACATACATGTATATATACATGTGTGTATATATACATACATATGTATATATTTTAGAAATTTTCTTCAGAGTTGGGTAATTAGCTTAGTTGTTCTCATGTGTCTTTTTCAGAAGGATTTCAGTATTAATTATCTCTCCCCATACTCCCTCCTCTACCCTGCCCTTCTATCACCCACTTCATGGAATCCTTCCTGTTCCATTATTATTCCCCTTTACATGGCTATTCTAGCTCCTCTCCTTTGAAAGATCTCCACTCTCCCATGGTCATTTATAAATTCCTAACATTGCAAAACAAACTTACATATCTGCAAAATGAAAGCTCCCATGCACATATGAGAGAAAACATGAAATGTTTATGTTTCTGTGTCCAGATTACCTCAATAAAGACAATTGTTTACAAATTCATCCATTTCTTCCAACATTCATGATTTTGTTTTTCTCATTTGTATTAGCTCTTTGAGATATTTCCTTGTTTTTTTCAAGACAGGGTTTCTCACTGTAGCCCTGGCTATCCTGGAACTCACTCTGAAGACCAGGTTGGGCTAGATATCACAGAGATCTTCATGCCTCTGCCTTTCAAGTGCTGGGATTAAAGATGTGCACCATCATTGAGGATGTTTCATACTATATTTTGATCATAATGATTCATTCTCCCTACTCCTTTCAGAGATACCCCCTTTGCTTCACACAACTTTGTGTCCTCTATTTTTGTTTTGTGTTTTTTTTTAACCTACAAAGTCCATATACTCATGGAGGTGTGATCATCCACTGGAACCTGGTATCCTACCAGGAAGTGCACCCTTAGAGAAAACTCCCTCTCCCTCTCCCTCTCCCAGAGGCTATCAATTGCCATACCTCCTTAACTAGGGGTGGAATATTGTGCCTCAGCTCCTCTCTCCATGCTAACATATTTCTGGCTTAAGCTTGTGAAGATCTTATACATATTATTTCAACTGCTATGGATTCTTATGTGCAACTGTCCTACTCTGTCTGAAAAATGTGGTTTTGTGTACTGATAAACCACCCCTGGCACTTACAGTCTTTCTGTTTCTTGATTCACAATGAGCCCTAAGCCTTTGGAAGATGGTGTGATATGTATATCTCATTTATGGATGAGCATTCAACAGTCTCTGTGATAATCATCATGTACTATAAAATAGAGGCTTCTATAGCTCTCTTTGAATTTTTGGCTAGGATGTCCAAGAGACTCCCCCAAACAACCTGTTGTTGTTGCCTTTGGTTACTCACCTAAAAGATGAAGGTAAGTCTCTCCTGCTGAAGATGCCATGCACTTGAGGACCAGGGCCTGGAGACCTGATCTTGAACTGACCTGAAAGCTTTCTCCCTGAGGACTACCTTTCATGGCATCAAAAGTATCCATGAAAGTTTCCTAAGGAGGGAGGAAACTAAGAGTCCTACACAGCTGTGACACCTATGAATCACATCAATAACCAGCAAAAATAATCATAACGGTGCAGTAGGGTACACATACCTTGGTGGTAGTCAATTACTCTCCAATTATACAACAAGAGATAGACCTTTCCTGGTACTAGAAACTTAGCTAACTACTTAGAGCTAGTGATGTCATGGTTATTGGAGGAGAATCTACAAGCACTGATTTAATAAAGCAGCATAATCACTAACAACAATCTCTAAAAATTTGTCCTCATATCTACAGATAAGTGTAGTCTTCATCCATAATCAAGGAAAGTTCTTTTTGTGGCAGATTGAGACCATTACAAAAAAAATCCCAAAGCAATCAAAATGCAGAGACATGGAGCTCCAGTCCCAGTGGACACCTACACAACACTCCCACATCTAAGGCTCAAGCAACATTTTGTAAGAGAGAGCAGAAGAACTGCTAAGAGCCAGAATGTCATTGAGATTGCATCTCTTAGTAATATCAGGAGATATACCCATAGAGTCTCACTTATGTGACTGCTCATGCTGAACATGTGAGCTATTCAAAGATGTGAGCAAAACAAAGATGCCATTAGTGAACATGCCAAGCTGTGTGGAGAAAATCCTGAGTCTTCAATAGTATACAAAGAACCATGAACAACTGAAGAAGGCTGGGAATGGGAAAGATGTTCTTCCCCAGGTAAGCAAATGCCAACTGGTGGTCCAGTGCCAAATTGTCACCCTAGAAACATACATACAGTTAGCATTATACAGATTCAATAGGTTATGTTTACATATGTATAAACATACAAAAACATTTACATATATGCATGCAATAAGAACTAGTAAAAAATAGGTCACTAATTTGAAGGAGAGTGGAGAGGTAGTATATGGGACATATTGGGTAGAGGAAATGGAAAGGAGAAATATAATTAAATGATAACTATGAAACAAAAGATACAGGGGAAAGAGCCTTCTATGATGACTTAGAGAGATGTATAAATTTATTCATGTAATTATGGGTCATTAGGAGTTAGTTTAATAATATATCTCATTAGCAAAGTAATTATAAGGTTTTTATAGAGTCTATGTCCTATCTAGTTACAGATTATTTGTCCCAATATCAACACCTGACATAAATACCACTATTGTACCAGTGGGCATGTATTGCCTGGCAGGTCACTGTTATAGCTCACAGGGATTACAGCTGGTAAAGATTTGATATTACTTTTCTTTTCCATAGAACCTCCCAGCTTGACCTTCTATGTGTTCTGTAACTCAAATATGTTATGTCTTCAGCTTTAAGACCTTATTCTTTTTTTATTTTCCTGGGAAAGGGAAATAGATGAGATCTCCATGAGTAAACTGGGGATGAGGGAAGAGCAATGGAGGGTAAGGGATAGGGGATGAGAACACAAGGGAATGGGATGATTGGAACAAGGATGGAGGGGGAAGCAATGAAAGAGATACCATGATAGAGAGAGATATCATGGGGATAGAGAAAAACCCAGTGTTGCCCCAGAGATCAGACTGATGAATACCCTAACTGTTATCACAGAGCTTTTCTCCAATGACTGATGGAAGCAGATGTAAAGATCCACAGCCAATCACCAGGCTCCAGGAAGCCTTACTCTTAAGTTCTGGAAGATAACCAAGTGCATTGAATGTTTGAGGATTTGGAGGAACTCACTGGCCAACAAATCCAAAAGAGGCAATCCATTCCTAGTATTGGGCTTTGAATTTGTTAGTCTGTGGTGTCTAGTAAGGGTATGGGCATTGTTGCTCCATTATAGGGTAACTCCATATAAATTCTTTATATATGTTTGTGTATATATTTTAGGAAGCTTCTAGAGTAGTATGCTTCCTTATGGCTATGTGGAATGGGAAGAAAGGTCAGAATGAAGGATGGAATGCTAGGAGGAAAAACTAACAATAAATACAAATTCATTTTTCATAACAGCTGAATAATATTCCATTGTATAAATATACCACACTTATTTTTACCTTCACCTTATTTTTAATATATTTTTTCTTTTTTATTTTACATACCAACTACAGTTTCCCTTTCCTCCTCTTTTCCTGTTCCCTCCCCCACCTCCCTTCTATTCCCTCCCATCCACTCCTCTCTCTCCATTCAGATGGGATAAGTTCTTCCTTGGGAATCAACAAAGCAGAACATATCAAGTTGCAGCAGTACCAAGCTCCTCCCTACTGCATCAAGGCTGAACAAGGCATCCCAACACAGGGAAGAGGTTTCAAAGAGGCAGCTCATGCATCAGGGACAGGTCCTGACCTATTTCTTGACTGTCATGAATATAACAATGAACTTGAATGAGCAATTAACCCTTTAGTAGGATATCAAGTCCTTTGAGTATATGCCTAAAAGTGGTACAGCTAGATCTTGCAGCAAATCTATTTCTAGCTTCTTTAGCAACCTCCACACTGGTTTCTACAATGCCTGTACCAGTTTCCAATACCGCCAGCAGAGAATCAATATTTCCCTTTTCATCACATTCACATTAATGTTTATTACCATTTATTCTGCTAACCTTAGTCATTGATTGCCTGTAGCAATGAATCTTACATGAGAGCCTAAGAAATGTTCCATATCCTCAATAGCATGTTATACCAGTCTTATTTAGTCAGTCATATTATTTCATGGGTACAGTGTAGTGGGTAGCCATTTCAGCTTGGATCTGGAAGTTCCAACCCCCACTGAGACTCTGACAACTGTCATGCTGGGGCCAGGGGAGGTGCCTGGAGACCTGAGAGCTGGATGGGCGAGTGCTCTCTCTGTGCCGGGACCCTAAACAGTGAAGATGGACCAAGAAGAGCTCCAGAGAACACCGCTGGACTGCGATACACCTTCCCCAGACCCTGCGACCTACCTTTCCCTTTCTGTAAGTTGCCCACTAAATAAATCTTCCTTTTAACTAAGTGGAGTGACCTTAATAATTTCACCAATAGTACAGCTTCCCTGACATGTATAGGAAGCACTCTCTCACAGCAGGTGTCCTGGACCTTCTACTCTTACTGTCATATTAACTGCCACAGTCACTTATTCTCTGCATCTTGACTAGTTCTGGATCTTTACAGTAGTCATCTGCTACAAAAAGAAGCTTCTTTGATGAGTGGTAGGAGCCACACTCATCTGTGGGAGTGAGGACAAGCATGTACAACACAGAGATTACATTGGTTTTATAAAGTGACCGTTCTAGGTTCTCCTCTTGGGTTATTGACTCACTAGGTAGGGGTAGTTGGCTATGTTTATAGTACCTGGCATGAATTCTCTCCTATTTTGAGTGGTCCTTAAGTCCAATTAGGTTGATGTGGTTTACTTCCACAATAAAGGTGTCACTGTGCTCAAGTCAGTTCTATACCTCCCTCTTCCTGGGGCCTGCTGATCCAGAAGTAGACCTCTCAGCTACCTCTCCAGCTCTGTGTCTGCCTGTGTGGTACCATGCTTCTACCATGATGATGATGGACTAGACCTCTGAACCTGTAAGCCAGGCCCAGTTAAAAGTTTTCCTTTGTAAGGTTTTCCATGATCATGGTGTCTCTTCACAGCAATAGAAACTCCAACTAGCCGGGCAGTGGTGGCACCTGCCTTTAATCCCAGCATGAGACAGTCAGAGGCATGCAGATCTCCGTGAGTTTGAAGCCAGCCTGCTGCTATAGTGTTAGTTCTAGGACAACCAAGGAAACACAAAGAAACCCTGTCTCAAAAAAAAAACCCACAAAAAACAAAACAAAACAAAAACCCTAAACAACAACAACAAAAAACAGTTTTGTGGGGTTCCATTTGTCTGATCTTATGCTGGAATTACTGGGGTCCTGTTCAAATAGTCCTTTCCTGTGCATACAAACTGAAGCATATTCCATACTTTCTCCTCTAGTAAATATGTGGCATCTGGTCATAATGTTGAAGTCCTTGATTCTTTTGGAGTTGAGTTTTGTGCAGGCTGAAAGATAAACATCTAGTTTCATTATTCTACATGTAGCTATGCAATATGACCAGTACCATTTGTTAAAGATGCTATCTCTTCTCCATTTTTTATCTCTGTTAGAAATCAGATGGCTGTAGGAGTGTGGGT
This sequence comes from Peromyscus maniculatus bairdii, assembly GCF_049852395.1. NCBI lineage: Eukaryota > Metazoa > Chordata > Mammalia > Rodentia > Cricetidae > Peromyscus > Peromyscus maniculatus. Next base: position 132,764,208 of record NC_134853.1, read on the forward strand.
CAATGCCTGGGTCCTTAATTCTACTCAGTTATCAGTATGTATATTTTTATTCCTGTACCATGCTGTTTTTATTATGGTATCTCTTTAGTATAACTTCAAAACAGGGATGGTGATACCTCCAACATTTTTATTCAAGATTATTTTGCTATTCTTGGTACTTTGTGTTTCCACTGGAATTTTGATATTTTGTTTTCAATTTCTGTGAAGAATTACAATGGAATTTTAATCAGGATCATGCTGAATGAGTACACTGCTTTTGCTAAGTCAGCCATTTTCACAATATTTGTCCTACCATTCTATGAACATGGGAGCTATTTTTCTGTATTTTCTTCAGTTTCTTTCTTCAGGTTTTAATTGTACAAATATTTCACTTTCTTTGGATAAATACATTCTATGACTTTTTTTGTAACTGTTGTTTGCCTGATTTCTGACTTAGTTTGCTTGCCATTGGTACAGTGAAATGATACCTTTTGGTGGTACGTTTGTGCCCTGCTCCCTTGGTGAATTTTTCTTCAGCTTTGGCACATTTCTAATATGTCTTTAGTGTCTTTTATGGATAGAATTAAGTATTCTCCATCTTCTCCTTTTACTTTTTTTGTCCACTTGCTCTCCATTTTTATCTTATTATTGTAGCTAACACTTTAAGTTCTATGTTAAATAGTTGTGAGAGTGGATATCCTTGTCTTGTTTCTGATTTTAGTGGAAATGTATTGAGTTTTTCTCCTTTGGCATGATATTGGATGTGGGCTTGTTATATATTTCCATTATTATGTTAAGCTGTATCCCTGTATCCCTAGGTTCAACAAGACTTTTTTCATAAATGAATGTTTCATTTTGCTCAAGGCCTTTTCTGCATCTAATGATATGATCATTTGGTTTCTATCTATTTGTTCTACTTAAATGTTGAATTACTGTTATTGATTTACACATATTGAACCTTCCTGCATTTCTGGAATAAAGCAAACCTGTATGTGGTGGATCATCTTTTTATGTGTTCTTAACTTCAGATTACAGATTGTTCATTGAGAATTTTTCATCTATGTTCATGAAGGAGATTGATCTACAATTCTCCTTTTTTGGTTGGATGTTTGTATTGTTTAGTTATTAAGGTAATACTAGCTTCATATAAAGAATTTTGGCAGTTAAGAGTGCTGCTTGCTCTTACAAAGGTCCTGAGTTCAATTCCCAGCAACCACCTGGTGGCTCCCAACCATCTGTAATGGGATCAGATTCCTTCTTGCCAGGCAGTGGTGGTGCACACCTTTAATTCCAGCATTTGGGAGGCAGCAGCAGGTGGATCTCTCTGAATTCGAGGCCAGTCTCATCTACAAAGCGAGTTCCATGAAAGGTGCAAAGCTACACAGAGAAACCCTGTCTCAAAAAAAAAAGAATTTTGATGTTCTTTTTCCTATTTTATATAATAATTTGAGGAGTATTGGTGTTATTTGAGTGAAGGTCTGGCACAATTCTGTGCTAAGTCCTTATGGCCATGGGTTGTATATCTTTTTTTTTAATTGGGAGATCTTTAACAACTGCTACTATCTTGTTGTGGTTATAAATCAGTTTAAATTATTTAGTTCCCTTTGATTTAACATTGGTAAATCACACATATCTAGAAACTAAGCCATTTCTTTTCTATTTTTCAGGTGAGAGATTTTTAAGTCAGTGCTTCTATCTCACGGATTTTATGCATGCTTAAATTATTTACATCACCTCTATTCATCTTTGCATTTAGACATTCATCTATCTCTTCTATAGTTTTTATTTTAGTGGGATAAAAAAATTCATGCATCTCTCAACACTTATCAAAGAAGCTTCTTTTTGCAATAGATGATGATTAATACAGAGACCCCAAATCAGGTGATGTGAAGATAATAAGAGATGGTGAAGTGCTCTGATATAAATGGGACATTTCTATCACACTTTCTTTCCCAGTACTCAGTGATCAAAATGCAAGAGAATGCAAAAAGAACATAAGAGCCAGAGGGAGTGGATTATTAAAGTAAAACACTACTTTACATACACACAACACATTACACACACAAACTCACACCATTTGGGACTGTATACAGAAGACTGTACAAGATCAAGCAAGCCAAAATTTCATCATGGATGAGTTGGGGGATGCTGAAGTCCCACCTTTAATTAAATGACTATTGGCAACTGATGGCTACTGTGTGTGTGGTAACTGGTGAGAGCTAGTTTCTTTATTAATGTGACCCCAAAGAGGCATCCTATGCTCCCATACCTTACACATACAGTTATCACTAAATGGACTCAGTGATCATGAGAGAAAGAGAAGAGAAAGAAGAGAAGAGAAGAGAAGAGAAGAGAAGAGAGAGAGAGAGAGAGAGAGAGAGAGAGAGAGAGAGAGAGAGAATATGAAGTTGGGAGGAAATTATTATGAGATATTAGATTATAGTGGATAATCTGTGTAATATGTTCTTAAATTCAGTTTGCAAGTAATAAAATTTTTGCCTCTCTGTTCTTCAAAAATATTGTGTTATAATATTTTCTTTGTTGTATCTTTGTCTGGTATGGGTACTACAGAAACAGTGACTTCAAAAAAGAAGTTTGATTTTTTTTCCTTTTCTAGGTGTAAAATAGATTGATAGTCATATTAGTTCTTTGGAGGCCTGGTGGGATTCTGTACTGATTCTGTTTGGTCCTGGGATTTCTTTTTTTAAGTAGGAGATTTTTAATTACTGCTTCTGTCTCATTGAATGTTATAGGTCTGTTTGGGTTATTTATTCTATCTTGCTTTAACTCTTTTTGGAGATATATGTATATATATCCATTCATTTATTTTAGATTTTCCAGTTTGGTGGATCCCATACATGGCACAATTATTGGTTTACAACTTCTGGCTAGATAGGTCATATTACCTATCTAGAAGAGAACCTAATGCTATTATCTTGATAAATGAAATGCCACAGTGATAAACTAACTCTTGATGACATATGTCTATAATCATAAATTGATGCTTATCTCAACCCCCAGGAGAGAAGCTTCTATTTGCAGTAGATAGTGATTAACACATAGACTCCCACCTGACCAAGATGTAAAGAATAAGAGACTGAGGAATATTCAACTTTAAATGACACATCTAAACCATCCCCCCTCAAAGCTTAGTGATCATTGTGGAAGAAATGGAGGAGTACAAGAGCCAGAGATGTTACATTAACACAAGGAAACAGAGTCTTCTGGACACTGCAGGACAGTTGCACATATGAACTCACAGTGGTCACAACAGCATGTACAAAACCTATTCAAGTTCAAGTCAGACCAAATCCCTGCATGGAGAAAGATATTTGTTATGAATTGTCTCCCACAGTTGAGCAGTCATTGACAACTGATAGCTGCTGAGAGAGAGAGAGAGAGAGAGAGAGAGAGAGAGAGAGAGAGAGAGAGAGAGAGAGAGAGAGAGAGAGAGAGTTCTCTAAGAGTGTAGTCCCTGGTAAGTCAATTGTACTAGGGTGGAAAACTGTACATATGAAAATATTGGAATGGCACAAATTGGTCTTGATGGTTGTATTGGTTAGATTTTGCAAACTTGACACAAACTAAGACATATCAGGGAAAAGGGAATTCTAACTGTGAGCAAAATCTGTTCATAAGATTGGTTTGTAGACAAGACTATGGTATTTTCTTGATAATTATTGATGTGAGAGAAACCAGAACACTCCGTGTTGTGCCAACTCTGGGCATGTGGTAAGAAATCAAGGTGAACAAGCCATAAAGATCAAGCGAGGAAACAGTTTTCCCTCCAGGGTTTCTGCTTTAGTTCCTGCCTCCAGGTTTCCACACTGAGTGAGTTCCTGGTTTTGTTTCCATCATTGATGGCCTGGATTATAACTGAAATAAGCTCTTTCCTCCTCATGTTGCTTTGTTCATGGTGTTTTAAAGTTTAAAAAACTTTAAATCTTTTACATGTGTACATTTATAATAATTTACACATGCATGATAAATTTACTGTGAGTTATATGACTTACTTGTGGAGGTAAAATTACATATTTTCTAAAATATACTTTTATATATGTGTGCATACATGTATAAATATATGCAATATTTTATTAAAAATATTTAGGTAAATAAGTTTCTATATGCATTCATAATCATAACTAGTCTGTACTTATATATGAATGCTATCTATATTAAATATTAATATACATTTATATATTAAAAACTTGACTGCATATATATAAACATACATATAAATAATATGTTTCCTAAATTTTCATAACTTCCCTTATTTCTTCCTGAAGTTCACCTCTCCTTTTTCCTTATAATCCTTTGTCCCAGTAGCTATTGCAAATTACCGGTAATATTTTGAATTGACTACTTTCTTTTGTGTCTTCAAGACAGAGTTGCTCTGACCACCTGGAAAACTAATGTGTTCCTTTGCTTAACTGGACTAACTGGTCATTTTTACTTCAAGGTTATTGTTATTTGTTGTTAACTGAATAAAGTTTCATGGAATGCTTTATCTGAACTTAAAGTCATTTACTTGTGTTTCTACAATACCCTCTCCTTACTATGTATAGGTCCATCATTCAAAATACATTCACTGTAGCTTTTCATTTGGCACTTGGTATATGATAGATGTGGGTCCATTTTTGCTTTGCTTCTTACCTGGGTGAGGTGAGTCTTGTTAGTACTTGAGTAATACCAGATGTAGACACTGAGCTAAACATAGAGTTCTTTTGCAGGTTGATATACCAGTTCTGTAGGAAGTTCCCTGCCAAAGAAACCTAAGTATCAGACTTGCAGAATCATGGGACCAGACTTTCAGGTTAGGAGAGAGGCATTGGTAGCTAGTTTACCTGATCTCCATCTAAATCTGGCATGCTTGGTGGCTTCAGTAAAATGCTGGAGCATTACCAAAAACTCACACGAGTCAACTGATGCTTTTGTAGGGACAATAAAGAGCCAACTTGGGATCGTCAGGCTCAGGTAAGTAAGGGGATTTAGTAATCTTTTAAGGATATGGTTCTGTCTTCACAGATAATTTCTCTTCTACTTTTTCTTCTTCCTTGTGTCTCCTGGAAGGAATACTGTATGCCTAGAAACAAGTTCCAAAGATTTAAACAGAAGTACATTTAAGGACTAGTAAACCTTGGGGTTCAGAAGAATGGTTAGTACCTTCTGGGGAAGAAAACTCCTAAGTTTTCTTTATGGAACAATTGAAAATTACTCTGTAACACTGAATCTTAGTGGATACTGAGATCAGCTTCTGGAGTGTCATTTGATAGAGGCTAAAGATAATATATTCCGATGATTATTATTTCTCAGCCACATAAAATGAGGCATGTGCCCATCCCATGTTCTTCTTAACCAGAATAATTTCTCTACTGTATCTAGTAATAATTAACGAAGTCAGAAAGGAATAGAATATGTGAGATGTCCCTGTTGAGTTTTTACAATATGTCTTTAAAAACTCAATTTCTAAAATAGGCTAGCACAAAAAGACAAATATTTCATGTTCTCAGTTATACATGAAGATTTAAAAAGTTGATTTATTAGAAATAGCTACATAAACATGACTGAAACAGTGGAATTAATTGACATGTCAACATAAAATGGGAAATTTTTCCAAGGGTTCTACATCTATATAAGGAACTACAGACAACTAACAACTCCTGGGAGGGAGAAAGAGATTTAGACTCTCCCAGAAATGAGCCCCAGTATGTTTGTCCAATGCGAGTGGTCAGCCTTGAAACCATACACATACAAACCAGAAAAAATAACTCAGTATGCTGTGTTTATATATATTTCTACATATACACATGCACATACATACACATATATATGCATGTATATATACATTTTCTTTATTAATTTTGTTATGATAATGTTGTTATTGTTTATTGCAATGTAATGATGTTGTTATATACATATATACATTTGTATATATATGCATGTTCATATGTATATGTGTGTATGTGTATAACAATAATAAAGAAATAGAGGCTATTGGTTTGAGAGTGGTGATGTGAGAGAAGGTGGAGGGAGGGAAGGGTGAGGGAAAGTAATGTAATTCTATTTCAAATCCAAAATATTTTTTTAAACTTGATATAGTAGAGAAAAGAATCATTATCATTAAAATTTGGAAAGAAGAAGAAGATGGAAAGATATGTGTTCTTTTAAAAATATGTGACTTTTTTTGGTCCATCTGTTTGGGGAGGCCCTAGCAGTGGGACCAGGACTGGGTGCATGAAATGGCTGTTTTGGAACACATTCCCTAGGGTAGGATACCTTGCTCAGCCTTAACACAATGGGGAGGGGCTTGGTCCTGCCTCAACTTAGTGTGCCAGACTTTATTGACTCCCCAAGGGAGGTCTTACCTCTGAGGAGAGGGAAAGGACTGAGGGATGTCGGGGGTCGGGAGAAGGGGAGGAAGGGGGAACTGGTATTGGTATGTAAAATGAAAAAAAAAAGCTTTTAAAAAATAAATTAATTAAAAGAAAGAAAGAAAATAAAAAGGTATGAAAATACAATTATCTAGGAGAGATAGTGGGGCCACTGTGATTGCCTGCACAAGACTTGAACAGGATTAGTGCCACCATTTCTATTGTGGAAAAGTGAGGAACTCACAAGACCTCATCCCACTCTGAGGCTCAATAGGAAGCTAATAATTGCTGGGGAGGGGAGGATACACTTTTTCAGTGGTGTAGCCACTGGTGATCCATGTTCCTGTAAACAGAACTTTACCATGGTCCTGTAAAATATCCTAATTAAACTCAAAGGATTATCCTAAAAATTAAAAAGACATGAAAGTATAAGGGAAAGTATTTGGAAAGAGGAAGATTAGTGGGACTGGGAGGCCACAAGAGAGGGCAATGGCAGTGAATACAAAGTACATACATGTATGAAAATGTCATAATGACATGCATTATGTATAATAGTATATATTAATAAAATATATAAAAAAGACAGATGGAGAAATGTATCAGTAGTTAAGAGTACTTTTTGCTCTTTCAGAGGACCCAGATTTAGTTCTGGCATCCATATACTGGTTCACAAGCATGGTTAACTCCAGTTCTAGGAGATAAAACAACCTCTTCTGACATCAGTAGGCACCAGGAATACAAATGGTCCATACATATATGCAGATAAAACACACATGTGCGCGCGTGTGCGCGCACACACACAAACACACACACACACACACACACACACACACACACGTCATTTTATTTTATTCATTCAAAATTCAAGAAGGATATATCATAAACATTTAGATTTTTCTTTCTTTTTTTTTTTTTTTTTGGTTTTTCGAGACAGGGTTTCTCTGTGTAGCTTTGCGCCTTTCCTGGAACTCACTTGGTAGTCCAGGCTGGCCTCGAACTCACAGAGATCCGCCTGGCTCTGCCTCCCGAGTGCTGGGATTAAAGGTGTGCGCCACCACCGCCCGGCGCTAGATTTTTCTTAAAATAAGTTATTTAGTATTTTGGTCTTTGATCCAGGAGTCAAATGTGATAGATTTTTCATATCTATCATACACACATCAGGCAAGATATTAGGGTTATAGAGAAATTGGGAATTGAGCGGACAGTTAAAATAAATATAATCTATACTTTCATCTAATGTGTTTCCTTATAGGTGTAATGGGAACTACAGGAGTACTTCTTGTCACAAACTGTGTTGTCTTGTACCTCCTTCTGATAGTGGCACTGAGTTCAGGTATGACTCTCACTTGCCCTTATGAATCTTAGCAATGTCAAGCATGCCAGCAAAATCAAGGTACAGTACAAAGAACAGAGTGTTGAAATCATTGTCCCTAAAGTTTGAATGTAGCAATGAGTTGAAGACAATCACAAGAGTTTCCAGCTTAGAGGAGGAAGTAATTATGTCTAATCAGCAAATAATCTTTACTTGGGTTTGTTTCAGCTTCCAGGAAGGAAGTGCAATGAAAGAGATAGAATACTTGCCTTGAGGACTCAATATTCAAACTGAATGTACAGGACTTACATATCACCTTTACACTGAGGAACTGGTACAAAAGATGCAGATTAAAATCCATCAAAGCTAAGAATACAGTGCAGCGGGGGTGGGGGGATGTGAGATGAGGGAAGATGAAATGGGCTAGGATAATGAGATTTGCAGGAACATCTGTGTAAACCACAAATAAATGCAGATTAGTTGAAGACATTTAAAAGAAAAGACTTAGACAATGGATGATATAATAGATGTAGAATATTCTAGCAAAAGCTGATTTTCCAATGATAAATTTCACTGATGCACATTTGCTTGGGTTTCACCTGAATTAGACTCCTTTCTGGTACTGAAAGTTTCCTTTGGTGACAAGAAATATCCAGTTGTGGCTTTGTCTCCCCCATTATTGGGTTATTTCATTTGGATTGCCTTTGTATATATGTATGAAACAACTTTAGTAATCTCCTATTTTTCTGGGTTTCCATTCGGCCCCAGAAATGGGCCTCAGTTTTGGCTGTCTCTGTATTTCCTTCCATTTCCTTCCTCTTCACTCCCCATCCCCTTTTGGTCCTCCCATTACATCCCTGTCCACCCACAGCTACATATTTTATTTTCCCTTCTTAGGAAAGTCCATCCCTCCTCACCCCTCAGTTTATACCTAGCCTCTGTGGTTATATAGATTGTAGCTTTCTTATTGAAGACTTAAAGCTAACATCCACATATAAGTCAATACATACTATATTTATCATTCTTGGTCTGGATTACCTCACTCATAATGATTTTTCTTTTTAGCTCCATCTATTAACCTGTGAACTTCATTTCACATTTTTAAATGGATGAATAATAATATTCCACTGTATGGATGTACAACATTTTCTTTATCCATTCATTCATTGAAAAATACCTAGGCTTTTTTCAATTTTTTAATATAATGAATAAAGGTGCAATTAAGATGATTGAGCAAGTGCCTTTGTAGTTAGGATAAAGCATCCTCTGGGTATATGCTCAAGAGTAGAATAGCTAGATCTTCAGGTAGATCTAGTCTCAGCTTTCTGAGAAATGACCACACTGATTTCTTACGTGACTATACAATTTTGAATTCCCACTAGCAATGGATGCTTGTGCCTCTCACTTCACATCTCACCAGCATGAGCTGTCATTTCTTTTATTGACAAATGTAACTAAAGGGTATAAGATGAAATCTCAAAGTACTTTTAGTTTGCATATCCCTGGTGGCTAATTATGGTGAACACTTCTTTAAGTGTTTCACAGCCATTTCGGTGTTCTCTTTGAGAATTCTCTGTTTAGATCTTTACCCCATTTTTGCTTGGGTTATTTATTTTCTTGGTGACTAGATTTTTACATTGTTTATGTATTTTATATATTAGCCCTCTATCAAATATGTAGTTGGCAAACATCTTTGTTCAACTTTGCTTGCATAGTTTTTCAGTTTCATGAGGTCCCATTTCTTTGTTGTTCTTAGACCCTGTGCTAATGGTGTTCTGTTCAGAAAGTCTTTCCTGTGCTGACTTCAAGGATTGGAGGATTTACGACAAAGTGCCAGCTACAATCCTTTTGCATGCATCACAATACACACTGGCTGTTTATTCTCTACTGTCCCTGGAGCCTGAGTTCAGCAAAATTTCCACTACATGACATAATCTCATATTACAATTTCCCCTGACCCAGACTTGCACATTGCCTTAATTTATCTTGAATCCAGCCTGTCTTGAAGTGACTCAACATCTCCAATAGTACCTTAAAATCATCTTGAACCATTTGTAGTAACACTTTCTGCTTTAGTATCTATTAAGTAATTAGTAATTTAAATGCCTTCAGGATAAACAAAGTGACCTTCCATAAAGTATGTGTGGATATTTGAGAAAGTGTGTGGGGGGGGAGAAGATAGAAGAGGGTTAACAGAGAGAATGATTTCAACAAAAGGTATGAATATATTTACTAATTCACATTCTTGTCTTTTGATTATTCTCCTTCACAGAAGAATTCACAGTGACTGGATTGTCTAGGCCAGTCTTGGCTTCATTGGGTGGAACCCTTGAACTCAGTTGTCAATTGTCTCCACCACAAAATGCACAGCACATGGAGATTCGCTGGTTCAGGAACCATTATACGCAGCCAGTGCACCTGTACAGGGATGGTAAAGACCTGCATGGAGAAACTATCTCCATGTATGTGGAGAGGACAGAACTCCTGAAAGATGCCATTGGAGAAGGGAAAGTGACCCTCACGATCTTTAATGTGACTATTGATGATGATGGACCATACCACTGCATCTTCAAAGATGGTGAATTCTATGAAGAGCACATCACAGAGGTCAAGGTCACAGGTAGGCATGGATTCCTACCTGAGACTGTTGTGTACCCATGATTCAAAGCCTATGAGGGTTTAGTGGTTGGAAAACTATCAGTGTTTGACTCTTTTTGCATGGTTTGATTAGCAAGATGACTTCTTTACTATTAATTTTTTAGTTGGATGTCATGAAAGATCAAAAATGAAAATTACTACAATGCAGAGAGTGGTTCTATCAGTAAACACTTTCTTATTATTCCTATATACACTGTTAGGTTTCTAACATATAATCAGCTTCCTTTTAGATTATTTTATTACCCTTTCAAATATCTCTAACAACACTTTACTAATTTTCCAAATGAACTGAATTTTTAAAACATGCTTTTTACTATAAAGTTGGGAGGGTATGGAGGTGGAGAGGACATGGGAGGAATTTCAGGGAAAAAACATAATCACAAAACATTGTGTGAAAATTTTTAATGAAAGAAAGAAAAATATTCTTTTTACTAATAATACTTATTTCCATTTCAATTCCAAATCAATTCACTGACTACTTAGTACTTGATTAATTTTTCTGAACCTTTATCAAAAGTTTTTAGCTACAATCATCACTATCCTCACATACAATGTTATATATGAAATAAAGGCAACTATATAGCATTTATGCTACTTTCCTTACTCTGAATTATTTTGGATTAAAAATAAAAGGAGAGAAGGTTATGGGTTTAAAAGAAACTGAAAAAATTATATAAATGTGAGCACATACATGTAGGACTCTAGACTCAGATGAATAATCTTTACTGGCTGTCACGTGACACCTCTGTAACATAGAGCAGAATTATACAGTGTAGCTCGTTGCAACATTTATTGGTCTAATGGGACAAAAAGCTAATCATTGCCATTTTCAATAGTCTAATGAGGCAAAAAGCAACTGTGTTAGCACAGATATATAATATTTTTGTTATTCCAGGGACACTTTACTAGACAGAGCAGGTTTGGTACAGTGCTTTAAATCTCCATTCATTTTCTTTTGTCCTATACATTAGGCATGTTTTAGGCCTCATAAATATGCTGGAAAAATTTCATACATGTTCATTTTCTCTAAATTAACATGTACTTCACACTATTAATGTATTATCTATTTTATATTAAACACATTTTTAATATAATTTTTTTTTCTGATTCTTTGGGAATTTCACATCATCCACCTCAATCTCACTCACCTCCCAGTCCCTCTGTATTGCCCCTTTATCCTTGTAGCTAGCGCCCCACCCTCACCCCTGCAAAGAAAAATTAAAAAAAATAAAGAACTGAAATATTAATTGAAAAAAATGATAACAGCAAGAAAAGCAAAACAATAACAAACGAATACTTTGCTCCTCCATCTTTCCCACTCTTCCATCATCCCTTCATTGGTTTTAGTGGCAATGGGAGCTACCTTGTGCCACACAGTATATCCTTTTCTCCTAGTAGTTTTACTTTCAAATGTTCCCAAATTATAAAATTACCTGTTATAGACATACACAAAGATTCAAGTAGAGTTCCACAGTTGTGCTATAATGAAATTCATTCTTATAATCTATTTACAGTGGCTCAAAATAACTAGTGACTTTGATCAAAAAAAATTTAAATTATAAATTCTATAAGATTCAAAATCTTGATTTCTGTTCACCATAATCCAAAGACATAGATTAATTTCTTAGACTCAGTAAATAACCTAAAAATATGCTTTAAATAAATGAATAAACAAGTGAAATGGGCCTTTTCTCAGCTGATCTAGTTTGGACAGATTGGTGACTGTGAACTATAGCCTTTCCATCTGGCTCTTGTCATTTTCATGAGGCAACCAGAAACGTATAGAGTTTTATTATCTATGTGTCTTTTGAAACTGGGATTAAAACTGAAAAGAGCATTTATTTTTCTGTCATTTCCTCTTCCATTTGTACCTAACAATATTGTTTTCCTCTTTTGTTGTCAACTAGTCACAAGCTCAGACATACAGATTCTTATGCATTCCCCTAATACCAAAGGTGTGATGTTGGAGTGTCATTCGGGAGGTTGGTTCCCACAGCCTCGTATGGAATGGAGAGATAGCAAAGGAGAAGTCATTCCAGCAACATCAAAATCCCATTCACAGGACAGAAACAAATTGTTCAACATGACAATGGCCCTTTTTATTGAAGCAAGTTCCCACAAGAATGTTACTTGCTATCTTCAAAACCATCTAACTCACCAAGAAGAAAGCATAAATATTGTTCTATCAGGTAAAACGTGTTTGTTTTTAAGTGACATCCATTGCCACACATATTTATGTATCACTTCTTCCTTGATTTGGTTACTAAGGGCTTGCATTCTCTTGGCCTTACTCATCATCTAGTTTGTTGTCTCTCTTTCTCTGATGTGTTTATTTTCTCAGTCTATAGTCTGGACTATTGTAGATTCCCTTTCTGTTACTGTCATAAAACATCATGATCATAAACAAATTGGAGTGGGAGAAGAGTCTATTTGGATCACACTTTTACATCTTTGTGTTTCATCAAGGGAAGCCAGAGCAGGAGCTCAAAAGGAACTTGGAGGCAGGAACTGAAGTGGAGACCACAGAGGAACACTTTTCACTGGCTTGTTCACAATGGCTTTCTCTGCTTTCCTATAAAACTCAAGAATAGCTGATGAAGGATGGCACCATCCACCTCCAGGGGCCTGGATCCTGCCACATTAATCATCAGTCAAGAAAATGCCTGCACTCACGGCCTAAGTCCAATCAGAAGGATGAAATGCCTTAATTGGGGTTTCTCCTTCCCAGTTGACTCTAGTTTGTGTGAAGTCAACAAAACTAATTGGCATATTGATATCCAAGGCTCTAAGGCATAGCTTTTGAGGCCTTACTCTCTTCTGACTTCCTTTATCTCATGGCTTTAAGTAACACCAGAACTCTCACTCTTCCATAACTTATATCTCCTCCTTTTTTCTGCTCTCATCTGAAAACTTATAAGTCAACCCAAAAGTTTAATAAATATAAAATGAGCACAATAAGAACTAAACTCGTGGTTACTCTAAAGTTTGCTTAATTTAGTGCTCTGAAGTAGCATTTCATATTTTCAGTTTCTCAGAACTAAATCACTAAAGTCACCCGTGGCTTCCATTTTCTATCACATTCACATATACTAGTTCTACTATTAAAATATACCAGAGTCTCATTATTACTGGAGTCTCAAGACAACTGTCTGACTCAGGATCCCAGACTGTGGCGGTTCTAATGATACAGATTTAGTCACATATCCTAAAAAGAAAAATGTGTGTAAAACCTGATGATAAAATAAAAAAGGCAATTTAATTTCACTCTGGTCACACTTATAGAACAAGTCTAAGGATGGCCTCACAGTGACAATATAGGCCTTGAGATTATACAGACATGAACAAACAAAAGCTAGAGTTGAGAGGTTTTGAACAGAGCACTGAATATTCTTCATATCAAAAAGGTTCATGTCTATAAGGAATTTGGTGAGGGGTGACTCTATATTTGGTGTAGACCTGGAGTCGGGAATTTAAAATGAAATTAGGAATCCAGCAAGTCAGAAAGAATGAATCAGAGAGAAAAAATCAGATTAATAATTAGATCCTTCTTCATCACTTCTCACCATTATCTAAGTCTGAATTATAGATTATGATTTAGAAATAGCATACTAAAACTCTCCTATTTTTTATCTAGTATGTGATGGTATATCCTGAACATAGGACATAGAACAAATTACTTAAAAATACCATTTTGGTTAAGTACCCTGAAATTGCTCCCTGTTTAGTTATAGGTAACTATCTCCAAATTTTTTTAGTTACCTGTGCCCCTGTTACCTTCATAGTCTCATCTCCTAATGTTCTCCTTCTCCATCTCATCTATTTACACATCCATATAAATGAGTTCAGCCTTCAGATTTTTCCTCTAGTTGTTTCTTCTTACAGAATAATGTAAATTCAACTAACTTTCCTTATCTCCTTCAATTCTACATTCAAATCTCACTTCCTCATAAGTATTACCTTGATAATCAACCTGAAACATACAACCTGCCTGCCTCACGCAACTGGGGGTCACTATTTCCCTACCTGTTTAACTTTGCTTCCTTTCTTATTAGTCTCATGTTTACCTATTGTGCAACTGTATTACTATGCTGTTCTGTATCTCTATATCTGTATCATGGCATGATCTTTACCCAACCCATTATAACTGCTTTTCCACACCTGTGTAGGCCTACTATTCCAGGGAGGTAGACTCTTAAATTGTAACAAGCTTCAGATGAGTCAGCATTGCTAACTAGGTATGTACAATCCAAGTTTTCTCAGTGATAAGATTTGTAACTCGTGTTTCAGGTGAACTATTCTCATGGAAATGTGTTTGGATGTGGATTATGACTATGATAGCATCCGTTCTGATAGCCTTCATTGTGACTTACTGTGTTCAGCAATATCTCATATATGGTAAGTAGGTTTGTGTTGTGGAACGAAAGTAGAAGAAGGGGAATTAGCTAAAGCTATTCAGTCATTGCTTCCCAAGTCAGACTGCCAAGGAAATCCTAAACTCTCTAGTCACATGTTATATAGAATCTTACCCACTTCTTAGTCCTATATTCTCTGCTTCTGCTGGTAGAGTTTCTCACAATACTGTTTACAAAAGCTGGTGCTGCCTTTACTTTCATCAAGTTGAAACACCTTTTACCTGTGTTGATTGATTTCCAAGCTGACCAGGGAGATGTAAAGATGTAACTAGTGTATGTCCCATGCTGGAGTAAGCCACTCAGTAGTATCCATTTTTTGATTATTTGGACTCTAGCAATTAACTGTCTACCCATGATCTTGTGAGTAATCCTGAATAAACTCATTTGTTCACTAATCACTTATGTGGAATCTTCTTTCTGTCATGAGTGGCCTGTTCAAGTGAATAAATTTTTGTTTTTTGTCTGCTCAGAAATTGTTGGGGAGGAGTTGCTGCCTAGTGCATACAGTGTACAATTTAAGGTTGATTTATCTAATTGTGATCAGTCTGAGGGTAAGGCATCTGTGCAGGTCAATCTCAATATCAATAACATCACCCATGTGATATGGAATGATGAGCTTCTTTTCTGTAGTGAAAGTTGTGTGTTCACTATGAAGAGTTATAAATCATGAAACCAAGACTGAGATATCTGAGAGCATTTTGGGGGAAGGATGTTCTTACATGTGGAAATCTCCTTTTACATGGCACCAGGTGGAATGCTTCATTGATGAATGGGATCTGCTTCATGTTGAGTATTGAGAAGCACCCCAAATGCCTGGTGGACTATATATTGCAGTCTCTGAAAGTGACATATACTTCTTTCATAAGAAAGCTCTGTCAGCATTCATATGCCTTTTCTGTGAGTGATAAGACATTAAACTGAGGCTCATCTGTCTGCCCAGAAGTAATTTTCTCACATGAGTGAGATATGACTATACAAAAAGATATAAGGATGTTGCTCTCCTCCACACAAGTCTTTGATTTGACAAGAAAAGAGAAACAAAGGGAGGATGAGAAGATATCAATATGCAATTTCCTACAGCTGGAAGCAGGGAATGAGTTAGATCTTTGCTGAGGAGCTCTCCCTCAGAACAAAAAACTTAGAAGTCACTGTAAAAAATCAAAAGATGAGGAAAAAAGTCATGAGGTAACAGTGATAGAATATATGCATTAAGTATGATTTCAATATCATGGAAAGGAAAGGCAACAAAATTATGATCAGCTGAAATCTGTATGGCTTAAAATTGGGAAGACTTTAAAACATACAAACAAAAACTGAGTTTCTCAGAACCTGGATTGTGAAACTGCAGGATATGGAAGCAGATGGGACTAATATAAGTTTCACAGTACTAGAGAAACAGTAATGTAACTATCCATCCCGCATAACATGAGGTGATATAAGGACATCAGTCTGGATGGATTGACTCACAGGAGACACTGGAAACACTTAACAGTCTTAAGACAAGATTCCCTTAACTATCAAGGATTCATGTAGTCAGAAGTTTTCTTTGGTCCCTCCCAGCCCTGCAGCCTTGTAGCTGCTTATAAAATAATCACTCAGAGGCTTAATGTTATTTACAAATGCTATGGCCTATGATAGGCCTCTTGCTAGCTAGCCCTTATATCTTAAATTAACCCATTTATATTAATCTATATTTTGCCATGTGTTCCAAGGCTTTACTGGTCTGCTGGCATGTTGCTCCTTGGGTGGCAGGCTGGTATCTCTCCCACCTCTGCCTTTCTTCTTCCTGTCTTTCTCTTGGATTTTCTGCCTAGCTATAACCTAACTTGCCATAAACCAGAGCAGCTTCTTTATTAACAAATCATATTTGTTAATCATATTAACAAAACACATATTCACAGCATACAGAAAGACATCCCACAGCACTTCCCCTTTTCAGTCTAATTAAAAAGGAAGATTTTAACTTTAACATAGTAAAATTACATATAAGAGAACAGTTATCAAGTAAAAATTATAGTTACATTATCTTGTCTATTTGTATTTGAAAAAATTAAATACTCTATCATCTATCCTATATTGGTGAGTCTAAAGTTTCATAAATAATTTATCTTTTGTCATAACCAAGGAAAATTATAATAATAATTATCTAGTCTTCAACTACATCAAAGACCCCAGAAAGATACAATATTACCTAAGTAAACAGGAAGAACATTGTAAGCAACTTCCAAAAATCTAGAATGACAGAGACAGCTAGCTGCCTGGACAGTCGCCCACAGGTCCTCTGCAAGGTTGGGGCATCCATCTTGAGACAATAGGCCTACAGTCTCTTGTAGACATTTTAGTGAAGCAGGAAATTTTAAGGACTATTCCATCCATTCTGGCAAAGTTCATCAGTCGCTTCTCCCTGTGTCCTGTAGAATGTCTGGCAACTTCTTTTACAAAGTAGGAACCTTAAGGACCATGTCACCCTGTTTTGGCAAAGTTTAGTGGTCATTTTGCCATGGGTCCTGCATGTCCAGGTTATACAACATACTGTCAAGCAATCCAGGCAAGAGCAGTTTCTGGCCCAAATGACTAACTTTTGCCATAAAAAAAGCAAAATCCATACGGAGTTTCTTAGATCCTCATCATCTTCTCTGAAGTAGATGAAGTAGATTGATGCTGCCAGGAGCAGATATATCTCAAATGTCCAGAAAAGTCAAATCTCTTACAACATTTTAAATGCCATGTTCTGTAGGTCTTTGAAGTATTTGAAGATTACATGCCTAATTGAAATGTATCTATGTATACCTAGAAAACTTAACCAACAAGACTGTAAATTTGATTATCATAGATGACAAATTATTAATCTGTAGTTCTCAATTATACATTACAATTTTAAATGAGTTTCATAAACATAATACCTTAAACAAGAGTAGAAATATATATAGTATGACAAAATTAACTAAATTTGTATCAATAAACCAAAATCCATAGCAATGTAAAACATTTTAAATAAGTTGTTGCTTTTTCAAAGTAGATTCAGTGATCTACTCTTCCATCCTATCATATCTATATCCTACATCTATATTATCTATAATATCC